>NW_006408628.1:4426347-4444303 GCF_000296735.1 Chrysochloris asiatica
AAAAAAAAAAAAAAAAGACCAAACAAACATGGACTACTCTGGTGAGGAAAACCACCAATATGACACCCCGATGAGTTTTCTAAAGTTCTGCCTCCATGTCGTGACCTTTTATAGTCCACAGAGAACAAAAGAATCTCCTCTCATAACCACAATTGACGGCCGAATGAGTCTCACACACACGCCACACATGCTAGGCCTATGGAACAGGGAGGGCACTATTGCAGCTAGGAAAGCTTACAGGATTGTCTTTGAGGCTCTAGGGTATGACATCACAACCAAGTGACCATACAGAAGTCATTAAGGGGTATGCCCAGGAAAGTTCCTCAAAGTACCAGCTGGGGAAAGTAACCCATACCCCACTTTCAGATATGCTCTGCTTCTAATTCTAGCAGTTCAGCTGTCAGTGGGTCATGAAGTACTCAAGGAGAACTGGCATCTGAACACTTAAATCTAGGCACAAGGTGGAACTAAGCTTTACCTGGATGGAGTGGTTCACAAGCAAAAAGCAAGAGAAAGATTGAGGAAGAGGAAAAGAACTCAATATGAATGTAGAAGTTTAGGATGCTGGACAGCTTGTCAGTGCTAGTGAGAACATTCCTGATTAGAAAATGACCAACAGAACCTTGAAAGCTGCAACACTGAATTGCAAGTTGTTCGCATTCTTGAGAGGTAAATGCCCTGTCTCCACAAATTTTCATCGAGACTATTACATTAGTGAGAACAGTGTGTGTGTCAATCAAGAAAAGGGGCTTGATGCCACATTGCATTCAGTCATTTTGGAAGAGGAACAATCCAGTCAGCATGGTGAGATGATCTTCTAAATAAAATAAATGCAGTTATTGGAATCGTAAGTAAGCATAAAAGCATAAGACAATTAAGAATTCAGAAAAATCCTGAAGAAGAAATTGAATCTTTAAAAAGTTTTATTGCAAAACATTTAAGTCATGCAAAATATTAGTACTGTGAATATGCATTTACAGGCCAGCCAGCTAAAGAAATGCATATTATCAATATATTTTAATTTCCCTGAATAGTATCTCCTTTCCACTTTAAATATCATCACCTTTAACTTCAGTTTGATGTTTATCATTCCCAAAGTCATTAGATGTTCTACAAATTGTGAACTGGAATTCAGTTCAGTCTTTTCTACACCTGAAGGAGAAAGGCAAACCTAGCAAATACATTATAAATTATTCCTTTGTGCATCCATAGTGCCAAACAAACTGCTTGGTATATAAAAGACTCAAGTCTGATATTCAGAAAACACATACACACACATACATAAAACATTTGTACATAGCAAACAATATAAATTATAGATACAATGTGCATGTATATCTTGATTATTTGTTTCCCAGCTATTCCAGGCACATTCAACTCTATTTTAACAAGTAAATATAAATCAACATATTCATAAAACAGTCTTCGTTAAGGCTTCAGAAAACTGAAATATGTAATATACTTTGATTTCCCTGAAAGCCACTAAGCCAATTTTCTTTTTTGGCACAAGTCACCCAATTACAGCATTTAAAATTAAAAGTTCAAATTGCTTTGGGTTTTCTCCTCAGTTGCAATTAATTTTGAAACTCATGTTCACAAGGATATGTTTTCTCGAATCTGTTGGATATCGGCTCTGCATATTTGCATCATTATCCATTGTTTGAGGCCATATAGGACACAATTTACCTTTGTGAACGCTGAATGGTTTTATAAGCATATACCACATTTACAATATAGGACTGAAGAACAGGAGACGAATAAAATACATTTATTTTCAAGTTTGTTCAGTGTGTTTGGGGAAGAATATTTAATTATCTTTCTTTAAAAAGATGATACCAACAACCAATGAATCATGTCCTTAAACATTGATGCACGAAATAAGATACATCCTTATTTCAGAAACTTTTATTGCATGATCAGTGATAAACACGATGTGTTTTCTAAAGGTAATTTTCAAAGTCAGAGATATACACATCCATAAAGAATTGGTGCATTCAAAGGAACCTGAGTAGCCAAGCTCCACTAGAGAAGAGAACTTCATCATGGCTGTCTCTACTGTAATAAGGTGTCTCATGAATTGAACTGTGTCACCCCCTCAAAATGCAGATCAACTTGGCTGATTCTCGGTGGTTTGGCACTATGTAATATGTAATTTGGTAGTATTGTAAGGATGTAATTGTCCCCCAGGATGTGATCTGATGCAATAAGGGAACTAGGGTGGTATGCAGCACTCTTATTCAGGTTACAGTTCTTGTAAAATGTAAGAAGGGTTTCCCTGGGGTATGGCTTCCATCACCTTTTTATCTGACAAAAGATAAAAGGAGGGAGAAGGAACAAAGAGCAGGGGATCTCAGCACCACCAAAAGAGACAAGCTGGGAGCCCTTTGGAATCAGGGTCCCTGAGCTGAGAACCTCCTAGACACAGGGGAAGATTGATACCAAACTACTTGGAGTTCTCCAAGGAACACCAGGACTACAGCTGTTGAAAGGAGACAAGGACCTTCCCCTCAAGCTAACAGAGAAAGTCTTCCTCTAGAGCTGAATATGGACTTCTAGCCTTCTAAACTGTGGGATGATAAATTTCTGTTTGGTAAAATCATCAACTTGTGGTATTTCTATTATAGCAGCACTAGATAACTAAGGCAGGGAGGGCTTACAATTTTACTCCAGTAAATAAAGAAGTTTACTATGAAATATGAAAGTGTTATTCTGGGATTCTTTGAACCAAAGATGTATTAAATAGGCATCATCTTGCCAGGAGGCAGACTTGCAGAATGTGCCCTTTGGTGGTATAAATTATTATATATGCCTAAGTGTTAAAAAAAAAAAGAGCTAAAATGAATAGAGAGAAATACTGTTAACTGATGGTGGGGATTATATTCATTTTAATGAAACAAGTTATATGATTTGTTGAATGTAAAACTGATGATCTGCCCTGTTAACTTTCCCTCAACTCACAATAAAAACATTAAAAAAAAAAAAAAAAGGCATCATTTTTCCACAAGATATGCTAAATGCTATTGGTTGAAATAAGGCACGTACAAAGAAGCTGAAAATCCCTAGGGCTGGAGAGGCCAAGGGAAGCTGTATGGAAGGAATGGAACACTAATCTGGGATTTTAGGATGGGTCATTTTTAGATGGAGAGAAACTATACACAAAAACCTGAGGGTTGTACAATGAAGACTGAAAATAGCTGGCTTGACTGGAATGAAGGCTTCTTATACTTCATTTGAAAAACATAGATAGGGTAGGAAAAGTAGGTTAGAGCCAGAGCATGCAGCTTTGAAAGCCAATCTGAAAGCAGACAATATGGAGTCCTGTTCTGTGTGTGTGTGTCTGGTGGGAGCAGTGAAGGAAAGGATGAACACACTAAAAAATAACATTTTAAAGCATTTCATCTAAAAACAAACAAACAAACAAAAACTATAGTTAAATGCTGATACATTAGTTGTATTTTTCATACTTGTCGTTCCTAATATTTCCATTCTTAAGATCATTGCGTCATCGTCTACGAGATCTTGGGACCCAAAACTTAATTATTTTCAACTCTTTTTATAAGTCCTACTCCAGAACCAAGACTTTTGAAGCTAATTTAAACTTGTACAATGCCTCAACACCTAGCTAAATCTCTCACTAAGTACTTATTCAATGAATGAATGAATTTGCTGGGTTTCCTGTATCCTTATCTTCCTTTCCTTCTCACTCTGGTTCTCACTGTTCTGACCTTTCCATGGGTCTATTGCAGGAGTTTCTCTTCATTCCAATTCACCCTTCATATGATAATCAGAACTTTTGTCTCCAAAAACAATTCCAATCATATCAGTACCCTACATAAAAAACGAAACTCATAAGCAAAACAAACCAAAGAGCTGAAGGCCTGCTTTCTTACAGAAATTTCTTAAAATCATAGATTACTTAAGCAGGACAATGTTTGGGGGCATACAGTTCCAACCCATTTTTCTAGCCTCACCTCTTATAATCTTCCTGTCCCTCAACCCTAACTACATTTAGGGTCTTGCCATGGTCATGAAGGTGAAATCAGTTCTAACATGGAAATTGCTGATGACAGTCCCTAGCACACAGTAAGTGCTTAATAAGTGTAAGTTACTATTACTCATTTTGTTATTATTAGTAAATACTAATGTATTTAGGCATTTTCCTACTTGATTCCCTAAATCCTCTCATCCCTGCCAACTACTCGCCATCTTATCTCTTTCTATCAAAATGTTTCCTCTTCAATAAAACCCAATTCCAATGTTGCCCTTAAAGGATAAGGGAACTCTCCTAAGTGTCCAAGTCAGAATGAATCTCTCTGTAGTCCACCTGTTACAGCAGTTTTAGATCCGAGAGTATTACAGTAGCTTTAGATCTGTCGCAGAAGAAACAGAGGCCACTAGGAAAGGTGAAGCAGAGTTTCAGATTTCATTAAGCCAGCTGGCTCAGAGGAGCTAACTTCTTCAGATTCAGAACCCAGAGTGCAGGTCAGTACAGGCTTATATGGGGTCAGAATCAGGAAGGAGCTAGGTTGAGGACCTGTTTGAAGACAGGAGGGAAACCCGAAGATTGGCCTCGCTCAGTAACCTGATTAACATTCTAGATTGTCTCCCGGGTGGGGAGGATTGGTCCCGATCAGTAACCTGATTAACATTCTAGCTGGTCTCCTGGGAGAGGAGGCAGTAAGTTAATGTTTTACCTTTTGCTGTTCACACCTAACCACACTTCTATATGTCTCATAAAGCACTTAAGCATTCTATTGAACACTGACCAAATAAATGGAGCCTTTCTTCCCTATCACACAAACTTTCTATAGGACAAAATTAGGGATCATGAAATATCCATATGAAGTAGATGCTATTGGTTAAAACAAATACTGTGTTGGATTTCATAACGAACAGGCCCAGGAAGATGCCTGGTGAGACTTAGAAAAATGTTTCCAGAAATTTTGTTTCATAAGAAATAAGGTTTAAATCAAAAGGGAGGATACATTTTTCTCACTTGTGACTAACCTATATTATACTCAAAAGGGAAAAAAAACTCACTGTTTTTTCATTAAGGAAACGAAATGAATCCAAATTTTCCATCTCAAAGATGGAAAAATTGAACTGTCTCTCTCATCCTGGCCAAGAGATCTCAGGTCACCCACCAGTCCTTTGGAACCAATAAAACCAAGGCAGAATCAACAAACTTGTGGCTCAAACATGAAGTCTGGAGTTTTATTAAACAAAGGAAAGGGCCACAGTGGTCAGGGTTTCGTTCTTGGTGGGGAATAGAGGTAGAATGGTAAGAGCACCAGATTACAAGTAAAAGGCTGGGAAGAGGAAAAAGAAAAGAATCAGAAAGCAGATTTGTTCTAACCCCTTAGACTGGTGAGTGGTAAACGTCATCAGATGAAGTCACAATTCCAGCCTTGGTCTACATTGTTCTGTGATATCTACCCAACCTTTTAGTAAAAGAAATCCATGACTTTTCCTTTTAGTTCACTTTGTGTCTGATTTCAAGAACTGTGGCATGTAGGCACAGAAAAAATGGACAATATTAGTCGATGACAAATTTACAGGGCTCCTATCAAGTTAGTCTGAGAAGGCATCCATGACCCAACCATTTGTAAATTTCTTAAGGGAACCACCTGCTACAGAGAGAGACAGAGAGAACCATGCCTCAACAAACATTCCAAGCTTTGTCCTCTGGGGAGCCAGAAACCCTTCCCTGAAAAGGGCTGGGGGTGGAAAGCCACTACAACTGACGCATCTCATCTTTTTATCTTTATATTAAAAACCATGGGTCTCAGGGCCTTTCCCAATGAATGTCCATTAAACTGAATTGACCTTAAGGAGATCCACTAGGAGACAAAGAACAGCTTGAGGTAGGATTAGTGGGATTGTTCTTGTTATGCATAGATTCCCCAGGAAATGTCCATGTACTGTGATACCGCATTATGTCAATATTATAAATCAGTCTTTGCATGTAAAAGCACAGCTTGGTGCCTTGTAGTGTGAACATTTCAATTTTCCATTTCATCTTTTGACACCAGAAGGAAAAGGAACAGTCTATGAAGGCTTCCTGCTAGATGCATTACAATACTGCATTCCTTTGGAATTGCCTCACTCTCTTGACATAAGGAGAAATGTGAAATTCACCATTCAGGCAACTGAAGCTAACGTCTCCTAAAAATACATGAAAGAGTCCTAAATCCTCTGAGAATTCACTTCCATAGTTTCCCAATGCAGTGGTCAAGGGTGTGGCTGTAGATGAAACCAGAAACAGGAAGTTCTCGGAGGCTCTTCTCCATTCTGTCAACTTATGCATTCTTTGGAGACAGGACCCATGTTTCCCTTTAAGCCCTGTAAGCTTGAGTGCTTAGTAAATCCTTGATCATTCAGTGACTGTGGATAAGATTTTCTAAGATAGTTATCAAGCAGGGATAACCTTTCATGTAGTCAAATATCTACAGCTTATATTAGATGGTCTCAAAGGTCACAGGAAAAAAAAATGTGTGTTCAATAACTCTCAGTTGAGTACATAAGAAATGCCTCAGCCCCCAAATGACCTTTTCCTTGATCCAGTCACAGGACTTAAACTACAAATAGCATTCACTCCTTTTTTATGTTAAATGTAAAAGATTTGCCCTGAAAAGTTGACACCTCTCTCAATCACATAACAAACAGTATAATTAAATTTAGTTTGATAAACATTTATTTATCCCCTTCTATTTGTGGTGCTGCAGGATAATGCACTGCACTGCAAGGTTGGTTTAAACTGCAAAGTCCGCAGTTCAAATTCACCAGCTGCTCTTCAGAAACCCTATGTAGGGTTGCTATGAATCGGAACTAGTCAGCAAACAGCTGCAGCGGCATTTACAAGGCATGTCTCTGGGTGGTGCAAGCAGTGTGTGATTACTGTCAGCCTACAGTTGGCGATTCAAACTCACCCAGCAACACCATGGGAGAAAGACTTGGGAATCTACTTCTGTAAAGATTATAGCCAAGTTCTGTGCCCAAGAACACGTGGTCATCATGAGTTGGAATCAGCTCAATGCTAACAGGTTTTGGAGGCTTTGTTGTTGTTGTTGTTGTTTACAAAGTGTGTACTAGGTTTCAGTGGTGAGAGAGTCACCTACAAACCTTGAATTTATAGCCTAATAAACCACTACGCTACCAGAGCTCCTTACCTAAGGCTGCAAACTGCAAGATCAGCAGTTTGAAACTACCAGCTGCTCCGCAGGAGAAAGATGAGGCATTCTGCTCCCATAAAGATTTACAGCTTTGGAAACCCTGTACAGGGTTGCTATGGGTCGGAACCGACTGGACGGCACTCAACAACAACAATAACAAGCCTTAGGTAGTGTGTCTGCCAGCTCAATTGCTCACTAGCAGTATGACATTGGAGAAAGTTAGTGACATTCTGTGAGCCTATTTCTCCCATATGTAAGCAGGTGCTAAAAGTCAGTTCTGGTTCATGGTGACCTCATGGGTGTCAGAGTAGAACTGCACTCCGTAGGGTTTTCAGTGGCTGATTTTTCAGGAATCTGTCACTAAATCTCTCTTCCTAGATGTCTTTGGATGGACTCGTTCCACCAACTTTCAGTTAGCAACTGAACCCATTTGCACCACCCAGGGACTCCCCTTGCTCCCCATATGAAAGATGTTGTTGTTATGTGTCGTGCCATTGGTTCCAACTCATAGTGACCCTGTACAGGGTTTCTGAGGCTGTAAATCTTTACAGGAGCAGAAAACTTCATCTTTCTCCCATGGAACAGCTGGTAGTTTCAAACTGCTGACTTTGTGGTTCGCAGCCCGATTCGTAATCACTACGCTACCAGAGCTCCAGTAATCTCCACTCACAAAGCTACTGTGAGGATCAATGAGATAATGTCTGGACTTTGCACAGAGCTTCATCTATAGTCAGTACTGATGAAAGATACTGTTATTAGCCTGTTTATTGTTATGGTCACATATCTATTCTTGTTACTGTAATGACTGTTGAGAAAACTTTCCTGAGACATTAGCAGAGATTAGTTCCCTAGGTCCAATTCCTTTAGCAAAGTAATTCAGCCAGGCCCTGAGAGACAGAAACAGAAGACAGAGAATTTTTGATGCTGTGGTATAAACCTGAGAAAGAAAAAGGAGAAAGCCCAGAGCAGACAGTGCTGAAGAGTATGAAGGATCATGGCAAATAGCCTTCAGGAAGGTTCTGTTGTTGGGACAAAGTGGACTCACCCCAAAGAGGCTAGCGGCCACTGAGGAATGAGTGTGTCTGCACCCTTAGGTGCAGCTCCACAGAAAGACTCAGTCTCGAACAAGCACTTACATCCAGAACCACTTCCTATCGTCTTCCACAGAGTTTTGACAGTCAGGACAAAGTGGAAAGAGTTGTTTTATGTTGTGTCTGTCACCATCTCCTTCCTTTTTCTCACTTGAAGGAAATTCTGCAGGAGTGCAATTTGAGGTCAAAAATGCCTAAGCATTTAAGACATTGCTTTTCTTCAAATCCCAGAACAAATATTAACTCATTCATCATCTCCTTACCCCTCAAAGTTGGAAAAGCAGAGCCCAAACAAGGACTGGAATGCTATAATCCCATCTATAAATTACAGTGTTCACAATATTTATTAACTAAAGAGTTTAAGATTTTAGGAGGCTTTTCTAAATGTGATCTCTCAATTCCTATCTTAGAATTTCCCCAAAAGGGGGTTGCAAAAGTGAAAAAAACATAAATGTCTCACTGCCATGATAATCCAGCTAGCCATGCCATAGATTAAAGAAGAAAGACATGTAGGCATAGGAGGACAGAAAAAGGGGGTACCAAAAGGGGAATAAGGCCTTTCTTACTTTGGATTTACATCATATAATAAATTCATTACATTTTAAATGGAAAATATGTTATTTGAAAAGATATTTGTCAACTCCAAGCATCTGAAAGAAAAGTGTTTTAATTTTCACTGTGTATGGTCAACGGAGCTCTGGTAGTGTAGTGGTTACGAATCGGGCTGTGAACCACAAGGTCGGCAGTATGAAACTACCAGCTGCTCCGCGGGAGAAAGATGAGGCTTTCTGCTCCCGTAAAGATTTATAGCCTCGGAAACCCTGTACAGGGTCGCTATGGGTCGGTACCTACTCGACGGCACTTAACAACATCAAAATGTTCAAATTGCAGTGATATGCATTACATTGTGCAACTGGAAGTGATTCCAAACAAAAGGAATTAGTCAGAGCTAATCAATTAGGGCAGGAGTAGACAGTGGAAGCTTTGAAGGTTGGCTTAATCCTCTATTTGACTGCAAGAATGAATCTGGGTCCAGAACTTCTTACAAAGGGCATCCTTTGTAAGAGGAGAAAGGGTGTCAAACTTGTGAGGAGGAACACTGCTAGCCTCCAGCAAACTTCTCTGTCCTAGATAACCTTTTATTCTCTTTCTACAGGACCCATAGACCTCACCATTCTTCTGTCTTATGAACTGTTCTTTATGATTTCTTCTTGTAATGGACCAGCCCCGGTCTTCATACTCCTTTATGTCCCTACCCATCCTCAAAAAAAATTTTTTTTCCTTTTTAGGATTTTACTAATGTCTCTAGAGAAACAGACTGTAAAAACAAACATGGAGAGGTATGTAGATAAAAAACTTTACAAACATCATTGTTCTGAGTGTGAAGAGAACTCTTTTCATTACTGATTACGTAGGTCCAGGGTGAGCTGTCCTGAGAAACCAAGAAAATGCCTGCTCTCACTCTATATCTTAGGGAAAGTCCAAGGCTGGGAACAAATGTCAGTGTCCTAGGTTGAAAAGCATAATTTACAAGTCAAGGCAACTCTAGAGAGATGATATCCAATTCAGGGTGTCATTTAGATTGCAGTGGCGAGGTCACCTTAGACTGGAGATGAGGAAGAGAAGAAGGAAAAAGAGGAAGAAGGAGGGGAATGAAGAAAAAGATAACAAAACCTGAACAAGTCCCTTTCGCTCTGTCACACATAATGTGTTCTACCTGATACGAGAAGGGATTACCTGTAAAGTTTCTCCAGCTGGGAGGTGGACACAGATTGAGGCTCCATGCTACCCAGTAACTCATAATGATGATGCTTTCCAAAGTCCATTGAGAGACAAAGAGCATATCTCCAAATCAACATTTCTGAATAACACAGCTCTGGTAGTGTAGTGGTTACGAGTTGGGCTGCTAACCTCAAGGTCAGCAGTTCAAAACTACCAGCCATTCTGCAGGAGAAAGATGAGGCTTCGTAAAGATTTACAGCCTCAGAAATCCTATACAGGTTTGCTATGAATCAGAACCGACTCCACGGCACGCTATCACCACCATCTTCTCTGAACAGACGATGCACTGGGCCCCAGTAAAGAGTCAAGCATCTAGGAAATTGTCCCAAAGATGTAGAGTCAAGAAATAGAAAGATATCCACATAGACATTCCATATTACAAGAAAAGTCTCAGAGAATGATCTCCTCCAGGACTCTCTCTCCTTCCTTAGTCTTCGGAGCCTTGCTGTTTGGTGCCATGGAGTCGGTCTGACTCATAGCGACCTTACGCACAACATAACAAAACATTGCCTGTTCCTTCAGCAACCTCACAATCATTGTTACACTTGAACCCATTGTTGCTGCCAGTATGCCAATATATCTCATTGGGGTCTTCCTATATTTCGCAGACCCTCCATTTTACCAAGCATGATGCTCTTCTCCAGGGACTGGTTCCACCTGTTAATATGTCCAAAGTTTGAGAGATGAAATCTGGTCATCCTGACTCCCAAGGAACATTTTGGTTGTACTTCTTCCAACCCAGGTATTTGTTCTTCTGGCAGGCATGGTACTTTTAATATTCTTGTCCAGCACCATTGCTCAAATATATCAAGTCTTCTGTAGTCTTCCTTATTCATTGTCCAACTTTTATATGCATATGAGGCTAATGAAAACACCAAGGTTTGGGTCAAGTGTACCTTAGTCCTCAAACTGATATCTTTGCTCTTGAACACTGTTAAAGAGGTCTTGTGCAGCAGATTTGCCTAATGCAATATGTCGTTAGATTTCTTGACTGCTGCTTCCATGAGTGTTGATGATGAATCTAAGCAAAATGAAGTTTTTGATAACTTCAATCTTTTCTCCATTTCTCATGTAATTTATTGGTCCATTTGTCAGGATTTTTGTTTTCTTTACATTGAGGTGCAACCCATACTGAAGGCTGTGGTCTTCTTCCTGACTCTTTCTCCTTCCCCTGGATGCTCAGTTGTTGGCTTTTCCCATGTAGATTGCAAATTCTGCAAGCTTAGGTTGAATACCAGTACTTTATGCCTGTTCCTTTGAAGAAAGGCATGAGATCTGCCTTCAGAAGAAGGGTAAGCTCTGGTGGTTCTATGGATGGGAAAGACAGCAACAGCATGAAATGCTCCAGATTGGGGTTAGATTTCTCCCACCATATATAAAAGCCTCAACTACCAGGATGAGTCATTACTTAACAAAGACTATGCCGTCAATTCCATCTGAGAAATTCATAACACTCCTAACAACATGAGTCTGACCCTATTTTGGGGAATTTATAATCTTTGCCTTATTATAATAAATCTGAATTGGATCCTTCTAGGATTTGGGTTTCTTATTAAAGACACTTCACATTAATGAACATGAATAATACAAGCCTAGACCACATCTCTCTAATCCATAGGTTTCTCCCTTAACACTAGTTATCTTTTATTAGTCACAACTATTAAAAATAGAAGCAAACATATTATCTTGTTTAAATTTTATTTTAAAAACTCCACAAGGAAGGTACTATTAAATACACTTTTTAGGAAAGAAAATTTGACTCAGAGAGATTAAGTCATTTGCTCAAAGTCACACAGCTCACCCATGGTAGAGACCTGATATGAAGCCAGATTCTTCCGATTATGCTTCTTTGTTATATTCTACTGTGGCCGTGACCACTGTGTGCACTTGTCATCTCACACTTGCAAGCATTAACACATAATCATGGCCTTTTCCTATGGAGCTGGTCTGTGTTCTCCAGCAGACTCTTCACCATTTCCCTAGAAGCTACTACAGGTTGATCAGAATTGTTGGGTCAAATTGTTATGTAATTTGCTATTCCATCAGGCCAGTCCTTCACCAGACTCCTTCAGCCTCAGTACCATTTCTCACCTCCTAATGAAGCCATGGTATTTTCAATAACCTCATATGGCTGCGAAAGCTGGACAGTGAATAAGGAAGACCATAGAATAATTGATTCCTTTGAGTTGTGGTGTTGGAGGAGAATACTAAAAGTGCCATGGACTGCCAAAAGAACCAATAGATCTGTTTTGGAAGAAGTGCAGCCAGAGTGCTCCTTGGAGGCCAGGATGGCTAAGCTTCATCTCTCATACTTTGGACATATTGTCAGGAGAGAACATTCGCTGGAGAAGGATGTCATGCTGGATAAGATTGAGGGTCAGAGAAAAAGAGGAAGATCCCCAATGAGATGGATCAGCCAGGTGGCATCATTGATGGCATCAAGTGTGGCAGCGGTGGTGGGGTTGGCCCATGATTGGACATTGTTTCGTTCTGCTGTGCATGGGGTCGCTATGAGTTGGTTCCGACTCAATGGCACCTGACAACAACTGACAACAAATGGAGACACACCATTGCAGAGGAATTCTCACATACATTGCTTGAGAAAGTATGGCTTTCCTGCTTGAAAACCTGGCACAGAAGCAGAAAAGAGCACTTGACCATACCTTAAGGAAAGGCTTGGCCTACCTTCCTCCCAGGTTCTCCACCAAAGGGCTTCTAGTGAAGAGAAGGAATTGACACTTGAAGTAGTCTTTCTGACCCTGACCCTACCTTTAACTCCAAACACATACACTCCATTGCTCTTATTTCCTCTCAACCTTTGCCCATACATTGAGAGAGGGGGAAAGTCAACATCACTCTTGTTAAAACCCACTACATGTCCACAATGTCATTATTCCTTGAGGCACCTCAGTGAGGACAGTGAGTGTCATGTCCCATCTGTCCCTATTTACAGGAATAACTATTAAGGCTCAGACAGGCAGAAGAGTTTGATAAAAAAACAAAAACAAAAAAACACCCTACATCATTGTCAGAGACCATAGGAAAATGCAAGACTCCCATCTTTGGACCTACTTCTTCTTACATAAAATGCAGTACTCTAGACAGTCAAAAGAATTACTTATCTCTCAGTTTTCTCAGAAAATATTAAAATTCAACACTCTCATTGCTAATCCAGAGAAACATATAAAAATGTTGTCCTCTTTTGAATTGGAAAATATCATAGTAAAATAAATGTCAAATGTCCAAGACTTTGCTCTTTGATATTTAAAGTCCATGGATCATTCTAGCAAAATTAATTCCATGCAGCTCTGATTCATATATTTTTAAAGTTCATCAATATGTTGTTTGTTTAACATTTACTTGATGTCCAAGGAAAGTGTTGAGTCTGTCTTAAATAAGTCTCTGGAGTGGTTTTCCCATAAAAATAGGAAGTCAGGTTTGGCCATGGATACCAAACATTGAAATGGCCTTACCCAGAGATGGCACATAAGGCCTATGTGTAGCCAAGCGATTATTCCACTTTGTATTCCAGCTGCCATACCACACCACCTCACTTCTGCCCATCCACCCCCGGGGTCCTCAGTGGTGGCAAGGAGCGGGAAGAAAGCTGACCTCATGTGTCTACCAGTGATGGTATTCATAAACACCCTCATAATTCCCACATACTCTCATACTCCTTGTGGAATAATAAGCTAAGTCTCTTTGGAGCCAACACATGAAGACTGCAAAAGATATTAACTGATGCCTTGTGCTGGAGGCACAGGGTCCCTACAAAATGGTCTCTAAGACCAAAGTGGTAGGTCTCAGGAAAGCAAACCTACCAACCATTCATTCTATTGCACACTCAAAAGTCCTTTCTCAGCAGAGTATAAGAAACTATCCCCTTGGCTGACTAAGGTAGAAGATTCTTCTCTGGTTAAAAACAAAACACATACACACACACATACAAGTAACCATTAAACTCTTATTATGTTAATCAAGATCTATATCAGATGAATGGGAAAGGAACCAGCCTGGGGTTGCCAAATCTATTCTAAAACTGGGATGAATTTCCATCCTGGGGCAGATAGGGTTGCATTGAAAGAGAATTTGGCCCATTGAAAATAACAGTTTTATGATGCCTTCCTATAAGTCTAGACTAGCAAATGGGCTGGTTCTAAAAACGTCTTTGTATTTATGCTTTGATAGATATTTATCTACATTGTAGGGTCGTTGGAACAAAGAGAGGTTTTCCCTTTCTACAAAGTTTGGCGTCATTACTATTTTGAAAGACGATCATGCTTACCCATTGCCAGCTGACTCCTGAGTTATGCTCTCTATATATTTTTAAAAGAATTTGCTTTTCAAAATATGGTTGTGGGGATTTGGGAGTGGGGGCAGGGAAGCAGAGAGCCCCACTCCCTTCCTGGCTATGAGAAAATTGGGGGCCTGGGAACTTGTCCTGTTTGTTTTTTATAATCAAATCTAGTTTGAGACCAAAAAGGATATATATTTGGAGAACAGACCACAACGTGAGAGAATGACTGAGGGGGAGGTGGGGTCATAAAATCTGATAGGTCAGCATTTGGCTCCAAAGGAGCTGAAGGAGAGTGGATTCCAAAGCAAGTATGTTTTCTTTTCAAGTCCTGCTTTTGTTCTCTGCCACCAGGAAATGCAGTAGACATTTGTCACCAGCAGCTCTTTGGAGACTCCAATGTTCCTTCCTCTCAGGGTCCAAAAGGGGACTTCAGACATGTAAGAGTTGGATTTTGCAAAGTAACAGGATTTTTGTGCAGTGTTTATCAGACAAGCTAGAGACTGCAAAGGCAGACTTTGGGAAATGGTTTAAGCAGTTCATAAATCAGATGTAATTGAAAAGGATAGGGTCTCCTTTCTGAAAGCCCCACTATCTTTTCTTTTATAATCTCTTTATTGGGGCAAAATTGTAATGTGTATGAGGACCAGGAGTCTAATGATGTCAGGTTGCTTTGGGTCACTCAATGAAACCTGTTTTTTTTCTAATAAACTCATGAAACGGACATACATTCTGCTCCCCATTACATTTATATGATACCATCTTGTTTGATATCATCAAATGCACTATATCAGGCTGCATAGTATTACTGATAAAATTTTTTTTTTAGAAAAATCTTGTTGTTTTTTTTTTTTGCACATACCAAATAGCAGCAGCTGGAATCAGCTGGAATTCTTGGCTACCCAAAAAGTAAAGAAATGCTTTTCATATGATCTTTTTAAGAAGTCTCAGAAGCATGATGCAAAGCATTTTTACCCTGTTTCTTTTAAATGGGTGGGATTTGTATAGCTTTTTGAATATGACATTTTGTGTATTAATCAAACTATAGTTTCATAGGAGGACCTTAAAAATCTACCTAAGATTTTCCTTTGAACTTAATAGTTGTCAGAGCCTAGGGAGCAGCTTGGAGGGATTGATAGTGGTCCTAACTCCATGGAGAATCTAAGACATAAGGAACTCAGAGGAATGGAGCACAAACCTCAAGAGTTAATTTCAAGTGAATACCAAACCCAAGATGGCTGTATTCCCTGGCCACATAATCACAGAAAGAAAAAAAAATGGGAGTGAAAGGACCTTAAAGTCAAGTTCTAGGGTTGAAGTCTAAGTCCAATGGATTGCTCACAGTCACTTTTTGTTTTTAAACTAAAGTACTTCTTTTGCAACAGTGCTTCTTCTTTAAAATGTCAGTCTTAGAAGATTGTCAACTTATATGATGCACCTCATTCTCCAGACTTCGCACTGTCTGATACAATCTAAGGAAAATTAAGATTGAATTATGTGTAGCATATTCGTATATACAATAGAGGTTCTTGAACCATAGAGAAATCAGATGCTCTAGTATATGGCCAGGTGGCACATGAGCACAACTTCCATTACAAAGATTCCTTTTAAACCTGATTATTTTGTATTTAGTCTAGATTACCTAGGTCACAGAAGAGAATCCATACTTGGTCCATCTTGCACCAAAAGGAAGAATTCTTGCAGCTGGGTAAGGGCTGTCTGGAGAATTGGTTCTTTCTCTCACTGACTTTCACTTCTCCCAAGTCTTCCTCCTTCAGAAGCCCACCCTCATCTTGACTATGATGATTTCAAAATAAACTTGACCTCTGGCATGGTAAAACAGAATGATATGCTCACACAATTTTTTAAGTCAAATGTAGTGTCTTGTATTCTTGCTACTTGATTTGTTTGGCCCTTGGGGGCTGCTGCTGAAAGTGCTGAAATGCCATACTGACATTTCACTTCAGATATTCAACCACCTACACTCTTAACAGGGTTTCTCTCTCTCTCTGAAAGAAGTATTTCTCCTGTTAAAAATTAAACAAAGTGTAATACCTCGCCTGCTCAGCAATCGGGTAGGTCCTAATGGGAGGAGTGGAGGTAGCAGAGCAAGGTGTGGATGAAGGAGAATGACAGCTGTGTCCACATATTCATGAAAAGAGAAAGTGAATCAGATAAGCTCAGTAGAAACTTCCTAATGAATCTGCCAGCTTCAGTTCACCCACCCAGAGTCATAGTCATGAGAGAGATGGGCACAGGAGAACTAGCTATGGTGGGCTAGGGATGATTTATCTAAAAGAGCAGCTGGAAGCATTTTGTAGCCATTTCAGAGTCATTCCCAAAAATGCTGCCACACCTATTCTCATTTCCAGTCATCATTGAATGCCACAAGACCTCCATTTCATGAAGTTGTCAAGTCCCCAAAGTGGAAGATCATAAAAGCTAACAAAGTCTAGTATTATCTTTTGTTTCATCCATAAATTTGGTGAAAAGGCTAATGTCTACATTTCTGCCAATGGAATTAAAAGATAATGCAATTTTCCTATAAATTTATTTATGTATCTATTTTATTTTTTATTGTGAATTGGGTCAAGACTTAGAGAGCAGACCAGTTTTCCATTCAGTAATTCCATCTCCACAATGTAACATCACGCATATCCTGCTTCCTCCCTGTGTTTCCCATTTCTAGTCCTCCTTCTTTCTTAACATTTTGAACTTTGTTCTTGCGTACATGCTACCTGTCTGTTGTTTGACTGAAAATTCAGATATGGAGTGAGTTCATTTACAGACCTGAAAGGTTATTAAGGGTCATAATCTCCAAGGTTCCACCAGTCTCTAACCAAACAGTAAGACTGATCTTTCATATTATTTTGATTTTGGTTCCACATTTTTATCTGTCTCCTGGAACTTCTAATGTGATCCATTTCAGAGCAGTTGGTAGTAATAGCTGGACACCATATAGCTCTTCTGGTCTCAGGGTTATGGAGACTGAGGTTTGTGTGGTCTGTCAGTCCACTGAATGAATTGTTTCCATGATGTCTCAAGCTTTTTGCAGTCCCTCTTATGAGTTTTCCTCCCTGCATACTCCAGTATTAACACTTATTCACTGTAAAGACATCCCACAGCAAACACAGGCTAAAAAAGTATATGATAATTCCCATTTGACCTAGCCTCAATGTCTTGATAATCAAAACTTGACCAGATGCAAATGAAAAAAAAAAAAAAAAAGAACAAAACAATTTTTTATAAAGGAAACGAGGGTAAATTGCTACAATTTGATGAACTTGACCTCTACTCACAGAGGTAGTAACTCTAAATACCAATAGAGAGGAAAGGAGTCTTCACATCAAGTATCAATGCTGTCCCTTCTGTACACAGTGTAGATAGGGACGGGCAACTCAAACATTGGCTACCTAAAATGAGGGGGTGATAAAGGCATGAAGTGACTGGCTTACAAAGTTTCAAGGGGGAGGTTAGTTTAATAGTGGGGGGGGGGGAAGAGTCCACACTGAATAGTTTTCATCTTGTCTAGATGGGTCTGGAGAAAAGAGATGGAGATAAGATTCTTATGATTCAATAGTGAGTAATTGTTATCATGACAAATTCTGACTGTCATA
>NW_006408628.1:4444738-4493378 GCF_000296735.1 Chrysochloris asiatica
TACAGGGTCACTATGAGTCAGAACAGACTCAACAGCACTTACCAAAAATACTTGCAGTTACAGTGTTCAAGTGCAAACTTTATTTGAAAATTTTTGTTGTTGTTAAGTGCTGTTGAGTTCGTTCTGACTCACAGAAACCCCACATACAGTTTCCAAGGAGCAACTGGGAAAAAAAAAAAAAGTTATATGATAATTCCACCACTCGTCTGTCAGTTTGTCGTACTGTGGTGGTTTGTGAGTTGCTGTGATTCTGGAAGCTATGCCACGGGTATTTTAAATACCAGCAGAGTCACCCAAGGTGGACAGGTTTCAGATGAGTTTCCAGATGAAGACAGACTAGGAAGAAGGAGTGACAAACTACTATGATAATTGTCTTTTATGATAATACTAAGTAGGTAAAGGATTTTCTCTTTCTTCCTTCATCTCTACAGATCTTAAAGGCAGGATCTCTGGAGAATGAGGTTGCACTAGAGGACTGAGCTCCAAAAAAACAAGATAGAGAATGGTCACTGCCAATCTATTAACTGGTGCAGCACCCAGACCATACTAGAGGAAAACTGGAAGGGGGCAAGGATGATGTTGTATCCTTATTCTAGATACGTTATTGTCAAGGATTGAAAGAGAATGGAATTTAGGAAAATTGATATGATGAAATATTTTTCTCTGAAAACAATGCCCAAGTCAATGACTCCAAACTCTCCAGGGTTCCGGAGTGATATACCTGAAGTGCTAGGAGACATCCAACTTCCAAGAGAATGATTGACAAAGAAAGGAGACACTGAAAGTGGGATTGGATTGGAGATTTATTTCTGTTACTTAACTTCTAGTAAGTGATGAAATTATTTACACGACTACATAGTCATTTTTCCTTATCGATGTCTAAATTCATAAAGGAATCATATAATAAAACTAGTATTAATTGGCACTGTATTAATAAATGCACTGGACCACAGGTTGGTTTGAACTGCAAAGTTAGCAGTTCAAATTCACTAATCATTCCTCAGAAACCCTATAAAGAGTCTCTATGATTTGGAACCGACTCAACAGCACTTAACAACATTTATTAACACTACTATAATGAAATGCACACAGACCTAGAGTTAGAAAACCAAAAGGGAAAAACACACTCAACATTTCTCTAAGAAAAATTTAAGTCTTGGGTTGCAACACTGAAGAATTCTATGGTCAAAATATTGAATGATGCAGAAAGCATCAAAAGTAGATGGAAGGAATACACAAAGTCACTGTACCAAAAAGAAATGGTCAATGTTCAACCATTTCAAGAGGTAGCATATGATCAACAGTCAATGGCACTGAAGGCATTGGTGGAAAACAAGGCTCCAGAAATTGACAGAATTCAAATAGAAATCTTTCAGCAAAATGATGCAGAACTGGAGACACTCACTCATCTATGCCAGGAAATTTGGAAGACAGCTTCCTGGCTAACCAATTGGAAGAGATCCATATCTGTGCCCATTCCAAGCAGAGGTGAACAAACAGAATGTGTAAATCATCCAACAATATCATTAACATCACATGCAAGTAAAGTTTGCTGAAAATAATTTTAAAAAATCGTCACCACAGTACATTGACAGAAAATTGCCAGAAAGTCAAGATAGATTCAGAAGAGGACATGGAATTAGGGATAGTATGGATTACACATCAATGTAAAGAAAACAAATATCCTCACAACTGAACCAGTAAATAACATCACGATAAATAGAGAAAATAATGAAATTGCCAAGGATTTCATTTTGCTTGGCTCCACAATCAACACTCAGAAAATCAGTAGTCAAGAAATCAAGCAACTTATTGAATTGGAAAATCTGCTGCAAAGTGTTACAGAGCAAAGATACCTGTTTTATGACTAAGGTGCACCTAACTCAAGCAATGGGAGTTTCAATAGCCTAATATGCAGGAGAAAGTTGGATAATGAATAAGAAAGACCATAGAAAAATCAATGCATTTGAATTACATTTTATGGACTGCCAGAAGAACAAATAAATCTATCTTGGAAGAAGTGCAACCTGAATGCTTCTTAGAAGTTAGGATGACAAGAATTCATCTTTTATATTTTGGATATAAGGAGGGACCAGTCCCTAGAGAAGGGCATCATGCTTAATAAAGTGGAGGGTCAGAAAAATATAGGAAGATCCCAACAAGATGGATTGACACAGTGACAGCAACAATGGGCTCAAATTTAACAACAGTTGTGAGGATGATGCAGAACCTGGCAGTATTTTGTTTGGTTGTGCATAGGATCATTCTGAGTAGAAACTGACTCAACAGCACCTAATAACAACAGCAACAACAATTATTAATTTGTGGTACCATATATTCTTCACTTATAATTTTCATTTCTAAACAAAATGATTTAATATATTTTTTAAAAGCAGATCTGTCCAAGTAATAAGATAGTATGGTTGACTACAGTAGTAAGAGAAATGATTGTTGTGAAAGAGACACAGCTTGCACAAATAACACATCCTGTGGGAAGACTAAACACTCAATTGGAAAATGCCACAGTTGTGGCTTTAGTGTCGTCTTTTTCAAATCCCTAATGTTTGAATGACTTTGCTGTTTAAGTCACACTTTCATAGTCAATAATAACGCAGTCTCTATCAGGCTTTAAAAGGAACCCATTACAAAACTCTCTTAGAGTTCTCATACCTTACATGGAAGAATGAGTCAGCAATGTTTTTTCTTCCAAAGCATTAGAGAGAGCTGAGGGAAACTGTCTGTAATTTCTCAAAGCAGAATCTTTAATCTTCTGCTAAATACTGGGTTGCTAGCTGGAAAGTCCTAGTACTCTTAAGTCCTGAAAAGAATCACATATATGTCACTAAAGGTAGACACAAGTTGTTCTGTTTTAACCTGAATCATCAGCAAGAATAAAATTCTTGTTCAGGTAGCTGGCTGTGTGAGCCACATTGTGAATTATGAAGAAGGTGAAATTTCCCCTTTTGTTCCTACACCAAGAACATGTCTCAATGCTGTCCCCAAAGTTTCTTAGCCACCTCCACCCTTGTCGCCTAAGCCCTCCCCCACTATGGATTCAACCTGCTCTTTCTGGGCTAACGTTCATGTTCCAAATAATTAATGAATTGGTTTCATTTGAATTCTACCTTTACTATTTTTGCTTCATCCCTATGATACCTGTATGATTAGCTCTCTCGGCTGCTACTGTAAGGTGAGAAGTTCAAGTCTACCCACAGGTACCTTGGAAGAGAGGCCTAGTGATCTACTTCCAAAAGATCAGCCAATGAAAAGTCAATGGAGAGACAGGGCTTGATGGTAGATTAGGGAGAAGCACCATGGAGACTTCCGTCAGTAATAACACAGAATACTGGATGAAAAAGGTTCAGGGGACAGTCCCACAACTGTGAATTACATATAAAGGAATATTCAGAAGGATTGAAGGCCTACCGCTAGTGGGATTTGTAACAGAAGCAAGAAAGGTGGTGTTTTGTGATCTGCAGCTGCCGGTGGGGTACCTGAGCAGCCATATTGGGCATGATGGAGTGGGTGCAGGATCAGAGAAGTGATCCCAGCACAGAGGTCTGACTGATCATTAGAGATAAAGGTGTGAACTATTTTTTCTGTTTATTTGTCTCTCCTGTCTGTGCACCTCCACTCTGGTGATTAGAGGTGGGTGCCTGAGAGAGTAGATGCCCCACTCCAACCCCCAGAGGGTTCTACTACATATGCACACATATCTGCTATCAAAGACCACTGAGCACAGAATTGAGGAAGGAGGAGAAGTCCAAAAGGAACTGCATAAAATGGAACCATCTTCCAGAACAGCTTGAGCCAACTGAGAGAGGGGCATTAAAGTCATACTCATATTTTGCTACAGTATTTTTTTTTTTTCAATTACAAATGTAGCATCCAATCTGGTTTTTGCTGTTGCTGTTTTGTTTTCTTGTCTTTTGGTCCCCCTTTTACCTTGGGAGGCGGGTAGGCTCTTTCTCTCTCTACATTACCCAAGAAGAAATAGCAATTTCAGTCACATCCTAGAAAATCCCACCATCCAGGCAAGAGCCAATACCAGCTGCTATACACCAGGTAGGCATCCAACACTTGCTACAGTTACTCTGAGTTGAGTAATAAGAAAAGTGGACACAGAAGCCCATCTCCTGATCTTATCTACCTGGAGGCAGTCAGAAAGCTTAGTAATACATCAATCTAATCATTGAAATATTAGTAATGCATTAATCTAATCATTAAAAATACATCTAATTATTGAAAATGGCTCCCAAACAACTGAAGATATCAACACATGTCCAGACACAAGATAGAGTGGCCGAGACAAATGAGCTAGAGGTAGACCTAGATTTTCCATTGGAAGGAGGACAGGCTTTGGAACTGTCTGAGAAGGAATTCAGGAGAATGATATTCAAATGCATCCAAATGCTCGACAGAAGGGTTGAGAAAAATAAGGAAGAAGTCAGGAAAGCACTACAAGAACAATCAAATAAGAAATAAATAGCATTGGAAACAATTCAAAACTTGCAAAAATTGGTCCAAACGATAATGATAAAATATCAGAATTGGACAATACATTGAGATGGCAAAGGAGTAGAGTTGAAAAGATGGAAGCCAGTACCATTGAGCTGGAAAACAAATCCCTCAGTACTGCTAAGATAGAAGAGCAAGCAGAAAAAAAAGATAAAAAAAATCTGAAGAAAGTTTAAGATTTTTGTGGGACAACATGAAGAGGAATAACCTAAGGATAATTGGAATTCCAAAGGAGATAGTTGAAGAGCTCCTGGAAGAAAATTTCCCTAACATCCTTAAAAAAAAAAAGATAAACATCCAAGAAGCTGAATGCACCCCAGGAAGGATAGACCCCAAAAGAATAAGACATATCATAATCAAACTCTCCAAAAATCAAAGACAAGGAGAGAATCCTGAAAGCAGCTAGGGAAAAGAGAAGTGTTACTTACAAAGGCAAGCAAATAACACTAATCTCTGATCTTTCAGCAGAAATCATGCAAGCAAGAAGGCAAAGGGGAGGCATATATAAAACCCTAAATGAAAAAAAACAAAAAACAAAAAACCTGCCAACCAAGAATTGTCTTTCCAGCAAAGCTGTCAATCAAGTTCAACAATATAAAAACTCTAAAGAACACAGTTCTATTTTAACACTCACAAGGTCACCATAAGTTGAAGTTGATTTCACAGAAACTGGTTTTTGTTTTCTCAATATTTTTTTCTGTTTTCATTTACGTATGAGGGAACTGTACTATTGATACCATATTTAAAATCTCTCCAAGCTACAGCTCTAGCTTTCAGCTAAATACCAGGTTAGCAGCTGGCAAGTCCTCGTAGTACTTTTACATCCTGAAAAGAATCACTTATTTAATTAGAAAGGAGTCATAAAAATAAACTTAATAAAAACAAAAGAATGTTACTTAACTACTATTACCTGTGAAAAGCTCTGAATCTGCAGCCTGTTTTGCTGTGAAAAGGGAGCTTTGTGTGTTAGAATGGTGCTAAAGACACACTAACACCAACCTGAAAGTCTTCTCTTGATCTATTCAGAATGATTGAAAGGAAACACTTTCATCTTATATGATTCCACTTGATTTAATGTCATGTCAATTTTATTTAATGCCACTCCAGATCATCTTGATACCCCTTATAATGATCTTGTAAATCCTATATGCTAGAAAATTATATAGCAAATTATTGTAGGTGTTGGAGAGTCATGAGTTCCTACTCATGGCAACCCTTTATAGGGTTTCTGAGGCTTTAAAAAGTAGAAAGCCTCATCTTTCTCTCTCAGAGCAGCTAGTGGACTTGAATTGCAGCCTTGTAATTAGCAGTCCAGTGCTTATCCTACAGTGCTCAAAACAGCAATAGATGTTGTTGTTGTTAAGTGCCGTCGAGTTAGTTCTGACTCATAGGGACCCTGTATAGTATTTCTGAAGAGCTGCTGGTGAATTTGAACCACACATCTTGCAGTTCAAACAGACCTTGTGGTCCAGTGCTAATCCTGCAGTGCCATACCAGGACAAGCAGTTATATAAACACTGTATCTTTGTTGATAAATGTGTCATTCTTGGACTGCTGCATGAGATAGCATAGTGTGAGTTTAAAATGCAATTTACCTGTTACATCTACAAGACCTTTCAGGATAGGTTTTGTTACTGTTAAGTGCCATCGAGTCGGCTCTGACTCATGGTGACACTGTATAGGGTTTCCTAGGCTTTAAAATTTTTGCAGGAGCACAAAGCCTCATTGTCCTCTCACGAAGTGATTCATGGGCTCAAACCTCCAACCTTGTGATTCACGGCCCTGTGCTTATTCTCTGGAGATAGGATATTGCTCAGGTTTTAGGGGTCTGTACGTGTAAGAATCCCAGGTGATTCTTAAATGTACCAATATTCAAAAGTCATTAGTACAGATTTGGTTTTTTTCAATCTTTTATTCTTCAGTAGAATCATTCTTTGTTCCATTGTGTAGGAAATAAGATAGAAATCGGATAAAAGAAAGGCCCTTTAGTTGAAGCAGTTGGTTGTTAAGTATCATTGAGTCAGTTCCGACTCATAGTGACCCTGTACAGGGTTTCCAAGGCTGTAAATCTTTACGGGAGCAGAAAGCCTTATCTTTCTCCTGTGGAATGGCTGGTAGTTTCAAACTGCTGATCTTGCAGTTCACAGCCCGATTCGTAACCACTATGCTACCAGTAAAGCAGGTCAAATACCCAGAGTTGCAACATCACCTTCTCATGCCCCATGGAAGCCCCTAGAGCACCTCCATGGAACTCACAGCATTTGGATCTCAAGAGTTAATTCTGTACATCTCTTCTCAATTCTACTTCTGTGACATCAAGTTAACAACTTAAAATCAGTTAGGGTCACTATGAGTAGAATAAACTTGACAACAATAGATATGGTATGGTAACAGTACTGTATTTACACCATGGAAATTGTCAAACACTACAAATCAGGGCTTTTTGTTAAGCATGTATCATTGTATTACTGTAACACATACCCATTGTTAACAACCTGTGATATACAGATGATACAACCTTGTTTGCTGAAAGCAAAGAGGACTTAAAATACTTAATGATGAAGATCAAAGACCACAGCCTTGAGTACGGGTAACACCTCAGTGTAAAGGGGGAAAAAATCCTCACTGCTGGACCAATAGATAACATCATGATAAATAGAAAAAAGATTGAAGTTGTCAAAGACTTCATTTTGCTTGGAGCAATTATCAACACACATGGAAGCAGCAGTCAAGAAATCAAAGGATGTATATTGAATTAGGCAAATTGGTTCTACAAGACCTCTTTAGAGTGTTGAAAAGCTAAGATGTCAATTAGAGGACTAAGGTTCACCTGACCCAAGCCATAGTATTTTCAATAACCTCATATGCATGTGAAAAACAGCTCTGGTAGCGTAGTGGTTACGAATTGGGCTGTGAACCACAAGGTCAGCAGTTCGAAAATACCAGCCACTCCACGGGAGAAAGAGGAGGCTTTCTGCTCCTGTAAAGATTTATAGCCTCCGAAATCCTGTTCAGGGTAGCTATGGGTTGGAATCGACTTGACAGCACTTAACAACAATAACAACATAGGCATGTGAAAGTTGGACAGTGAATAATAAGAAAGACTGTAGAAGAACTAATGCATTTAAGTTGTGGTGTTAAGAGGAGAATATTAAAAGTATCATGGCCTGCCCAGAAAACAAACCCATCTATGTTGGCAGAAGTACAGCCAGACTGCTCCTTGGACCCAAGATGGCCAGACTTCATCTCTCATACTTTGGACACGTTATCAGGAAAGACCAGTCCCTAGAGAATGATATCATGTTTCATAAAGTGGGGGTGGGGGGCTGTCAGATAAAAAGAGAAAGGCCCCCAAGGGGATGGATTGGCACAATGGCAGCAGCAATGTGCTCAAACTTAGCAATGATTGTGAGGTTGGCACAGGACTAGGCAATGTTTTGTTCTGTTGTGCATAGGGTCACTATGAGTCAGTACCAACTTGATGGCATCTAACAATAACAACAACAACAATGCAGTAAGTGCTAAAGATGTGCATAAAATGTAATGAGAGTTCTTTGTTGTTGCTATTGTTAAGTGCCATTGAGTTGGATCCAATTTATAGTGGTTCAATATATGGTTTCCAAAGAGCAGCCGTTGGGTTTGAACCATTGACCTTGTGGTTACCAGTCCAGAGCTAATCCTAAAGAGCCACACCAGAACTCCATGAGTGCACTAAGAAGGGAGAATTCACTGAAGATTTCTCTTTGGGAGCTCAGTTCAAATGTCACCTCCTTTGAGAGGCCTGGGGGTCCTGATGTGGCACTGAATAATAAGCACTGAACTGTTAATTAGAAGGTTAGCAGTTCAAACCCCAAACTGCACCTCAGAAACCATATACAGGGCCACTAGGAGTCAGAACCAAGTTGACAACACTTAACAACAATAACAACAAAGAGACCTTGTTTTCAAACACTCTGCTCATTTTCTTTCACAGCAGATGTCACCATTGATGGCTATCTTATTTGTTTTTACTTGTTTATCTCTCTCCCCTACTAGACTTTCTGTCCCTCAAGGGTATGATCCTCATCTGACTTGTATTCCAGGAACATAATAGGTACTCATAAAATATTTTTAAAAAAGAAATCATAGCATAGTAGTAGCATCTTGAAGGATGAGTAGGATCTGACTAGGCAAAGATCTAGGGGTGGACTATTTCAGACAGGAATCAGGAATAGAAAGAGTACAGCAGTCAGACAGAATAGTGTGAGCATGAAACATAAAATCCAAACCAGTGAACATTGAAGGTGGTGTTAAAAGTCCCAGTTCAGTGCTGTAAGATAAGTAAAACATCGGCAGTTCAAACTCATCAGTGCTCCTTGGAAACTTATACGGGGTCCCCATGAGTCAGAACCAACTTGACAGCAGTTAACAAGAAGAAGAAGACATCTGGGCCACATGAATGTTCTGGATTATATCATGTGAGTGGCAGGAATCTATTCAAATGTTCATTCACCAACTATGAACATAGGTATATGTGGTGCCATAAATTGTTTAATGTCTCTTTTAGTCATAGTTTTTATAAATTTCCACCAAACAACTTTTTTCTGATGAGCTTGGGTCAGAGAAGGTGGAGGAAAATGCTGATAGACTATATGATTCAGTTGTGAGTGAATGTTAATGGAGCCAATTGTGATCAATGTTTCCATCCTGCTGGGTATAAAATGGGCCATCTCAGAAGTAGAAGGGAGAGCTCATCCCCATCAAGGAAGATGTGGCAGGAGTGGAACATGTCCTTTGGACCCTGACATCCCTGTGTATTGAACTTCCTTGACCCAATGACAGAAAGCTGTGAAAACAGAAGACTAGCAGAGGAGCAGCAACACAGAATCAAGAGCCAGAACCATCAGACAGTGTGGTGGGCTTCTATCTCATGGAGCAAGTAAAGTTGAGTGCCTTTTGGCAGGAGGCCCATTTGTGGAGTGGGGTGCCTCCAGGAACCTCACTTGGGATTTAGGGTTGCTGAACCATAGAGCTAGAGCTTATTACTTTCAGGCCAAAGCCTATAGCAGACTGGAGTGTCCTTCAGGCATCAGCAGCCCTAAAAGAGCTTTGTAACATTGCCAAGCAGGGCGGAGGCAAGGCCAAGGGGCCAAGAGCCAGAGAGAGCCTGTCCTGATTGAAAGGACTGTAACCTGAGCATATTCTGATCCCACAGTGATTGTAACCTGTTAAGTCCTTAATAAACTCCATAACTGGGAGTATGGTGCCTGAGTTCTATGTGGTGGTGCAAGGAATTTTTTCAACCCCGCTGAGTAGAAAGTGCTGCAGGAGCAATGGCAGGTGCCATTTCTTATAGCATCTTGTTGATATTAACTGCCATCAAGTCAGTTCCAACTCGTAGCCACACTATAAATTTTGGAGGAGCCACTAGTGGGTTTGAACTGCCACCCTTGTGGGTCCTTATCCTACAGAAAAAATACTAATCAAAACATATCTCTCCTCAAGCCTCCAATACGACTGATAAGTTGAAATTCCTTTGACATTTACATTGAAACAAATAAAGCAAATAGGGATATGTTGGCATCCACAATAGTCATTATTTAAATCCTTCTACAGGTAATTGTAGTCCCTGTGCAATACTGCATATATTCGATATTCGGAGAAAGTATTAAAGGGATTTCTGTATAAATGAGGAAGCTGGCTAATCCATTTCTAAGAAGATAATCTAATTTAATTACAGGTATTGAACAGCTATTCTGCATACAACTTTGTACCAATGCCTAAACTGAAAACAAACAAGTTGCTATTGAGTCGATTCTGAGTCATGGTGACCCCATGTGTTGCAAAGTAGAACTGCACTCCATACGTCTCAAGGCTGTGACCTTCAAAAGCAGATCAGCAGGCCTTTTTTCCAGGGTACCTCTGGGGGTTTTGAACCTCCAACCCTTGGGTTAGTAGTCAAGCACTCAACTGTCTATACTTTCCCAACTTGTTCACAGCACTTAGATGAGAACATAGGCTCTCCAGTAGAATGCAGAAAGGATTAGGAAACCCAACTGATGGAGTGACTAATCCTGCTGGATGAAATAGAGGAAGGTTGCAGAGGAAGGTCATGTTTGGGTTGGCCTTGAGAGATGCATAAAACTGCAACAGGCAGGGGAGTAGTGGAGGGCCACTTCAGACAGGAAGAACATCCTGATCCAAGCCACAGAGAACTGAAATCAGGGTGTACTAAGGTTCTTGTTACGTGCCATTGAGTTATTTCCAACTCATAGCAACTCTGTATAAGGTTAGCAAGGAGCAGCTGGTGGGTTTGAACCACCAACCTTGTGGTTTACAGTCCAATGTTTATCCTGCAGCAGCACACCAGGAGTCTGGGGTGTATATATATTGAAACAGTCATGAAATATTCACACATAGAGGAACTTACACAACCGAACTGGACAACTGTCAATGTACTTTTGCAAAATAACATTCTAATTTTACTTTGGTTTTCATAATGGCAAATGATTCATTAGTTCCTATTACACCCAGTAATTTCAAAATGATAAAACACTGAGAGGTCTTTCTTAATTGTGAAAGTTAAAAAAAAAAAAAAAAGGAGGACTTGAACCAAATCCACTCTTCCTACTCAGCAAATATATGACAAGAGGTACTTGACCATCCTGCACGAAATTCCCTTTCAGCCTTGATTAAACAAGTTTTGTAATAAAATAAGAGCATTTCTGATAAATAAAGTGGATGCTTAGATGTACACAATAACTTATTATGTAGATTTAGGTAGACTCCAAATCAAATTATGCCTTCTAAGACATTTGTTAAATATGTTCAAAGCACAACACAGTGAAACTAACTTAATGAAAACTCAAAATGCATAAATAACTGATTTTTAACTTCTGTTCACCAAAAAAGGATACCTTAAGAGACAACTGTTGATATTTCCTCTCCTTACTGAATTATCAAGAAAAATAGCTGGTACCTTACTTACATTTCCTTTTACATTTTCATAACACTTCACCAATCAATGTATTTAATTTATCCCTGGATTATTTTATTCATTCACTTCCTTAATATTGTATTTCTAAAGAACATTAGCTGTAATTTAAATGAGTGATCAAGCAATTGTATTTCTTTTAGCTTTATGGCCTAAATTAAATTTAGCTTTTAATTATATGCTTTAAAAAGAGAATTGTTTTGCATTCATTTCACCACTGATTTCACTTAAATAATAAGCTTTAAAATGAAGTTTAACTTTCCAAAAGCTATTTCCATACAGGATTATATTTCTTGTAAAAAGCAAGGTACCCCAAGCATTAGTTGATGGCCAGCAACAGACATAATTTTAGTTGGCATGAGCTGAAAAGGAAATTATTTTAAGAATACTGGAC
The DNA here is from genome assembly GCF_000296735.1 of Chrysochloris asiatica. Classification (NCBI taxonomy): domain Eukaryota; kingdom Metazoa; phylum Chordata; class Mammalia; order Afrosoricida; family Chrysochloridae; genus Chrysochloris; species Chrysochloris asiatica. The sequence goes on from NW_006408628.1 coordinate 4,456,624, forward strand.
AGTTCTCTAAATAAAACATAAGACTGGAAACAGATGATCTAATTTAGTTTTCCCAAATAAGTTTTTTCTCTGAAAAAGGAAAGCAGCTTCTAAAATCCAGATAGTAAGAATTGATGGAAATCACCCCTGTTAATAATCTTTCTGATTTTTTCAATCATTTAATCTTCAAAGTCCCAGGATAAAAGATCTGACTAGACCAATTTGGAACACTTGGCAAGAGAAAGCCAAAGAACCTTAAATTACAGTCCCATGGTGACTACATATATTCATGGAGAATTGATTCATCAAAGAAATTTATGCTGTTATCAAAGAGGGTAGAATGGATGCTGAGTGGTCAGAAGACAATGAATGTCCATTTCAACCCCTAGGACACTCTGATTAGTCCTGACCCACTTTACAAATTGAGTACAAAGCTTCCTCTGGGCTGAGAATTTTTGTCTTTGTAATATTTCATCCTTTCCTAATTCTTTTTGTCCCAAACAGGTAGGAAGCTGCTGTTAGAATTTGCTTTATTGAAGAATTTTCTCAAAACATATTTCTTGATTGAATTATATTTCTATGTGATGCATTTCATACAACAAGCATCTTACTTGCTCCTCCACAGTCATTTATAAAAAGACTGAGGAAGCGTTGCCTTCTAAAGCAGAGCTGACCATAATGACGTGGATGGAGCAAAACATTTGGACCCTTCATATGCTAATGGGGCACAATTCAAAGTAAGAAGAATCAGTTGTGAACATTCATAATTAGTCAAAACATGGAATATATGATGTATGAATCTAGGAAAATTGGAAGCCATCAAAAATGAAGTGGAAAACATAAAGATCGATATCCTAGGCATTAGGGCACTGAAATGGACTAGTATTGGCCATTTTGAATTGGACAATCATATAGTTTACTATGCTGGAAATAGCAAATTAAAGAGGAATGGGATAGCATTCATCATCAGAAAGACCATTTCAATAATGTTAAGATGTTTGACTGTCATGAATATTTGTTTCCCTTGCCTACTATTATAAAATAGACACTTGAGGGGGATAGAAAGGAATATCCAGAAACATGATTATAGAAAGCTTGTAAGGCCGCCTTCAACCTATACCTGATTGGAATACCTAATAGGGGTGCTAGAACCTGCCCAGTGAAAGAGGTTTTTTTTGTAGAGCCTTGTAGTGTGTAAGACTTTAGGTGGAATCCTGATCCCCATCCAGAACCTTCTGAGATGGGAAATTCACACTTGAAAAGACAAGCAGACCAGCATGGAGCAGCTAGAGGAACAGAGGATATTTCTTGAAAGAAAGACCAGCAGAGAAAACCAAAAAGAAAAAAACAACAGTCTGATTGGTTACTACAAGAATAAGAAAGTTGTTTGCTGAGGAGCCATCAAGGCAAGCAATCAAGTCCCTTTAGGACAAACCCCCTCTCAAGACTGAAACTCAAAGGGACTACACGAGCAGACATGTAAGCTTGCTGACAACCACTTGGTCTACTGGTGAGTGGAAGTGGAAGAACAGCAGCAATAAAGAGGTGGGCTGAGTCTGACCAAGTTACATAGACCCCCATCAACCTAGAGTATGAAGAGAGCTGGTTAACTTGAAGTACGGTGAGACCTGAGGACTCCTAAGCCCATGGACAAGGACATGGCCATGGAGGGCTAGAGCTGAGAGTGAAGCATCAAGCTGATATGAAGTAAGGAGATGCGCACAAGGGCACCCAAACTTGCAGATAGTGCCCATTGGACCTAACTTCAATGGATGGATGTTCAGAAGCCAACTAGAGGAAGGAAAAGAGGATGTGGGGGGGGAGGGGGATTTTTTTTTTTTTTTTAAAGAAAACTAGTGTAAATCACTACAATTTGATGAACTTCACCTATACTTATGGATGTAGTAGCTTAAAATACCAACCAAGAGTGAAAGAATCTTTACACAGGGTTGACAGGGAAAGGCAACTTAAACATTGGCTACCTAAAATGGGGGTGCTGTAAAGATACAAAGTGACAGGCTTACAAGTTTTCAAGGGAGAGTTAGATTCAGAGTGTGCCAGGGGAAGGTAGAATCCCCACTGAGTGGTTTTCACCCTGTCTTAATAAGTCTGTCAGTTTGTCCTACTATGATGGCTTGTGAGTTGCTGTAATTCTGAAAGCTATGGCACCGGTATTTTAAATACCAGCAGGGTCACCCACGGTGGACAGGTTTCAGATGAGCTTCCAGATGAAGACAGACTAGAAAGAGTGATGAACTACTTCTGAATATTTAGTCACTGAAAACCTTATGAATAATAGAGAAACACTGTCAGATATAGTGCTGAAAATGAGCCTCTCAAGATGGAAGGCACTCAAAATGCGACTGGGGAAGAGTCGCCACCTCAAAGTAGAGTTGACTGTGAGGACGCAAACGGAGTAAAGCCTATGAGAGAAAAGCCCATGGGACCTTCATTTCCTGATGGGGTACAGTACAAAATGAAGAGAAACAGCTGTAAACATCCATTGAAAATTAGAACATGGAATGTACAAAGTATGAATCTTGGAAAATTGGAAGTTGTCAAAAATGAAATGGAACACATAAATATCAATATCTTAGTCATTAGTGAGTTGAAATGGACTGGTATTGGCCATTTTGAATCTGACAACCACATGGTTTACTATGCCGGGAATGACAAATGGAAGAGGAATAGTGTTGCATTCATCGTCAAAAAGAACATATCCAGATCAGTCATGAGGTACAATACTGTCTGTGATAGGATAATATCCATGCGCTTACAGGGAAGCCCAGTTAATACCACTATTATTCAAATTCACTATTATTCAAAACCACTAATGCCAGTGAGGATGAAATAGAAGAATTCTATCAACTTCTTCAATCTAACATGCAATCAAGATGTATTGATCATTAGTGGTGATTGGAATGCAAAGGTTAGGAGCAAAGAGGAAACTATGACCTTGGTGATAGAAATTATGCTGGAGAACGCATGATAGAATTCTGCAAAACCAATGATTTGTTCATTTCAAATACCTTCTTTAGACAGCATAACAGACAACTATACACATGGACCTCTCCAGATGGAAAACATAGAAATCAAATTGACTACATCTGTAGAAAGAGAAGATGGAAAAGCTCCATATCATCAGTGAAAACAAGGCCAGGGGCAGACTGTGGAACAGACCATCAATTACTCATATGCAAATTCAAACTGAAGCTGTAGAAAATGAAAACAAGTCCACCAAAGCCAAAATATGACCTTGAATTTAGAGATTATCTGAAGAACAGATTTGATACATTAAATACTAAAGACTGAAGACCAGAAGAGTTGTGGGATGACATTAAGAACATCATACATGAAGAAAGCAAAAAGTCATTGACAAGACAAGAAAGAAGGAAAAGTTCAAAATGGATGTCAGAAGAGACATTGAAACTTGCTCTCCAGCGTAGAGATGCTAAAGAAAATGGAAGAAATGAGGAGGTACAAGAGCTGAACAGAAAATGTCAAAGATCAGCTTGAGAAGATAAAGCCAAATATTACAACAAAATGTGCAAAGATCTGGAGTCAAAAAAACAAAAATGAAGAACACACTCAGCAGTTCTCAAGCTGGAGGAAATGAGGAAAAAATTCAAGCCTTGACTTCGGTGATTGAAAGATTCTCTGGGCAAATTATTGAATGATGCAGAAAGCATCAAGAGAAGATGGAAGGAATACACAGAGTCACTGTACCAAAAGGAAATGGTTGATGTTCAACTGTTTCAGGAGGCAGTGTACGATCTTACAGTTCCAGAGCAGAGGACCCTGGGACCATCAAGGGAGAAGAGTGGGAGCAGAGTGTGGGACCCTACCCAGAGAAGTGGCAATGCCAGAGATGGAGGCAGAGATGATGACATGGAGAGATGGAACAGTTGAGTACTCTAGATTCATGGAGGAAGAGGGGATGTGTGCTGGCGGTTGGGGGGCAGGCTTGTAGGGTGTGCCCTTTGGCTGTTTGAATGATTGTATATTCCTGAGTGTTTTCGTGCACATCCAAAAAAAAAAAAAAACCAGAGGGAATTGAAGCAAATACCATTGAATGATGAAGCACACATGGGATTGTAAGATTGTAATGAAATGAATCATTCAATGAAATGAATAAGATAGGATGAGTACAAAACCGATGTTCCTCCTTGTAAACTATCACTCAATTCACAATAAAAACTTTAATAATAAAAAAAAGACCATTTCAAGATCTATCTTGAAATATAATGTTGTGTGTAACAGAATAATATCCATTTCCTACAAAGAAAATCAGTTAACACAACTATCATTTAAATTTTCACACCAACCACTAAAGTAAATGAAGAAATTTACCAACTTCTTCAGTCTGAAATCGGTCAAACATGCAATCATGATGCATTCATAATTATTGGTGATCAGAATGTGACAATTGGAAATAAAAAGGAGAAATTGATAGTTGGAAAATATGGCCTTGGTAATAGAAATGATGCTGGAGATCCCACAATAGACTTTTGCAAGACCAATGACTTATTAAACACAAATATCTTTATTCTACAACATAAATGGCAACTATGCACGTAGATCTTACCAGATAGAATACAGACAAATCAAAAAATTCTCATGAATCCATGAGAAGAGACGATGGCAAAGCTGAATATCATCAGCCAAAACAAGACCAGGGGCAGACTGTGGAACAGACCATCAAGTGTTTATAAACAAGTTCAGACTTAAGCTGAAGAAAATTAAAACAAGCTCACCAGAACCAAAATATGACCCTGAGTATATCCCACCTGAATTTACAGACCCTTCAAGAACAGATCTGATATATTAGGCACTTATGACTGAAGACAAGACGAGTTGTAGGACTCATTAAGAACACCATACATGAAGAAAGCAAAAGGGCATTAAAAATACAAGAAAGAAAGAAAAGACAAAAATGAATATCAGAAGAGACTGAAATTTTTTCTTGAGCATCTAGAAGCTAAAACTATTTGAAGAAATGATGAAAAAGAACTGAACAGAAAGTTTCAAAGAACAGTTCAAAAAGATAAAGTAAAGTAGTATAATGGAATGTGCAAAGGCCTGGGAATTTTCAAACTGAAAGAACTAAGATAAAAATTGAAGTCTCTAATTGCAATATTGAAGAATTCTATGGGAGAATATTGAATAATGCAGGAAGCATCAAAAGAACATGGAAGGAACACACAGAGTCACTGTACCAAAAGGAAATGCTCAATGTTCAACCATTTCAGGAGGTAGAATGTGATCAAGAACCAATGGTATTGAAGAAAGAAATTGAATCTGCACTAAAGGCATTGGTTAAAAAAACACATCTCCAGGAATTGATGGAATGTAAATTGAAATGTTTCAACCAATGATGAAGCACTGGAGGTACTCACATGTCTATGACAAGAAATTTAGAAGGCAGCTACCTGGCCAACCAATTGGTAGAGATTCATATTTGTGCCCATTCTAAAGAAAGGTGACCCAACAGAATGTAGAAATCATTGAACAATATTATTACTATCACCTGCAAATAAAATTTTGCTGAAGAATTAAAAATGATTGCAACAGTACATCAACAGGGGACTGCCAGAAATTCAATCTGGATTCAAAAGAGGACATAGAACTAGGGATATCCTTGCTAGCATCAGATGGATCTTGGCTGAAAGCAGAGAATACCATAAAGATTATTACCTGTACTTTATAGACTATGCACAGGCTTCAGACTGTGTGGATAGTAGCAAACACTGGGAAAAATGGGAAATCCAGAACACTTAATTGTACTCTGAAAGTTGTACCTAGACCAAGAGACAGTCATTTGAAAAAACAAGGGGATACTGAATGGTTTAAAATTAGGAAATGTGTGCTTCAAGATTGTATCCTTTCACCATACTTACTAAATCTGTATACTCATCAAATTATCTGAGAAATTGGATTATTTGAAGAAGAACATGGCATCAGAATTGTAGGAAGACTCATTAGCAACTTATAATATGCAAATAGCACAACCTTGCTTGCTGGAAGTAAAGAGGACTTGAAATGCTGATGAAGACCAAAGACTACAGCTTTCAGTATGGATTGCACTTCAATTTAAAGGAAAAAGATGATCAAAACTGGACCAATAAATAACACCATGATAAACGGAGAAAAGATTGAAATTGTCAAAGATTTCATTTTACTTGGATCCACAATCAATACTCATGGCAGCAGCAATCAAGAATCCAAACAATGTATTATACTAGGCTAATCTGTTGAAGGAGTCCTGGTGTGGCACTGTGGGTTAATGTGCTGGCCTGCAAAGTCAATTTGAACCTCAAGGTCAGTGGTTCAAGCTTATCAGCTCTTCTCAGAAATCCTATATAGGGTTGCTATGGGTCAGAACTGACTTGACGGCACTTAACAGTAACAACAACAACAATCTGTTGAAAAATATCTCTTTAAATCATATTAAAGAGCAAAGATGTCAGCCTGAGGACTAAGATGTGCCTGATGCAAGCCATAGCATTTTCAATTGCCATATGTGCATGCAAAAGCTGGACAATGAACAAGGAAGACCATGGAAGAATCAATGCATTTGAATCATGGTGTTAATGAAGAATATTGAATATACCATAGACTGCCAGGAGAAGGAGCAAGTCTGTTTCGGAAGAAGTACAGTCAAAATTCTTTTTAGAAGCAAGGATAGCAAGACTTGTCTCTGGTATTTTGGGTATGTTGTGAGGAAGGCCCAGTCCCTAGTGAAGGACATCATGCTTGGTAAAGTGTTTATTGTTATTATGTGCCACGGAGTCGGTTCCAACTCATAGCGACCCTGTACAGGGTTTCCAAGGCTGTAAATCTTTACGGGAGCAGAAAGCCTCATCTTTCTCCCGCAAAAGAGCTGGTAGTTTCGAACTGCTGACCCTGAGGTTCACAGCCCGATTCATAACCACTACGCTACCAGAGCTCCTTTGGTAAAGTGTATGGTCAGCAAAAAAGAGGAAGACCCTCAACAAGATGGAGTGGCACAATGGTAACAACAATGTACTGAAATATAACAACAATTGTGAGGATGGTGCAATCTAGACAGTGTTTTCTTCTGCTATTCACAGGTTAGCTACGAATCAGAACTAACTCAATAGCATCTAACAACAAACAACCATATACAACAACATGGCTAGCATCTGACTGCAAAGCATGCATAAATTAAATTTACATAAACTGGGCTTTTTTTTCTCCTTATATTAAGTCAGTAACTACATTATACTAGTCATATAATCTAGGTATGTCCACAGAGGGAAAAATTAATAAAGAAGATGTTTGGTGTCAAACACCACATAAAAGATTTTTTTTTTCATATAAATAACTGGGGCTTTGGGGCATTCTATAAATATGTCTCAGCTCTCTATATGAATAGATGTAATTTTTTTATTAGAAGCCTGTAGTATCTAAAGTATGTAATTTTCTCTAGAAAATAAATTCGTTCTCATACAATGACTAACTGGTACAAAGTAGAATAACTTCGGTTACAAATACCAAGAAATGCTGGTTAAAACATAGTATACATTTTTTTTAATAAGGAAGAATTCCAAGGACCTTGAAATGAGGACATGCCAGAAAGGCAGAGAGTGTACAAACTGCTGCTGCCGAGACTCTGGAATGACTGTAGAGGGGCCTATGTTATGTTGGAAGATAAGCACCTGAGCATCTATTCAAGGACAGGATATGAGGCACGGAGACTGTGATAGGATAGTGCTGGTAGCTGAAACACTGCATGAAGTTGGGACTCTAAAGGGTTACAACCTCAAAATAAAGGACCATGCAAAGTCCACCAACCAGTGCAAGGAAAGAGCAAGGAGGTTTGTCTCTGCCCTAGGTACTGGCAGGAAAAAGAAAAATTTCCCACGAGAAACTGAAAGCTTAATCCCATACCACACAGAGGCTTGGAATCTGGATTTACACTTTCCATATGATATGGGATTCTATATCATAAACATTGACATGATTCCTGGACTGGCTGCCCATGGCTCCCTGTAGAAGCAAATGCAAAACTTCCACAGGGAATGCAACAGCAATTCTCACAGAGCAAATAAAATCGCCTAGAGATAAGGTTACCATAAAAAAAAAAAATTAAATAGCATATGAAGGAAAGATCCACTGTGAATAAGGGCCCAAAGGCCCCATGCCACACATACACAAAAAAGCAAATATCACTTCCATAAAATTTTATACTTTCTGGAAGGTAATATAAAATAAATACTTTTATGGACAAAGAAATCTAAAAAAGAATAAAATGCATAATGAAAGAATAAGAGATGGTTAAACAAAAAAAAAGAATATTCACAATTTCATAAAGAACAAAATAAAACTCTGAAAATTAAATGTAAAATATAAACATTCGATAGATTATTAGTCAATTAACAGTTTAGCCCCTCATGAAATCAAAAATTAGATAACTGGGGAAAAAATTCAGGGTATTATTCTAAATGTAGCATGGAAAGACTTTTTTAAAATAAAAAAATATAGAAGAGGTGGTACACTCACCATGGAGTGGTCAACCATTCATGATCAAAAGGGCAACTTTATGTAAGGTCAAAGTTGAGAAGGGCTGGGAAGGAGGCTGGAATGGAAATAGAAACCACAAGGAGGAAGTGGGATTGTAATCAATGAGATGAAACAAAGTATGTGATTTCTTGAATGTAAAATGGATGCTCTTCTCTGTAAACCTTCACTCCATTCACAATAAAACGTTTACAAAATATAGATGTAAAATACGAAAGATGAAAGCTAGTCTGAAAGGTCCAAAATATATCAATGAGAGGGCTTCAACAAAATTCATGGAAAAATTCCCATTATCTTTTCATTCCATTCTTCTATGAACTTTCTGAAGCCTCCTTGTATATAATTGGATTACAAACAGCTCTGGTGCTGTGGTGGCTAAGTGCTCAACACTTATCAAAGTGTTGTCAGTTCAAACCCACCAGTCATCACATGAGAGAGAGAGAGATGTATCAATCTGCTTCTGTAAAGATTATAGCCTTGAAAGTTCTATAGGGCAGTTTTGCTCTGTTCTGTGAGTTGGAATCAACGTGACAGTAACAGATTTTGTCTGGTTAATAGTATTACTAGAAAGAGGGATGTTGTTGTTAAGTGCCATCAAGTTGGTTCCAACTCATAGCAAACCTGTACAGGGTTTCTGAGGAGCATCTAGTGTGTTTGAACCATTGACCTTGCAGTCTAGTGTTTATCCAACAGTGCTGCACCTGAAAGTGGCATAAAGAAAATTAACAAGGAAATGTCTGCAACTGAAAATTTACAACAAATTGAAGAAAATTCACAAAGAGATCAAAAGGGGGAAACTAAAGATAAATCTACACTTAGATGTATCACAGCAAAACTGTGGTGGTGGTGGTTATGTGCTGTGGAGTCGGTTCCGACTCATGGCAACCCTGTAAATGGTTTCAGAGGCTGTAAATCTTTGTGGGAGCAGAAAGCCTCATCTTTCTCATGCAGAACAGCTGGTAGTTTTGAACTGATGACCTTGAAGTTCACAGCCCGATTTGTTATTGCTACGCTACCAGAGCTCCAAAAAAGAGAAAGTCCTATTAAAAAGAAGCAACAGTTGGAATGACAGCAGACTTCTCAATAGCAGCAATAGGGGCCAGAGGGAAATAGAATATCTTCAAGGTGTTGGGGAAATATGGCTTTCAACCTAGAATTCTTTATGGAGCTAAATTAGCATTTAAGAATGTGGGTAACATTTTTTTAAATGTTCAGACAAACAAAGGATGCAAAATACCACACACAGATCCACAAAGAATAAAATAAAATGACATTAAGGAGAGAATGGGAATGTGGACTGTTAAGTAAAGAAATCAGTAAATATGTATATAAAAATAAACCTTGACATTTTAAAAGATCAATATGTTTGATTTGGAAAGTTTAAAAACCAGGTAGAGATAGAATGACAGACATGAAAACCAATTATTTATGGGTAGAATGCACTAAGGCCTTTTCATTGGTCAGGAAAAAGGACAAGAGATTCATCAACTTTAGACTTTGTAAGTCATGTGTGTATGTCAAAAATGTACTTGTAACCAATAAAACATTTATATAGAATGCCAGATAATGTATAACTTCTAAGTCACTAATAGAAAAATATGAAAAGTTTTCAATGCAATGAAGAGGAATAATATATATAGATTAGATAGATAGATAGATAGATAGATAGATAGATAGATAGATAGATAGATAGATAGATAGATAGATAGATGCTTAAAAAAAATCCATTTTGAAACCAAATGTGTCACAGACCCTAAGTGTTAGAGTTACATCAGTATTTTTTTTAAAGTCATTTTCAGAAAACATGCAAAGATCATAAAATACACTATATAAGTAACAATAAAAGAATGTAATATGATTAAGCACCTGTTAAGATATTCCTCTGATTAAATTAAAATGAAACAGGCATTTAAAAAAACAAACAGGCAAATGCTTTTTACAGGAGACACATTTAGAATATAATAATCATGAAAGACAGAAAGTAAAGGGGAGAGGGGACAATAAAAAGCAGGAAATGTGTTAACAAGAGATAGCAAGTATATAAGAATACATAATGCTGCTACTGTATGCTGTTGAGTCAGTTCTGACTCATAGGGACCCTGTATAGGGTTTTAAAGACCATAAATCTTTATGGGAACAGAAAGTCTCTTCTTTCTCCAGTGGAGTGGCAGGTGGATTCAAACTGCTTGCCTTGAGGTTAGCAGCCTAATGGGTAACTCACTATGCTACCAGGACTCCTTAAGAAATACATAATAAATACCCAAAATGACAGAATATAAAATAGACCAACAGACTGTGTTTAGAGATAAAGAAGACCATTTCATATTGTACCCCAGGAACATCCATAATCCTTGGCATAATTTTGTCCTGTATTATTGCTTCAGAATATGCAAATATTAAAATACAAGAAGTTGATGAATACACAACCACAGAAGATAAATTTTAGTACCTCTTTCTCATAAGTGGGTAGGTAAAAAAGAAAAAAAAAAAAAAAAATCAGTGAGTATATAGATTTGAACACCACAATGAATGTGATTGACCTAAAGAAACCTAAAGAAAATGCACCATCACTCGTGTGTCAGCTTGTCTCTTTGAGGACTAAGGTGCACCTGACCCTTCAAGCCATGATATTTTCCATTACCTCAAATGCATGCCAAAGCTGTACAGAGAATATGGACGTCAAAGAAAAATTAATGCATTTGAATTATGGTGTTGGTGAAGACTATTTAATGTACCATAGGGTGCCAGAAGAACAAACAAATCATGAAATAATTATACTAAAAATACTCCTTAAGAAGTGAGGATGATAAGTCTTCATGCCTCATACTTTGAACATGTCACTAGGAAGAACCAATCCTGGAGAAAGACATCATGCTTGGTAAAGTAGAGGATGAGCAAAAAAAAAAGAGGAAGACTCTCAACAACATGGATTGGCAGAGGAGCTGCATCAATGGGCTCAAACTTAGCAATGTTTGTGAAAATGGAGCAGGGTCAGATAGTATTTCATTCTGTTGTAGATTGTTTTTGTTAGGTGCCATCCAGTCGGTACTGACTCAAGGCAACCCTATGAACAACAGAACAAAACACTGCCTGGTCCTGGGTCAACCTCACAATTATTGCCACGCTTGAACTCATTTTGCCAATCCATCTCACGGGGGTCTTCCTCTTTTTCTCTTACCGTCCACCTTACCAAACATGACATCCTTCTCCAGTGACTCTTCCCTTCTGACAATATGTCCAAAGTATGAGAGACGAAGTCTGGCCATCCTGGCCTCCAAGGAGCACTCTAGCTGCACTTCTTCTAACTCAGTTCTGTTGGTTCTTTTGGCAGCCCATGGCATTTTCAATATTCTCCTCCAATACCATAACGCAAATGCATCAATTCTTCTATGGTCTTCCTTATTCACTGTCCAGCTTTCGCATGCATATGAAGTTATTGAAAATACATGGCTAAGGCGTACCTTAGTCCTTAAGCTGACCTCTTTACTCTTCAACACTTTTAAAAGGTCCTGTGCAACAGATTTGCCTAATGCAATACATCATTTGATTTCTTGACTGCTGCTTCCATGAGTGTTGATGGTTGGTCCAAGTTCTTTGACAACTTCAATCATTTCTCCACTGATAAGATAGAGTCCCTAACAGTCAGAACTGACTTGATGGCACCAAGCAACAACAACAATAGAAATTTTGGAATTGTACTGAGATTTAGATTTTAATATTATTTTCAAGCATAAATAAAATAAGCATAAAAATTGGCTACTTACTAGGCAACAAATCAAATTTCAACAACTATCAAAGAACTGGTATCACCCAGGTTACATTCTCTGAGGACAATACAGAAAGATCACTTAAAGGCATTTGAAAGATTTTTTATTTCCAAACTAACTCATGAGTTAAAGAAAAGCTCATAATGAAAAATTAAAACATAAAGAAATAGTTAATAATAAATATTGGCACTTTATTTGTATCTGAAATATATTATTTTTTTAAGAAAGAGACATCTGAAATGCATACCACAAAGTGATGCCAGTTTATAAAGCTGGATTCTGGATAGACAACTGCCTGTTATTTTATGTGTACATGAATTGTTTTTATTTTAAAATAAAGCTATTTATTCAATTTTATCTGTACTTCAATAATAGACAACTTGTAGAAGTTGATTTATTTTTGGTTTTGTTTTCTGTATGGGATAGACAGGAAATTAGACAAAATGCTTCTCTTAGCAAATACAGCATATCCAATCTGGAGTGTCTCATTATCCTGAATCGTCATGTTTCATTGTCACTTGGGGCTCAAGACCAGCTGTGGCCAGCCTGGACTCTGAGGTCAACCTCAGGTCTGTCAAAAATACTTCCTGCTGATGAGCAGAAAAGGCTGCAAAGCCCATCATTTGAAAAGGGAACATATTGCAAAAATCACCCACATACAGAGTCACTCCTGGGGATAGGCCTTGTGGTTGACCACATTCATATTGAGGGACCATTGTAATCCCCTTTTCAAAATATTTTATTAAGCTTTTCTCATACAAAAACAAACCTTTTCTGTGAATTGGAGTTTGGGTAAACGGTTCTCCCTTTTTAAACCATCTATATGAGTCAGCTATGTGTGTTGTGTGTTTTTAGGTGTGTATTTACGTTATCCTGGTGTGGTGCTGTAGGATAAGCACTAGACTACAAACTACAAGGTCGGCAGTTCAAGCCCATCGGCAGCTCCTTGGGAACCCTATATAGTGTCACTATTAGTTCAAAGGGATTTGATGGCGTTTACCAACAACAGCAATATTTATGGCATTAGGAGGAATCATTCCTTGGAGAAAGATGTCATGCTTTATAAAGTAGAGCGTCAGTAGAACAGAGCAAGACCCTTAATGAGATGGATTGGCACAGTACCTAAAACAGTGGGCTCAGCCAGCAAGGACTGTAAAAGGATGATGCGGAATCCGTCAGTGTTTGCTTCTGTTGTCCAAAGAGTCGCTATGAGTAGAAACAGACTTCACAACACCTAATAATTTTTTTAACAATTGGCCACAGCAATATTGAGAATCTCTGTGTTCTTTGTGACTCAAATCTTAAGCAAATGTTCTTCAAATATTTATTCCCAGCTCTCCCAATTAAATACTAGATGATTCCTTCTATCAGAATTTTTTTTTTTTTTACTTTTACTATCAAACTTAAATAATGTATACCACTTTGGAACTTTGGAGAGGAAAAAAATATTCTCAAAACCCCTAATGTTGACAAATTACTTTTATTAGATGCTACTCTATACAAATGTAAAACCAGATATAAACTCATTATGCTAAACAACTATAACACCAAAACAAATGAACAAATTTAAAATAAAACTACCAAATCAATATATTTGAAATTAACAAGATTAATTTGATGTGACAATTTGTGTTATTTGCTAAACTTACATTGCAGGTTAGAAACAACTGAATTCTTCTTAGATTTAGCCCGTGGAAGGACGGGCGGGATATTGAAGGGCAGAACACTATTTGTCCTTTCTCTTCCTTGGTTTTACCTCTTGACTTCTGCTGTGGCATTGTAGGATCAGCACTGGACTCTGAACCACAAGGTGGGCAGTTCAAACCCACCAGCTGCTCCTCTGCAGAGTCCTTATGCGTCAGAACCAACTCACAGGCCCTTAATAACAATGACCTCTTGACCCAAAGCTCTTCTTCCCATGCCCCAGCTCCTGCAGGTACCTTCAATCATGATTACCATTTCCATCTAGAAGTTTTGATTTCTTGCCTTTGATAAAACTAGCTTCTTCCTGGGTCCCTCCACCAGCTATAAGGTAGAAGAACAAGGTGCCAATCTGTTTCCTTAACTATCACAGTCTTGGAAGACCTATGGGGCAGTTCTACCTGTTCTATAATGCCTTATAGGGTCACTATCTTCTACTCTGTCCTATAGTCACTATGAATAGGAATATACTCAAAAGCAGTGGGTTCAGGTCCTGCTGGTAGCATCTTTCTGCTGTTGTTAACACATGTGTTGCCTCCCAGTCCTCTGTTTGTCATTGTGGCTCTTTCACTACCATTATTTCTTTAACTAGTACCCCATCTTAACTTTCTTTGATTAATTTACATGATGGGGGCTCTTTTTTCCTAAGTGAATGCTCTGGAAATATAAGTCACCCATAAGAGTGCAAAGAATGGGCGAGCAATCAAATTTCTTACATTGTCCACTTCTCTTTTATACCAATCACATTGTCCTTTAAATATCACTATTTTTTTTATAAAGTACTTAGAAATAAGCCAAAAGAGGAGTCCCAGAAAATTCTCAGTACTGCTTTGTGTAAAAACCAGTTTTTGTTTCCCAAATTATTTGTGGTTTCATAAATCATCAGAAGGAATTCAAAACAAAAATGTCAGTATTACAAAGGGAAAACCAAAAGGATGAACATTTCCGATACGTTACTTCTAGCATCCCCAAAGTATCCAACAGAAATTCAGACTTTGTTTTCTTTTGAAAAGGACATATGAGTTGAGATAAATAATTCATTTTTCCTTCCTAGCATTCTCCCAACATTACAAGATTTGCCCACATTTTTCCTTAACAACTTGTACCAACAGACAACAAAAAGGTTAATGTTCACTCACAGGTGTGATAGAGGAAGGATTTTAAATTAGAAGTACTTCTCTAGAGGAACTCTCGAAGAACTGGAGTCCTAGTGTGGCACTGTGGGTTAATGTGCTTGAGTGCAAGGTTGGTTCAAGGTCACCAGCCGTTCCTCAGAAACACTATACAGCATCGTCGCTATGAGTTGAAACTGACTTGACAGCACTCTTCACAACAACAACAACTCTAGAGGAACAGGATGAGAGAGTTGTTTTTGATAGAAGTGCTAGTGTTTCTACTTTTGAATCAAATTTCTTGCTTTCTCAGACATAGCTTTTAAGTTTTATAAATGCCAGTTCCTACTTTTGTCAGTTCTTAAGGGCATCAGATAGTCACCTAGTTGGAAAATAACGATTTCTCCTCAAAATCATTGGGAAAGGAGCTGGAATATTTTCATGTTTACTACAGAAATTAATGAACTATAAGGCTTTCCTTGTGATTCTGAGTAGGACATGTGAGGATGTGATTCTAAGGCTTGGGCCAGTGGTCCTTAATACCAGAATCATGGAGGGGACTTAGGAGAAATGCTGTGTCATGCATTAGTACCTTTTGAAACTCCTCTCCTGAGTCTAATGAAAAATGAAGACAAAGAGCTGCTGGCCTGGACTGACGTTAGGAGTTAGCTTGTATATTATACTTTCATAGGATTGCATTTTTTCCACCTCAGGATTTGTCTGCCCCATGCCCACACTCTTTTGAGTGACTGACTTAATTGAAGCTGAGCATTCGTTTTGGCTTGCCACTTGATAAAGAAATAGCAGAGAAGGGGCGTAAGCTGTTTGAGGAGGTCAGGGAGTGTTGATTATGGTGACACTTGGCAATGTCTCTGGAGGCCTGGATTTTGTGACTCTCATCTCAAAAGTTGTTCACAAGAAGCATACATATTAGATTCGTGGTCCGTCAGTCATCTATTTTATGTGACTTCCCTTTCTCAATTTTGTCATGATAGCAGTGAAACCAGGGGCAGTTCAGTGGCTGAATTCTCCCTTTCTATGAAGGAGACTTGAGCCGGATTACCAACCACTGTACCTCAAGCACAGCCACTGTCCTTACCTCAGTGGAGGCTTGTGTGTCCTTCTAATGTTGAATGTGGAGTGCTAGTGTGGCATTATGAGTTAATGCGCTGGCTTGCAAAGTCAGTTTCAACTGCAAGGTTGATAGTTCAAGCTCACCAGTCGCTCCTTGGAAACCCTATGGGTCAAAACCAACTTGATGGCACTAAACAACAATAATGTTGAATAGATTTCAGTTTCCTTAAAGAAATAAACAAGAAAAAGACCCGGCAATTTATTTCCTAAAATTAGCTTACGAAATCCTATTGCTCATACCAGTCCAATCTGCAATCTATCGCAGAACTGAGCAGCATTTTGTCCATTGTACGTGGGATCACCACCATGCATTGAGTGAGGACTGACGAGACAGACGCTAACAGCAATAACATCATCATATGATATCAGACACAGCTGAGTCAATCTTTGCACATTAAGGACATCTTAGTGCATCTTCTCCAAAGTCCAAGGCTCTTACAAAGTTGAAATCTTATCAATCACTATGGTATTGCATATTGTGTATATTTACCACCCAAGATAAACACCTAGAATAGAACAGACAATAACTTAGCCCAAGGGTTCTCAAAACATTTTGGTAGCACAGTAAAATATCTGTCCGCTCACTCAGCAGAAGTTTTAATATTTTTCCCATAACCCAATGGATCATCTTGCATTCCCACTGAAATGTTCAAACCTCACTCTAGAGACCACCAACTAAGTCTACTGTATAATGCTGCCTAACAAAAAGTTATTACTTTTGTGATTTGAGTTGTCCCAGAATATAAATATCATATCTAAAATTCTTACTGACGGTGTTACAGCTATGTGCACAAGATAAATAGTGAAATCCTCACAATCACCATGAGCTACTTCATAATGAAATCTGTTAGTCCCAAATATTTCCCATCATCATTACTGTAGACCTCTGGGGGTTCCCAGATTCCAGTCTGATCTTCTGAATAATTTTGTCCAAGTTACTTTTTATTCAGTGTGCAGCCAATTTCATAATCACTGGCCACTCGAACCAGAAAATCAACCTCTAGGATACCTCGCTCAGAGAATATATTCTTCCAAAAGAAAAGCACAAAGAAAATCTGGTCATACTTTCAAAGTAAATTTTCTTTCTACACTAAATCGGTATAAAATATTAAATGTTTTTCAGGAGATATGCTTTATGGGGGATGGGCGGAGCAGAATAGAGTATAGCAGGACCCTTGGCAAATTCATTGATTCTTAGAAAATTTACACAAAGAAGATTTTGCCAGGGGAGAATTACTGATGGGGGTGGGGAGAGGAGGATGAGCAAGTGCAGGGATTAGTCATGGCAAGAAAAACTTAATTGCCACAGTTCACTCTAGATCTGCTGCTGAGGAAATGGACCTATCCAGAGTGAGACTGCAGCTTAGTGGTGAAGCTGAAAATAAGGCTCCAGGCTCCCAACATAGTGCCCTTTCTTCCATTCTATAACTCTTTCTTAAGCACCTATCTTCCTATCCTCTTTTCTAGCATTCTTAGGCAAGAAAGTCAAGACCTTCCTTTAGCTGCCTTGTAGGTTACCGTTCCCTCACAAAGCCCATCTCTCTCTCCCTGGGGAGGCTCTCCTCTTCCCTTCCTGTGTTCTTCCCAAAGGAGAAGGCTCTGAAACCCCAACGGCAGGGTTCCCATCTGTCTCATCTAAGAATCCTTTTATCATTACAATGTGTGGGTTGCTCTGTCTCTAAAAATAAAATTCCATTTATTTGTTTGGTACAAAGAAAAATCAATTATGATACAGTTCTCACTGTGGAGATGTTCTCAGACAATTACTTTAACGGATTCCCAGGTTCTATTTTAAAAGCATCATAAATACAGCAGCACAGAATTTTGGAGATTAATAGAACTGCAGGGTTTATCCTACCAATTTCTTTACTACTCTGGGGTTATGAAAACTTTTGAAAATCTAATGGCAGCTATGAAATCCTCCCCCAGAAAAATATGTGTATATATGTATATGTATATATGTATACAGTTGCAGACATATGAAAATTTTTATTAAAAATCTTTGTGTAATATTGTGCACTGACCAAAAGGCCAACCCCTGAATCCTTAGTTTGTTGTTGTGTGTTTTCGAGTCCTTTCCAATAGCTGTAAATCATTACAATAAGCAGCCTGTTCAATCCTATTTAACAGCTGGTGGATTCAAACTGCTGATCTTGCAGTTAGCAGTCCAGCTCGTAACCCACTATGCCACTGGGACTTCGTATCCTTAGTTTAGATCCGCCTTTGCTTGGTTGGTGCAAACAGTTAACATGTTCAGCAGCTAACCAAAAGATTGGAAGCTTAAATCCACTCAGAGGCACCTCAGAAGAAAAGTCTCCTGATCTGCTTCTAGAAAATCAGTCACTGAAAACTCTGGAGCGCCATCCTACTCTGACACACCCGGGATTGCATAGTCAGAATAGACTCAAAAGTTTGTACTTAATTAAGAAGGAACTCATTCCCTTAGAGAAAAATAATTTTCAGTGAGCACAGTGCTAGTTAGGGAAAGAAATGAGATAGTACTAGAATGTAGATTTTCTCTTCCCTATCCAGAGATGCATTATATGATAGCAATAGTAATCGTGATTGATCACCTAAACCAGGACACTACTGAAAGTGACAAGGTGGGCTGTTGATAATCAGGCTAAGACAACAGATATAAACTGCAATCATTTGGGGAAAACTAGGACATAAGCAAATCTATCCACAACAAACAGTCCCAATGTGGCACTGTAGGTTAATGCTCTGGACTGCAAAGTCGGTCTGAACGGCAAGGTCAGCAATAGCCGCTTCTTGGAAACCCTATTCAGGGTCACTGCGAGTCAGAACCAACTCAGTGGAACTTAACAGCAACAACACAAATGCATACCAAAAGCAGAAAAGTTCTGTAACCTGATACTTCTTTGTGTCAGAAGACAACAACCTCCCAGGAACAAAGAAAATGTGAAGCTGCGGTATAGTCTCTGAATCTTTATTCTGCTGCACCTTAAAAAGACCAAACTTGTAGCCCCTTATCTGAGTTCTCATTAAATGCATATCACACACCTCCTGCATGCAACATACAAAGGAAATTATTATAACACTTCATAGCAACAAGATTTAGATTTCCGTGAGACCTCCCAAGAGGCTTCTCAATCAATTTCAGTTTTATCAGCCTCACAGCAGCAAACATCAGAACTTTCTCTTCACTGCTGTTTGTAAAGTCAGTTTTACTCCTGAGGTTTGACCATTTCAGTCTATGTAGAGAAGGATCAGGAAAATTTATTCCATTGCAAAGAGTCTCCCTAAAGGTCTAAATAATTCATATCAGTCTCCACCTTCAGACATTATCTCAAGCAGAAAGCATATTCCAAAAGACTCAAAGCTCCCAGCATTTCTACTTGCCAAACAAAGCTACACTTATTCCCCTCACTCACTGGTTGGCCTTCTTCTGAAGGTCAAGTGCCTGTGTCCATTCATCTCCTATTCATAAACTGTTAATTTTGAGACTGTAAAAGACAGTCTGTTTCTCAACTTAGTGATACTTTAACTTGTAGCAGAGACCCTAGTTCTGAATTACCTGACTAGTCTACCTTGAGGGCTCAGACAAGTAGTTCTCATTGGCTATGTGTTAAAATGAATGAGAACATTCTGACTTATTTTCTGGGGTTTGGTCCCAGGCCTGGTCCTTTTTCTTCAAGTCTTCCCAGGTGATTCTAATGTGTAGCTAGAGTTGAAAGCTACTGCCTTTGACTAGATAAACCAATCTACAACCCATAGGCAATATGTATTTGCTTCCTTTGCCTTTGAAGCTAGGGTAGTGCATAGGAACTTGGTGCTGAGTGTTGAAGCGGGAGGATGTCTTAAAGTGGACTTCATAAACTCCAGTACATAGGCATGCCTGTACCCAAGCCTCCTGGCTTACCCCAAGTCTGTGAGCCTATAAGATGTTCCTGCTCACATCTAGGGCATTAACAATAAAAGGCCTCAGTAGAGTTTTCTTCTTGTCACTAGGGTGCAAGAATGTCGCATTTCTTCATTTTTCTAAATCAACTTTTTGTTAAGTGCTTTCCAGTTGTTTATGACTCATAGTGACACTGTATAGGGTTTCCAAGGAGTGGTTGTGTGTTTGAAACACTGACCTTGCAGTTTAAACAGACCTTATGGTTCACTTCTTATCATGCATCACCATACCAGGACTGCAACTGACTAACTCCATACCTGCCATGCTTGTGAAAGAATTCACCATCAATCATTTTCACACAACCTTTCCCCACCCCTTCCTGCACCTACTCCCTTGGCCATACACATACATCATTAACCTCAGGCTTATGTAGTACCCCTTCCCATCTCCTTATGTAATCACTACCATTACCGATGCCCATTTGCAATGCCACCCATGAGTGCTGGCCCTTTCTGTTGGTCAGGTCCCACTGCCCAACAGAGAAGCCGAGATGATCTTGTCAGCTGCCCTTGACATTTTTTCTGGATCAACAAAATGCTGTCAGGATCTCCCTCTGAGATCCTGCAAATTTTAGGTCACTCACTACCTTAAAATATGATTCTAGTTTCTGCTTCCTAAGATAACAGCAAATATTTTGCTTCTCATCTTCCTATTTCCAAAAATAAATACTTCCCCAAAAGTCTGAACCTCTTCTCCCTCCCACCTCTACCCAGAGTTCTAGAACTCTTCAGCTTGATTCCTTTCACTGGGCCCTCTTGAGGTTAAACTAATTAAAACCATATATATTGTGAATGGACACTGCTATAGTTAATATGTCTAAAGAAAGAACGTGCCAACAGAAGGGTACTGTCAGCATAGACAACCCAGGTGCTGAGAAGTAAATTTAGCAATTTGTGTCTACGGCTCCCAAGAAAGAGACAAAGATTCTGACATAAGGCATCAGGGCATTTGGGACATGCTTGTGGAGAGGTAGGGGTATTTTCTGAGCTTTCCTCAGAGTTTGGATAAAATCTTATTCCATAAAGTACCATTATCAAGGAATGTTATGCTAACTCACTCAGTTTTCCAGGTACCTTGATACAGTTTTCCAGGTACCTTGATACAGAGAAGGGCAATGATGGCAGAGGGGAGAGTCACCGGGGACTGAAGATATAAATAATCTGTTCCCTTGAAAGAGACATCTTCTCCTATAAGTTCATAAACTGACACTCCACTTTCCCATTAATTGCAGACCAATTTAATTATGCATGTCCATCTGTAAGTCTGGTCCACTCTAAGTACCCTAATGTTTTGTCCCTATACTCACAAGACTGACAAATCTATAACCAATGAAATGTACCTAGTGAAGATTTTTAGTAATCAACCATTCAGCCTTCCTCTGCAAGCACCTCTCTCCCTCATTGGTGTTTGGAGGACTGCTATTCATCTATCACCCCAGGCCTGGTCTACTCCCTACGACTTCTGATTTGTGAAGGGAACCCCTGAAGTACCAGAAACTGCCTAGTAGGGAGTGGGGGAATGGCAAGTCTACTTTTCATAGCAGAAGTGCTAAGATGCTGGACCCAGAGTGTGCAGGAATCAACAGTCTCAAGGCTGTCTGCAATCTTCCAATGTTGACATGTGACAGGGACTCCACAGTGTTGGATATCGTGCATGTTCTCTCACCAAATGGGCATCCCATTGTCTCAGGCTTAAAAACACTCCTGCAATGTTATTGCACCAAACAATTCCAATGGACAAATGGACATCAATATAGTACTCATTCATAGGTAGTACCTCACACCTCAGGGCCTTTCCATTATACAAGAAGGCTTCAAAAAGTTCATGGAAAATTTTCCTTTTTAATTCCATCTTTCCTCAAAAATTTTGAAGCCCCCCTATAAATAGAAGGAAGCCTTCTCCTGTTGACACAAGTAATATGCCTAAAAGCAGCATTTTGGCTCATGGGACAATGAGCTTCCCAGGCAGAAATAAAACCGCTATGATTCAGGTTTAGAGATTTGTAAAGACTCATAGTTCTAAGGGCCTGACAGACGGACCCAATGTTCTCTACTATATCCAACTCTCACCTTTGACTTCACTTTTACGAACTTCGTAACCCGAACCACTTACAGCAGCTCATTGACTTTGATCATCAAACTTTTTTTTTTTTTTATCCAGCTAAAATTGAATGTAGAACAGATTGGCTTTCTGTACCTGCAGATCAGTTCGGACTCATCCACAGCTGTGTTGCTACAAAAAAAGAAACTTTGACAAGATGAAAGAATTTGCCACTTTAACAGTTCAAAACTACCAACTGTTTCACAGAAGAAAGATGAGACTTTCTGCTCTTGTAAAGATTTACATCCTCAGAAACTCTAAACAGGGTCACTGTGAGTTGGTATTGACTCCACAGCACATAACTACCACCACCACCATCACCACCACTACTGGTTACAAGTCAGGCTGCTAATCTCATGGTCAGCAGTCCAAAACTACCAGCGTTTCTGCAGGAAGAAGATGAGGTCAGAAACCCTATACAGGGTCGTTATGAGTTGGAACCGACTCCATGGTACATAACCACCACCACCACTACTATGTAATAGGCACTTTGTCATACACTTGTCTGCATGTCATTCCATCTCATCCTTGGGATAGATTGTCTCATATTCACATTAACTCTATGAGAAATTACCACACATGTTTAAAGATGAAGGAACTGAGGCCCCAGGACACCTAGACACTTTTGTTGTTGTTGTTAGATGCCATTGAGTTATTTCTGACTCAGAGCAACCCTAGGCACAACAATGAAACATTACCTGAACCCGTGCCATCCTCAGAATTGTTGCTACACTGAAGTCCATTGCTTCTGCCACTGTGCCAATTCATCTCACTGGGAGCCAGCCTCTTTGACACTGACCACCCACTTTACCAAGCATGATGTCTTTCTCCAGGGACTGGTCCCTCCTGATAGCATATTCAAAGTGTAAGAGATGAAGTCTTTTCATCCTGGCTTCTAAGGAGCATTTGGGCTATACTTCTTTCAACATAGATTTGTTTGTTGTTCTGGTAGTCAATCATACTTTCCATAATTTTCTCTGACGCCATAACTCAAATGTATCAATTCTTCTATGATCTTCCTAATTCACTGTCCAAGTTTCACATGCCTATGAAGCTATTTAAAATACCATGGCTTGGGTAACGTGAACTTTAGTCCTCAAACTGACATCTTTGCTCTTGAACATTTTAAAGAGGTCTTATGCAGCAAATTTGCCTAACACAATACATCTCTGGATTTCTTGACTGCTGCTTCCATTAGTAGATACAAGTAAAATCAAGAATTTGACAACTTCAATCTTTTCTCCATTTATCATTATGTTGTTTATTGGTCCAGTGGTGAGGATTTTTTTTTCTTTACATTAAGGTACAAGCATAATACTTCAGCTATGAAAAGTAGACTTGTCATTTCCCCCACTCTCTACCGGGCAGTTGCTGGTATGTAAGGGGTTCACTTCTCTTATAAGAAGTTGTTGGGAGCAGACCAGGTCTAGGCTGAAAACTGTAGTCTTTGATCTTCATCAATAAGTATATTAAGTCCTCTTCACATTCAACAAGCAAGTATCATCTGCATATCATAAGTTGTTAATGAGTCTTCCTCTGATCCTGATGCCATTTTCTTCTTCATATAGTCCAAGTTCTTAGATTATTTGCTCAGCATACAGATTGAGAAAGCATGGTGAAAGGATACAACCCTGGCACACATCTTTCTTGATTTTAAACCATTCAGTATCCCCGTATTCTAACTGCCTCTTGGTCCATGTACAGTTTCCTCCAGGACACAATTAAGTGTTCTGGAACACTCATTCTCCACAATGTTATCCATAACTCGTCATGATCCAAAAAGTTAACAAAGCACAAGTGAACATCTTTCGGGTATTCTCTGCTTTCAGCCAATATCCATATGACATCAGCAATGATATCCCTCTTTGGATTTCTTCTTCAGAATCCAACTTGAATTTCTGGCAGTTTTCTGTCTATATATTGTTGAAGCAGTTTAAAATTATCTTCAGCAAAATTTTATTTACATGTGATATTAATGATATTGTTCAATGATTTCTTCATTCTGTTGGCTCACATCTCTTTGAAACAGGCACAAATACGGATCTCTTCCAATTGGTTGGCCAAGTGTCTGCCTTCCGAATATCTAGGCATAGATGACCGAGCACCTCCCAGTGCTGCATCCGTTTGTTGAAAGATGTCAATTTGTACTCTTTCAATTCCTGGAGCTTTGTTTTTTGCCAATGCCTTCAGTGTAGCTTGGACTTCTTTCTTCAGTGCCATTGGTTCATGATGAAATGCTATCTATTGAAATGGTTTAACATACACCATTACTTTTTGGTACAGTGACTCTGTATACACTTTGCATCTTGTTTAGATGCTTTCTCCATCGCTCAATATTTTGCCCATAGAATCCTTCAACATTAAAAACCAAGGCTTGAATTTTTACTTCAGTTCCCTCAGCTTGAGAAATGCTGAGCGTGTTCCTCCCTTTTGGAAAGGGACCATGGAAAAGTCCAATATCATCTGTCAGAACAAGGCCTAGGACCAATTGTGAAATAGACCATCCATTTTTCATGGGCAAGTTAAGTTAAAGATGAAGAAAATTAAAATGAGTTCTTGAAAGCCAAAATATGACTTTGAAAATATCTCACCTGAATTTAAAGACCATCTCAAGAATGCATTTGATGCACTTACCATTAATGACCAAAGACTAGATGAGTTGTGGGATGACATCAAGGGTATCATACAGGAAAACAGCTAAATGATGGGAAAGAATGAAAAGACCAAAACAGGTGTCAAAAGAGAATGAAATTTGCTCTTGAATGTAGAATAACTAAAATAAAAGAAAGAAATGATGAAGTTGAAGGGTTGAACAAAACATTTCAAAGGGTGGATTGAGAAAACAAAGTATTATAATGAAATGTGTAAAGACCTGGAGTTAGAAAATCAAAAAGGAAGAATATGCTTGATATTTCTCAAGCTAAAAGAACTAAAGAACACATTCGAGCCTCGAGTTGTGATCTTCCACGATGGAGCCTTGTGTGGCACTGTAGCTTAATGAGCTGGACTGCAAAGTTGGTTTTAACCACAAGGTTGGTCATTCAAGCTTACCAGCTGCTCCTTGAAAACCCTATAAAGTGTCACTATGGCTCAGAACCGACAGTGCTTAGTAACAACAACATGAGCAAATATTAAACAATACAGACAGCGTTAAAAGAAGATGGAAAGAATTCCAAACATTCAATCATTCAGGAGGTAGCATAGGACCAAGAACCAATGATATTCTCTGGATTTTAACAAATTATTGATAACATTGTGAAGAATGGGATTCTCGAACACTTAACTGTGCTCATGTGAAACCTGTACACAAAACAAGACACAGTCATTCTAACACAACAAATGGATACTGAATGGTTTAAAATCAGGAAAGGTGTGCATCAGGGTTGTATTGTTTGACCATACTTAGTCAATCTGATGCCAAACAAATCATTTGAAAAACTTGACTATATGAACAAGAATGTAGCATCAGAATTGGAGGAAAATTCATTAATCACCTACAATTTGCAGATAATATAACCTTGCTTACTGAGAGTGAAGAGGATTTGAAGCCATTTACTAGTAATGATAAAACAAAAACAAAAACTACAGCCTTCAGTATGTATTACACCTCAACATAAAGAAGCAAAAATCCTCACAACTGGACCAATAATCTTCATTATGATAAATGGAGAAAAAGTTGAAATTGTCAAGGAGATCATCTTCCTTGGATCCACAATCAATGCTCATGAAAGCAGCAGTCAAGCAACCAGACAAGGTATCCCACTAGCAAATCTGCTGCAAAAGACCTCCTTTAAGCGTTAAAAAGCAGAGATGCCACCTTGAAGACTAACAAATGCATGATTGAAGTCAAGGTATTTTCAATCACCTCACATGCATTTGTAAGCTGAACAAAGAATATGGAAAACCTAAGAAGAATTGATGCCTTTGTATTATGGTGTTGATGAAAAATATTAAATCTATCAGGGGCTATCAGAAGAGTGAACAAATCTGTCTTGGAAGAAGTATAGCCAGAATGCTCATTAGAAGCAAGAATGGTGAGGTTTCATCTCATATACTTTGGACATGTTATCAGTAGGAGCCAATCCTTGGAAAAAAGACACCATACTTTGTAAAATGTTGTTGTTGTTGTTATTACGTGCCGTGGAGTCGGTTCCGACTCATAGTGACCCTGTACAGGGTTTCTGAGGCAGTAAATCTTTATGGGAGCAGAAAGTCTCATCTTTCTCCCTCAGAACAGCTGATAGTTTCAAACTGCTGACCTTGAGGATAGCAGCCCGATTCGTAACCACTATGCTACCAAATAGAGGGTCAGAAAAAGAGAGGAAGACCTTCAATGAAATGGATAGACACAGTGGCGTCAACAATGAGCTCATGTATGATGTTTGCGAGGATGGAACAGAACCAGACAGTATTTCTTCTGTTGTAATTAGAGTTGCTATAAGCTGAAACCTTCTCGATGACACTTAACAACAACACAATCTTGGAGGCAATATCTCATAACTATTTCCAGTCTATTGTTAGAAGTGGGTCACTGAGCTGAGCTCAAAGTTAAGGGGAGGGGATTGTGCAAGATGGTGGCTGTCAGGAAGTGGGCATCACCATCTTAGAAATCTGCCTGATGCAGAATGGAGGTGAATGGGGGTAGCAATAGAAAACGAAAGGTTTCTGTATCCTTGGAAGCCAACCATGGAGGTCATCATTCAATGATTTCTTTCTGGTTGGTTAGGGATTTACAACTCAAAGCTACACTTTCATAGTGAAACAAAAACTTGAACCGTAGTCAACATACATATCTCACAGATAGCTAGAATTCGTTTAAGTGGTTCCCTAAGAATATTTGGTAAGTCTCAGAATTGGTGATCGCTCATAGCTGAAAGAGGACTGCACTTGAGATCAGAGATGCTGAATCCAGAGCTCTACAGAGGCCCTAGCTACATATGTGAATTTTCATCAAGCTACACAAGCTCTCTAAGGAGCTCTGGTAGCATAGTGGTTACGAATCGGGCTGTGAACCGCAAGGTCAGCAGTTCGAAACTACCAGCTTCTTCATGGGAGAAAGATGAGGCATTCTGTTCCCGTAAAGATTTACAGCCTCGGAAACCCTTTGCAGGGTCGCTATGAGTCAGAACAAACTCCATGGCATACAGCCACACAAACTCTCTGTGAGGGGCTTCTGTCTTCTTATCTGTAAAATGAGAATAACACCTTCTTCATAGGAATACTTGGAGGATAAATTAAGTCTACATTTCCTTAAGAGTGTTACACTGAAAGCTATTTTCACAGAACTGAATAAAAAGAAAAAGCATTTAATTACCAATTAACTTTGCAAAATGCCAACTAAACAGAGTTAAGCAAGTCTTCTTTCTACACCCTCTTAGAGTCTCCAGTAATAGACTGAACACCCTTAGTCTGCAAGAGAAAAATAGATGATGTTTACTCATTTTACAAGAGAACTTCATTAAACTGGTGTTGCAATGAACACATTTGGGGAAATCATGAACTAGATAACACAAGTACAAAAGCCTGCTCAAGGAACCTGGCACATCAGTGTGTGTTGATTCTGAACCAGACCGTAATATCAAGTCATAGCAACAAGTCATATTGGGGCAGGCCAGGACCCAAATCACAGATGTTCCCTCTAAAGAGATCCTGGTATTTAGGTAACATAACAAATTTCCCACAATTATATATGGTATCCTGTGGATAAATGTGGGTTTTCTATGTAGTGCTCTGCTAGAGTGTACTTTTGAAACCATCAGACCAAACCACACTCTTGTAGAAAGGGGAAAGGATCACTTTTTAAAAGAGAGGCTTGTTCCTAGTATCAGTCATCTGGAGAAGAATCAGGAAAGTGGTATTCTGAAGGCAGGCCTTAGTTAGGTAAGGAAGAAATGTTCTATACTTTCCTCTAGCGCTACCTCTGAATTTGGAGTCATCTCAGTTGGCATGGGAGCTTGCCTTATATAAGTCTTAAAGACGGCATTTGACACATAGACCCAGCCCTGAGGAAGGCAAGAAGGCATCCCTGCCACATCTCCCAAGCTGATGAACAAATCTTATTTCACAAAGTAGATTTTTAGTGTGTGTTCCTCTTTTACTTGTTTTTGTTAAAAATCTAGTCTTCAGTGAAGTCTTTTGAGGGTACAAAAGCTGTGTTGGAAGAACTAAGATCCATCCTGGCTTGATGTGTTAAGGGCAGAGTCCTGCCACACAAGGTCAGCATACGTTCACATCCCTGACTCTTTTCCTGAGGACCAGCCCTGATTCACAGAGGTGAGTCCCAGCAACCATGTCTTTAGAGGTGACATGAGCCAGATCTGATTTGTTCAGGGGTGGGTGCCCAAATGAAGCTGGGCCAATCAGATTGTCTCTTCTGGCAATATGGAGATTTGAATGAAGAGAAACAGCCTCTGAGGGTCACAGAGCCAAGTCACTGAGAGCCCTAAAGAGGAAATACAAGAATTCCTGCAACTAAGATAATGAGAGTTTCATTACTTCTCACCTTCCTGGGCCTCAATCTTCCCAATAAATTCTTTTTATTTAAACTGGATAGAGTCCATAGAAACTGTAACCACTTAATATTTGATGGCTGCAGGTTTTCCTTTCTGAGAGCTCTTCAAGTGGAACTAGTAGACTTGAACTATGGGAAAACTATGGTAGCGTACTGGTTACGAATTGGGCTGCTAACCTCAAGGTCAGCAGTTTGAAACTATCAGCTGTTCTGCAGGAGAAAGATGAGGCGTTCTGCTCCAATAAAGATTTACAGCCTCAGAAACCCTGTGCAGGGTCACTATGAGTCAGAACCGACTCCACGGTACTTAACAACAACAACAACAAACTCCAAAGAGCAGAACAGAGTGACAATCAGCATCTGGGAAGCAGGAGTCTTGAGGAACAAGCAAATGAGTATCAAGGAGAAGGTTCAACACAAAGGGTTAAGCAGGAAGCCCATTCAGTGAATGGTCAAAAGAGGGGAGATCTGGCAGCTACAAAGAGCGTTTTCACCAAAGAGCTAAAGTTCAGAGGAATAACCTCAGGCTTAGACAAACTCAAACTCAGAGCAATGACTAAAGTTCAGGTGACAATGCAATAACCCAGTTGGGTCACCAGTAAAAGCAGAAGTCCTAACCAGACTGATGAATAAGGTCAGAGCAGGGGAACTCATGAATAAGATCAGAGCAAGCGAATTCATTGATATATGACCTGAATTACTAAATTCCTTCATTGCCCCCAATGAGGGACAGGTCTAATCCCAGCATTTGAAGGAGACTGAAGCAGTAAGCAGGGGACAAGTATAACAGCAGGGATCTGAGGATAGGCAGTGTTCACATTGTGATCCCCCTGCTTTCTTCTCCAAACTGAGAAAGCTCAGGGGCCTGCTGCCATGCCGAAAGGGCAGCAGGGAAGAATGAGGTAAATCAGGGGGAGGGGAGGCTACTGTCATTGGCCTGGAACACTTATCCCTCACAGTGGGGCGTGGGGGTGAAGAGCTGCATTTGTTTGTTTATTTCCTCATGGCAACGCACAAACATAGCCAAACTGAGATAAAAATGAAGTGCACAAAAATTTCCCTAACTGTCTGACCCAGAAATGTTCATCACTGAATATATAGATCATATTTAGGCAAGATCCCCAAGTCACGCCCAACTGTCTTCAAATTCTGCTTCCCCTGTGTCATTCGACACGGACGATCTCCAAGAGGCTGTGCTTGGTCTGTTGAACACTAGTTCATCTTCTCAGTATTCACCTTCCTCATGTTCCTGGAGTTAAAAGGAGCCAAGTACACCTGGCGATGGTTGATGAAACTTTCTGATGGATTGATTAATTATCCCACATCTGTCCCCTCCCCCACTCCTCAATCACCCCTGTGAAACCGCATAACTAGGGTATCCCAGCTCCAAGAGTAAAGCAACAGTTTCTGCAGAGTGCATATTTCCATGGGTCTGAGATCAAGGTTCAGCAAGGACATATATGGGTTGGCCCCAGAGACGTTGGCCCCTGAAAGCAGTGATACATTTTAAAATAGGTTTACAAGGGTCTTTAAACATATTCTGGTTCCAATGTACATTCTCTGATGGGACTGTTTTGTTTGGTATTTGTGGGAAAACAAAATAAAAAAAACAAAACAAATTTACAGCTTTGGAAACCCTACCAAAGCAATTCTACTTTGTCCTATTGTCACTATAAGTTCAAATTGTTATTGTTGGTAATGAGTGCCTTGGTGTCAGTTCTGACTAATAGTGACCCTGTATAGGGTTTCTGAGGAGCAATGATTGAGTTTGAACCACTGACCTTATAGCTAGCAGTTCAGTGCTTATCCTACAATGCCACATCAGGAGTCCAGTTCAAATAGTTTATTTGAATTTATAGTGATCCGGAAGGCCAAAGCAGACCATTCCCATAGTGTTTCCATACCTATAATTTTGATGAGGAGGACAGTGGCTCTGTAGACTAAGCACTAGTCTGAAAATCACAAGGTCAGCAGTTCGAGTACATGAGCTGCTCCATGGGAAAAAGATGAGGCTTTCTGCTCCCACAGACATTTACAGCCTCAGAAACCCTGTACAGCATCACTATGAGTTGGAATTGACTCCACAGCACTTAACAATAACAGCAATCTTTATGGAAAAAGATTGCCCATTTGTCTCCCATGGAGTTACTGGTGGGTTTGAACCACTGACATATCAGTTAGCAGCCAGACATTTAATCACTGTGCCATCAGGGTTGCATTTGACAAGGATAACGTGACTCCATGAATATGTTCTCTGAGGGCCCTTGTTTAGGTTCATAAATGTGATTATTCCCAGATTTTTAACTGTGCTTAGAGAAACTGGTTGAAGTGTAGACAAAGTGTTCTCCAACTGGAAGCAATTGGAGAAACAACAACAAAAAAACACCAGACCCACTATCATCAAGTCCACCGATGGTGACCTATGTAGGGGTTCTGACATCAAGTCCACTGATGTGACCTATGTAGGATTCTGACATCAAGTCCACCGATGGTGACCAATGTAGGGGTTCTGACACTGTAAACCTTTACGGCAGCAGTCAGCCTCGTCTTTCTTCTGAGGAGTACCTGGTAGGTTAGAACCTTGCGATTAGCAACCCAACAACTAACCCACAATGCCCCAGGGCTCCTGAATTGAATAGTTGTTGTTGTTGTTACATGCCATAGAGTCAGTTCTGACTCATAGTGACCCTGAGGTGCAGTTGGTGGGTTTGAACTGCCAAATTCACAGCTCAAATTGACCTTGTGGTCCAGCATATTATCCTGCAGTGTCACACCAGGACTCCAAATTGGAGAGGCATTCAGATAGGACAGGGTCAGAGAGCCATGTAACGTAAAGCTCAAAAGAATTTGCCAACAAACTTCAAAAAAAAAAAATTCCTTTCTTCCTATGCTAATCCTCCATTTCTGACTTCAGGCTCAATAAACTCATGTTAGGGTTTTTGTTTTGTTTTGCTTTAGTAAAGTTGTGAGTTGCCAAAAAAAAAAAAAAGAAGAAGAAGAAGAAAATGAAAGGAATTCAAGTATCACCATCCCTGCATGCACTACCATTGAGTTCATTCTGACTGTGTAAATCAGTAGACTGTCACTTTTTTATGCTGAGTGGCTAGTGGATTTGAACTGCCAATCTTGTGGCTAGTAGCCCAGCATTTAACCCACTGTACTTCCAGGATGCTTTCCCCATCCCTAAACCCTATACCTCAGACTTCCCTTTAATAACGTGACCACATCACGAGGATTTTCTATTCTTAGGACTATCTATGTGAGTTTTAGTATCCTCATTATAAAGTCCCCTGCCCATAAACTAGTCAACTTCCACTTTCTTTCATACCCTTTAGCTTCTCACTGTTCAGGAGCTATGAACAACAGACATTTATTCAGAATGCTTTGATGAAAATCATTGCTTCCACAGTTGAGGAAGTTAAAAAGAATTTTTCTCTTTATGCAGCTCTTGGAGAGGGAACTTGAAGAGATTAAAGGACTCTTAAGTTATTAATACCAAGAGCAAGAAAAATTCACAGGCAGTCCTCACTCCTGTCCCCTCTTAAATTTCATCCTTGCTGCCCTGACTGTGCTGACAAACCCCTATGTTTTACTTTTCACTTCATAGATCCATTCAATAGTCTCCTACTGATTCATTGGTCTCAAAGCCAACTTGTCAACATTTTGCCTTGTCAACATTTCAAAAGAATACCATTGAATGGAAAAAGAAGGTAAGTGCAGGCTACACCATGGTGAAAGAAGACAAAGATTCATTCATTGCCATTCTGCTTCTTTCAATGACATTTCCAGGAAAGCAATGTAGCAAAAAGCCCAAGTGACCTGCATGTAGTCAAAAACATGTTTTTGTGCTTGGTTAATGCACATAACTTTACCACTGAGATCCTAGCCCATTTGTGGTTATTTGTTTTCAATAACCATAGACTAAATACAAACAACTCTGAAAGGCACCCTGCTAACAATAGAGTAAATACACAGGAAAGCAACAGCATATTCAGTGGTAGATTTTGAGCCTGGACTATCAAACTTTATTCATTCCCTGAAAGTTCAGGGTTTCCTAGCCTGTAAACATAAATAAGGTCACTCCCCCATTATTTACAATGACTCCAAGGCTCCATTTATCAAATTAGTGAGGCCTCAGCCCCCTTTGCAGGGAACCCTCAGTGGTGGTGGTATTTTATTTCCTGAGTCAGTTGGTCTCTGTTCAGGCCATAAATCTCCACGCTGGCCATAGGCCACATGGGCCAACTGCTGGTTGCCTCTTGCTCTCCTAGGATAGCTGATCTGCCTCCGGTGAATGATGCTAGTTCCACACAACTTAGTTGTATTGTTTCCATGGTTGTGGAGGGAAGGGAAGAAAGGAATGTGATTCTTCTTTGTCAGGTGTACAAGAGATGCTTCCTTCACACAGCCATAGCTGTAACTTTGGGCAAGACTTAGTGTAAGGTTCTAAGATAACAGAGGAGAATTATAAGCTTGTTAACTCCAAATGAGGCACATGCATCAGCAGTCTCAGGATTACCAAGGAGCTTGATAACAAATAAAAATCTCAGATCCCACCGGTCCTCCTCGAGCATAATCGGCATTTTAACAAGATCCTTGGGTTGCTCATGTGCATATTAAAGTTTGAGAAGCATGAACTTTAACACTGAAAAACTTTTATATATGTGCCCGATATCTACCATTTGCCTCTTTAGATCCAGTCTCCATTCTTCGCTGCCCTGTTCTCTTTTATATACTAACCTCTGTAGAGTTCATAGACAGGGCTTCGAATTGTACTTGGCCAATGGGAAACCCAAGCAAGAGATCAGAGAATTGGAGGAAAGTGAAGGCTGGTCTCAGGCTGCCTGTGATCCTCTCCACTGCTAACTCCTTGTAACCCATACAAAAAAGCATATCCTCTCAGTCCAAGACCTGCCTTCAAGGACCTCGTTTTTTTTTTTTTTTCAGGAAGTCCTGTTTTCATGGATGATTAGTACTGTGGGTAGCCACTCTATGTAACCACTTGCATTGTTTCCCTTCTAGTCCCAACAGGTCAATAACATTAAAAGATAGTGCTCTGATACATTTCCCAAAATCCAGGTATTCAGTCTTAGAGAGCAATCCATGTAAGACATCAGTAGTCCAGTCCACACTAATTCATGAAAGCCACAGTTCTTGGACTTTGTAAGTTTTTATCACCAGCATGAGGGTTTGAGTCTACATGTCCTTTCAGTCAATCTATCCATCTTAGCCCCCAAACTCCTGGGAACTAGTTTAAATAAGAAGAAACATTTCTCCCTATGAACACACCACAATTTTCAAGCACTATAAGGGAGCCTCATCCATTCTCCAATCAGGAGCCAAAGTAAATCAGATCTTGTCCCACTTTATGTGAAAGCCTTCTATGAATTCAATTTATACTTAAAAATCAAACCACAGTGTTGCACATCAGTTTCCACAAGAAGCAGATCCTGAGATAGGGTTAGCAAGACGTTTCTTGTGTCGGTCTCTCAGGAACAGCCCCTATGGTGGAATTGAAGGGAGCAGGACTGGAAAATCAGAGAAATTGGGCTGTGATGCAGTCACTACAAAAGCTTCAGCTGGTTCCTCAGAGAGTTCTGAAGCTGGACAGACAAGCAGAATCATCCCTAACAGAAACAAAAGGGAACAAGCTTTGGTATCTCAGCACTGCCTGTCCTCCCACCAGGCTACCCTTGGGAAGATAGTCAAAGGTACTCTTCAGAAGGAGCTCAGTAGCTGGGGAATGAGCAGTACAGTTCTGAAATGGGGGGACTGGAAGTTGGAGCTGGATGGCATAGCACAGGCTACTTACTATCCCTGGTCTATGATCTAGCGGATGAAGATGACAGTAGAAATGCGGAGTTTGGCAGGATAAGTCTGAGATGTGTAACAGACATCCAAATGGAAGTATGAAGCAACCTGTGAAGTAGGAAGAAAACTTGGAAGCCAAATGAAGATAAAATTTCAATAAGAAGTGAATGATTCATCACCGCAAATGATGTCATCAATCAATAAGAGGTTTCACAAAAAGTAAGAAAAGAAAAAAAATGACAATACCAAAACATGGATTTCCCAGAGATGATGACGTGGAGCAATGGAGCAGCTGGAGACTTTAGATCCAGAGAGGGAGAGCGACTGTGTGCTGAAGACCTGGGGGGTACGGGGGAAGGATTGCATGGAGAGGATTGTAACCATGGCAATGAGACGATACATGACAGAATGAATGTAAAACCAATGTTCTCCCATGTAAACTATCACATAATTCACAATAAAACATTTTTTAAAAAAAGAAAAAACAAAACAAAACATGGATTTCATATCAATCATCCCTGTGCAATACTCTTAAATTCTAGACATTGCATAAGCTTTCAAAATGTGAAGAGCTTCAATTGGAAATATTTTGTGTCGAAAAATAAAAGAAGCCAACAGTCATGGGTCTTGATTTGTTCATTCTCTTTCTTCTCATTTTCCTTTTTCCCCTCCATCTTCTTCTTCCTCTCCATTTTCATTTTCTCTGTCTCCTTTCAATTCCATCAGCTTGTCAGTCACCACCAAGCCATTGACCATTCTCACTACTAACAAATTAATGACTGCTGACCCCTGATACTGTGAGCTATTTTTTATTATTATTCTGAATTGGATGAAGGTTTACAGAGAAGATCTTCAGTCATACTTTCAACAAACCACATGCTTTGTTTCATCTCAATGATTATCGTCCCCTCCATGTAATATCAGGTATCCTATTGTCTTCCTGTGGTTCTGACTTCCATTGCACTCTTCTTCCCATCCTTTCTCAACTTTGTCCTTAGGTAAGTGTTGCCCTTTTGATGCTGAATGGTTGACAATTCATAATGAGTATATCTTACTAGAATTGTTGTCTGCTGTATATACCTATCTATTGCTTAGATGAAAATTGGGTCCGTTCTGTGACCTATTTAAACGCAGAATGTATCTATTCTAGAATTTTATTTTTCCTTCCACAATAAATTTCCTCCTTTCAGAATTTGCTGAAAGTAATTAAAGGAAAATATTTAGTGCCACTTTCCATTTCTTCTAAAGAAAATCAGGAAGCTGAAGAGAACATTTCATAATGTAAAATTCATGTATAAAAGTATCTTGGATCTTAGGAAGACCAGAGACTAATAGTTCCATCATGAGGTAAGAAAATGGACATAGTTCAAAGAGTAACATTCTTATTATTACATTTATTCTCTGGGAAGGTAACAAAATACATTAAAACTTTTTCAAAACTCATTGGCAATGAAAACTCATTTTTATGTATTGCTTAATTGGAAATGAGTATAAAATAGAGTTTTAAATTATCTGGGCTTCAGTTTTTTCAAAATTATCTCATTGATAGCCAGTACTCATATTTGGTTTTAATCTCCTCCATTTGGAACATGCACTAATTTGACTAGACAGCACTGCTCTCAATAAATTATAAATTGAGTCATTATCCTACCTGGAAGCATTGGGTCATACTGTAATGGCAGAGTGTTTTCTCTCTGTGATACATAAAATAGTAGTATGCTGTATAATTTGTACTAACTTAAATTTGATGAATTACACTAGTATTCTAGGTATGCATATACAAAATAGACCCACACAAGCTAAGTATGCACATGTTTGTAGGAGCCCTGGTGGTACCGTAATCAAAGTGCTAAGCTGCTAACCAAAATATCGGTAGTTCAAACCTCTCAGTTGCTTTGCCAAAGAAAGATGTCACAGTGTACTTCTGGAAAGATTTACAACCTTGTAAATCCTATGAGGATGCTCTACTGTGTTCTATATGGTCCCTGTAACTTGGAATCAACTTCATGGCAGTGGGTGAGTGAGTACATCTCTATCTACCTATAGATATAAATATGGTGTGGCACTGTAGGATAACCACTGAACTGCTAACCACAAGGTTGGTGGTTCAAACCCACCAGCTACACCTCGGAAACCCTATACAGGGTTGCTATGATTTGGAACTGACTCAATGGCAC
>NW_006408628.1:4495748-4497820 GCF_000296735.1 Chrysochloris asiatica
CAGCTGTGGGGTTGAACCATTGGCCTTGTGGTTAGCAGTCCAGTGCATATCCTACAGAGTCACACCAGGACTTAGACTGGTAGGTGAGTGCTTAACTGTTTGCACCACCTAGTTTTGCTTCTAACAAGTAGACCTATGATTAAAAAGGCCCAAAAAGTTAATCAAAGAATAATTTTTCAAAAAAAGAAAGAAAATTAGCTTATTACTGATTCTTGGCAGAATGCATGTGGCTAGATGTTTGATATTTTGATTGTTGTTATTCTTAAGTAGACATGTCTAGGTCAGGGCGAATATGCATAGAGAAAGAATTAGGACAGGTTATCACAAATTTCTCTAGAATATGATCCCAGAGGGTAAATTGAGAAAAAGGATAAAGAAGATTTTTACTCCCATTCAACTCAGGCATTGCTTACAGAGTGTAAGTTCTGTCGGGTGATACTAAGATGAGGAAGAGAAATGAGGAACAAACAGCACAGGAACAGATGGCACCATGTTTAATGCTTATGGATCAGGTAGCATTTAAGCTCAACTGGAGAATGATGATGGTTTAATGAGAAGAGGTAAGGAATGAGAGTCCACGGAGAGGGAAGTATGGTCAAAGTACGGAGACGGGCAAGCAAGGGACTTGTCCAGAGAACATTACTTGATAATGATTATTGAGTGGTGATATCTTAAGCTATGATATAAAAGAGAAGAAAAACTTTTTTCAGTAGGCTTCAGAAGTGGACTTTAAATGTAAAACATTGGTACTTACTCATTATTCATACATGTGGATCTTCAATTAGCAACCCCATTTATATTAGCAACAGCACATCCTTGACCTGTGGTCCAACAAATATGGCTATCAGTGGATATTATTTAAGGAGTTCTGGTGGCACCATAAGATAAGTGCTGAACTGCTAACTTCAAGGTTGACAGTTCAAATCCACCAGCTTCTCCGCAGGAAGAAGATGACGATTTCTGGTCCCTCAGAAACCCTATCCAAGGTTGCTATGAGTCAGAAGCAACTTGATGGCACTGAGTTTGGGTTTAGGTTTGAGGTAGTATTTGTCCTGTACAGTGATTTTTTACTTTTTAATGTTTTAAACCAACATGTAAATATTGTCACTGTTAACACTTTTAAAAACAATGTATTGCTAGCTTTTCTTTAAAATTAGATCTGGCAGCACTGGAATGATTTGCCCAATTTGCTCCAATTACACAAGCCCACTTCATTCCTTTCTGTTACTTGCGCCTGTCACCATTGCAGTCTTTGATCACCTCCTCTCTTACATTTGTCACCAGCATCAGACATTTTCAAGACACCAAGTCAGAGACAGAATGGGGCTTAAGAATGCACAAGATAAATATGGATTATTCTTTCTGATTAACACTATATATGTTCACTTTATTTTATTATTGTTGTTGCCACTGAGTAGATTCCAGCTCATAGTGACCCCATGTAACCAAGGAGAACTGCCCAATAAGGTTTTTTAAGACTGTAATCTTTCCAAGAGCAAGTCTTTCTCCTTCAGTCACTAGATGGTCTTGAGCAGCCAACATTTAGCAACCAAGTACTTAACCTCTGTACCACTAGGGCCCCTTAGTATAGTGCTTTAAGCCCAAGTTACTTATTTTCCTCTCTGCTTTTCCACTAGATTAAAAACTCAACCAGAGTCTTACCCATCACTTCCTCTCAGAACCTCCTATATATAATGAGTGAGTGATTAAATGGCTCTTGTAAGCTACTGACAACAATGGTGTCTCTAGAGTTGTTGTCACTCAGTGATGTAAATCCTGGCTTCACATGAACTTCTTCCCATACCAGATCATACAGAATCTTTCATAATGTTTTTATGAACTTTAGTGGCGCTGTCCACCGCTTATCTCTCAGTTTGTCGTACTGTGGTGGCTTGTGAATTGCTGTAATTTTGGAAGCTATGCCACAGGTATTTTAAATACCAGCAGGGTCACCCATAGTGGACAGGTTTCAGATGAGCTTCCAGTTGAAGACTGATTGGGAAGAAAGAGTGACGAACTACTTCCGAATATTTAGTCACTGAAAACCTTATGAATAGGAGAGCAACACTGTC
>NW_006408628.1:4498795-4500152 GCF_000296735.1 Chrysochloris asiatica
CTGGTAATACTAACCTCATGATCCACAGTTTAGTGCTTATTCCCAAGTTATATTGATTTTTGTTGTTGTTAAGCACCATCAAGTTGGTTTCAACTCATAGCAACCCTGTGTAGGTGTCCCTGGAGCAGCTGGTGGGATTAAACTGCTGACCTTGTGGGACACAGTCCAGTGTTTACCCTATAGTGCCACATATAGTGGAGCCAAATTATGTTCTCTACAGCACAAATATTTGGCTTATTATTCTACAGAGATCTATTTTTCTTAAGCTCCAAACTCTATTGACTTCAAGGGAATAAACTTGACAATAAAAAATTCTTAAAGAACTTTAGGAGACCTCAGTCTCTTCTAATTAAAAGCAGGTAAATCTGCAACTCATTTAAAATTCCAGCACTGGAGAAGTGGGATACTGTATGCTTTGAAATAAGGTGTGATTTTCAAAGCAAAGGGAGATGCCAGCGTAAATAATACATAGGACTTTTCCACCCCACTTTTATTCAACTCATCTTGCGATTCCAACTCCCACTGCCAAAGCATCAGAAACTTCATCATTCACAATGTAATAAACCACTGGGTCAGGATAGAAAAAGACTTGAACTATTGTAGGCAATTTCCTCCCTTCCCCCCAAAACTTCCTTAGTTTGATTAAACTAGAAGATATAATTCATTTCCATACGAAAAAACAGATTTTTAAAAATACATCCTAGAAAATATAAATGGTGTATCAGTTTGAAGGGACTGGGTTTGAGGTTGGGGAAACTTTCATTTTTATGTTCTATAGAAAGCATTTTTCATATTTTTTTTTTATATTTTTGTATTTAAGAAGTTTTAAACAAATAGAAAAAAATATTTTTGATCAAAATATACTCCTTTCTAATTGTTCCCTATTTTCAGGCAAAGATATAGTTTAAAGAGGGAGCCTGGTGTGACACTCTAGGATATACACTGAACTGCTTATAGCAAGCTCAGGAGTTCAAACCCACCACTCGCTCCTTGAAAACCTTATATAGGGCCACTATGAGTCAAAATTGACTCAACAGCACTTAACAACAACAACAACAACTTGGAGAAATTGGGGACAAAGAGAGCACTATCCCATTAGGTTCAGATCCTTTGCCACCAGGTCACCTCCACATCCATAGGAGTATATGTATTCATTGTCACTGAGTCACTGCTGACTCACAGTAACTCTATAAGACAGAGTAGAACTGCCAGGCTGTAATCTTTACTAAAGCAGATTGCCAGGTAGTTCCTCCCTTGGAGCAGCTGATGGGTTCAAATCACTGATTTTTTGTTTAGTTGTTGTTGTTAGGTACCAAACTGTTGGTACCAACTCATAGTGATCCGATGCACTACAGAA
>NW_006408628.1:4504922-4507366 GCF_000296735.1 Chrysochloris asiatica
AAATGGAGCACATAAACATCAATATCCTAGGTATTAGTGAGCTGAAATGGACTGGTATTGGCCATTTCGAATCCTACAGTCACATGGCTTACTAGGCTAAGAATGACATAGTAAGGTCTCCTTACAGTGACCAAGAATTGAAGGGGAATGGCATCACAGTCATCATAAAAGAGAAAATTTCAAGATCTGTCTTTAAGTACAATGCTGTCTGTGATAGGATAATATCCATAAGCCTAAAAGGAAGATGAGTTAATACAATTGTTATTTAAATTTACTTACCAACCACTAAAGACAGTGATGATGAAATTGAAGAATTCTACCAACTTCTTTAGTCTGAAATTGATCAAACATGGTGTGTTGATAATTACTGGCAATTGGAATGCAAAGGTTGGAAACAAAGAGAAAGGATAAGTTGTTGAAAAACATGGACTTGGTAATAAAAATTATGCTGGCTATCGCATGATAGAATATTGCCAGACCAAAGACTTCTTCATTGCAAATAGCTTTCTAAACAACACAAAAGAAGACTATACACAAGGACCATACCTAATGAAATACACAGAAATTAAATTGACTATGTCTGTGGAATGAGACGGTGGAAAAGCTCTATATAATCAATCAAAGCAAGGTCAGGGGCAGACTGCGGAAAAGACAGTCAATTGTTCATATGCAAGTTCAGGCTGAAGCTGAAGAAAATTAAAGCAAGTACTTGAGAGCCAAAATATGACCTAGAGCATCTCCCACATGAATTAAGAAATCACCTCAAGAACAGATTTGATGAATTAGACACTAATGACCAAAGATCAGAAGAGTGTGATGACAGCAAGAATATTATGCAGAAAGAAAGGAAAAGGTCATTAAGAAGACTATGAAGAAGAAAAACACCAAAATGATGTCAGAAGAGACTCTGAAAATTAATCTCCAGTGTAAAGATGCTAAAGTAAATGGAAGAAAGGAGAAGGTATAAGAGCTGAGTAGAAAAATTTTAAGGGCAGCTCGAGAAGACAAAGTCAAATATTATAATGAAATGTGCAAAGACCTGGAATTAGAAACCAAAAGAGAAGAATGTGCTCAGCATTTCTCAAGCTGAGGGAACTGAGAAAAAAAAAAAAAAATCCAAGCCTCAATTTGGAATACTGAAGGATTCTAAAGGGCAAAACCCTGGCATGGCACTGTAGGATAAGAACTAGACTGCAAGGTTGGTTTGAACCTCAAGATTGGCATTTCAAATCCACCAACTATTCCTCAGAAATCCTATACGAGGATTGCTATGAGTCAAAAACAACTTAATGGCACTTAACAACAACAACAACAAAGGGCAAAATATTGAATGATGCAGAAAGCATCAAAAGAAGATGGAAGGAATACATAGTCACTATACCAAAAAAAAAAAGTCTATATTCAAACATTTTTAAAGATAGCATATGAACAAGAGCTAATGATACTGAAGGAAGAAGTCAATGGTGCACCAAAGGCATTGACAAAAAACAAGATTCCAGGAACTGATGGAATACAAATTGAAATATTTCAACAAACTAATCTAGCGCTAGAGAAGAATATACTTAGCATTTCTCAAACTGAAGGAACTGAAGCAAAAATTCAAGCCTCAACTTCTGGTATTGAAGGATTCTGTGAGCAAAATACTGAACTATGCAGAAAGCATCAAAAGAAGATGAAAGGAATACACAGAGTTACTGTACCAAAAAAAATGGTAGATGTTCAAGAGCCAGAGATACTGAAGGAAGTAGTCAAAGGTGCATTGAAGGCAATGGCAAAGAACCAGTCTCCAGGAATTGATGGAATACAAATTGAAATCCTTCAACAAACTGATGCAGCATTGGAGGCACTCACTCACCTATGCCAAGAAATTTGGAAGATAACTACCTGGCCTACTGACTGGAAGAGATCCATAGATGGGTCCATTCCAAAGAGTGGTGACCCAAAGGAATGAGGAAATCATTGGACAATAGCTTGTTAAAGATAAATCAAAAACAGCTGCAGCCCTACGTTGATAGAAAATTCCAGAGATTCAAGCCAGATTCAGAAGAGGATTTGGAATGAGGGATATCATTGCTGTTGGTAGATGAATCTTGGCTGAAAACAGAGAATACCAGAAAGATGTTTACCTTTAGTGACTACACAAATCCTTTCAAATGTGTGGATCATGACAAGCTATGGAGAGTATTACAGAGAACTGAGTATTCCAGAACAGTTAATTGGGCTCATGAGGAGCCCGTGCATAGACCAAGAAATGGAACAGAACAAGGGAACACTGAATGGTTTAAAATGAGGAAAGATGTGGTCCAGGGTTGTATTTTTTCACCATATTTAGTCAATCTGTATACTGACAAGAAAATCTGAGAAGGTGGATTAAATGAAGAAAAACATGGCATCAGGCTAGGAGGAAGACTCATTAACAACCTGCGATATACAAATGATGCAAC
>NW_006408628.1:4507866-4518728 GCF_000296735.1 Chrysochloris asiatica
GGATATATTGTCAGGAGGGACCAGTCCCTGGAGAAGGATATCATGTTTGGTGAAATGGAAGAGAAAAAGTGGAAGACCCCCTACTAGATGGATTGGTACAATGGCAGTGATTGGCTCAAATAAGGCAATGATTGTGAGGTTGGCCCAGGACTGAGCAGTGTTTCATTCTGTTGTGCATAGGGTCACTGACTGTCAGAACCGACTTGGTGGCACCTAACAACAACAACACTACAGAGCTGGAGGCACTCACTCTTCTACGCCAAGAAATTTGGAGGACAGTTACCTGCCCACCTGACTGGAAGAATCCATATTTGTGCTCATTCCAAAGAGTGATGACCCAATAGAATGCAGAAATCATTGTACAATATCATTATTAGCACAGCAAGTAATAGTTTGCTTATGATAATTCAAAAATGGCTGCAACAGTACATTGACATTCAACTTCCAGAGGTTCAAGCCAGATTCAGATGAGCATGTGGAACAAGGGATATTATTGCTGATGTCAGATGAATGTTGGCTAAAAGCAGAGAATACAAAAAAGATGTTCACCTGTGCTTATTGACTTCTCAATGGTTTTCGATTGTGTGGATCATGACAAGCTATGGACAACATTTGAGAGAATGAGTATTCTGGAAAACT
Source organism: Chrysochloris asiatica (assembly GCF_000296735.1). Lineage (NCBI taxonomy): Eukaryota > Metazoa > Chordata > Mammalia > Afrosoricida > Chrysochloridae > Chrysochloris > Chrysochloris asiatica. The sequence goes on from NW_006408628.1 coordinate 4,508,506, forward strand.
TAATTGTGTTCAAGAGGCAGTTGTTTGAACAGAACAAGGAAACACTGAGTGGTTCACAATTAGGAAAGGTGTGCACCAGGGTTGCAGTCTTTCACCATACCTACTCAATCTGAATGCTGAATAAATAACTCAAGAAGCTGAATTATTTGAATGTGGCATCAGGATTGGAGGAAGACTCATTAACAACCTTCAATATGTAGATGATACAACCTTGCTTTCCAAAAGCAAAGAGGACTTAAAATACTGATGATGATCAAAGACCACAGCCTTCAATGTGGGTTGTACCTCAATGCAAAAAATAAAAAACAAAAAGAAATCCTAACCACTGGACCAAAAAATAGCATCAAGATAAATATAAAAAAGATTGATGTTGCCAAAAGCTTTATTTTGCTCAAATCCGCCTTGAACACTCATGAAAGCATCAGTCAAGAAATCAAATGACATATTGCATTAGGGAAATCTGCTTCACAAGTTCTCTTTAAAGAGTCCAAAAGTAAAGATGTCATTTTGAGGACTAAGGTGTGCCTGACCCAAGCCATGGTATTTTCAGTCACCTCACCTGTATGTGAAAGTTGACCAATGAATACAGACTGAAGAAGAATTGATGCATTTGAGTTATGATGCTGGAGGAGAATATTAAAAGTATCATGGGCTGCCAATACAAACAAATCTGTGTTGGAAGAAGTACAACTAGAATACTTCTTAGAAGCAAGGATGCTCAGACTTCATCGCTATACTTCAGACATATTACTAAGAGGGAACAGTCTCTGGAGAAAGACATCATGTTTTATAAAGTGGAGAGTCAGTGAAAAAAAGGAAGACCCCCTAGTGAAACGGATTGGCACAGTGGCAGCAGCAATGGGCCCAAACATAACAATTGTGAGAATGTTGCAGGAATGGACTGTATTTCATTCTTTTGTGTATAAGGTCACTCTGAGTTGTTACTGACTTGACAGTACCTAACAGCAACAACAAGAAGATATTTTAGATGAATGAATGAATTAAACCATATTAGACACACACACTTATCACCAGAAAGAGAATTCTGGTGTGGCATTGTAAGATCAATGGACTGCTAACCACAAGGTTGGTAGTTCAAACCCACCAACTACTCCCTAGAAACCCTGTCCAGAGTCAAAATTGACTCAGCAGCACTTAACAACAACAATATAAGTAAATTAAGTGATAATTTCCCCACTAGGAAAGTCACATATTTTCTATAACTTAGCAGTTGTTGTTGTTAAGTGCCATGCAGTTGGTGCCGACTCATGGCGACCTACAAGGGACGGCTGGTGGATTTGAACTACTGACCTTATGGTTAACAGTCCAGTGCTTGTCCTACATCAGATAGTAGAACTGGTTAATAGAAATGTTCATTCAAGTTATTGGTTAATAGCTTTGCACTAACCCATGAAATCATTGACCTATATTCTAAATGTTTATTATCATTATTATTATTTGGGGGGGTGTGCGCTAAAAATATTTTCATTCTTTTCAATTGTAAACAAAAGTTGGACTTTGATTTTTTGTCAGTGATCCTCTTAGTGTTGACTTTGTTCAGCAGAGGTCTCAGAGGTTGGCTCCGAAAGTCTTCATTTCTCTCCTAGAAGTCTGTTCCTCATTATCTGTAATCCATCCTTCCTTAGAAAGGGCAGCCCTGTTCTCAGACATTGTTCAGTGTGATGCAGTGTAACAGCCTCCCCCACCTGAAGACACAGTGAGAGTCAGCAAAAGAAGTGGACAGATACCTAAGGGGCTCATTGTCGCTGTCTAATGTCCTCAGGCATCCTTGTCTCATTATCTGAAGACAGGGCAGGGCACTGTCTAATACCCCACAGAGTATGCCCCAGCAGATAGATAAACGAAACTGGTAACCTGAGCCTTGCTTGGGTGAGGCTGAGTCCCCAAGAAAATATATGTGGCACTTGCTGTTGTTGTTAAGTGCCATCGAGTCAGTGCCAACTCATAGCAACTTTGTAGAGGGTTTCTGAGGAGCAGCTGAAGGGTTTGAATGCAGACATTGTGGATATAGTCAAGTGCTTATTCTACAGCGCCACTCCTGGACTCACTGTGACACTTAGGCACCTGCAATTAAGCTTGGCCACATACTCAAACTATGAATGCTTTCAAGTCAAACATCTTGCCTCTATTTCCATCTGCTTAAAAATTACACTAATGAATGAAGAAGTTCTAAGTCTATCTATAGAAGACTTTTTCTAAAAGATCTAAAGAAATCTGAATATTATCTATTACCCTGGAAAGTGTCTTAGCATCCAGGATTAGAAGAATGTCCAGCAAAAACCTTGAGTCTAGTGTAAAACTCCAGGCGAGAATGTCGGCAAGAAATAAATTCCATTCATTAATTCAGCAGCAAACTTTCAGTCTTCAGCTTAATTCTCATCTAGATAACAGGGGATGTCTGAGAAAGTCTTCTGTTCACACTGTGCTGTAAACATGGTGTGCTGGGAGTGTCTGGCCTCCTCTAACTTTACAAGGGGACTCCTGGTGTGGTGCTGCAGGATAAAGTACTGGACTGCTAATCACAAGGTTGGTGGTTCAAACCAACTAGTTGCTCCTTGGAAACTCTGTACATGGTTTTTATGAGTTGGAACTGACTATATGCACTTAACAACAACAACTTCACAAGGGTGAAGAAAATCAAGAGCAACAGCCCGAAGCTGATTCCTATGAGTCTAAGCTTTCTACCAACTTTAGCCTCCCACGGCACTCTCTACTGGGTTTGCTAATTCATTATAAGAACCATACAGAACTCACAGACGATACTCATAGGCATGAGGTTAATTAAGGAAGTAATAGGTTACAATTCAGGATCAGAAACAACTCAGGACAATGCTCTTCGATCAAGTTAGCCTCCTCTCAGCCATGCCTGCAGACTCCTTCTGGCCCTTGACTGCTCCACCCTGCCTCTGTCCTGCTCAGGCAAGTGTTACAAAGCTCTTTCAGCTGTGCCAATAAATGCCCAGAGGCCCCCCCACTCCATTAGTAAGCCTCAGCCCAAAGGCTCTAAGCTCCAGCTCTGTGGGTGGACAAACGTGGTTCCTTATAATGCCCAGAGGCTCTTTGCTCTGCCAGCAAGCCTCCTGCCTGAAAGCTCTCAGCAACATGGGTCAGGAAGCACATTGTCTGGTGCCAGACTCCCGGTTCTGCCGTTTCTGCCAGTGCTCCTCATTGTTTCTTTCTGTCTCTGGTGTTACATCTCTCTCTCTGTCTCCTGGATTTAGGGGATTCTCAGATCCAAAGGGGAGTTCTGGTGTGGCGCTTGTGGGTTAATGCATTGGAACTTGCAGTTCAAACTGACTTTGCAGTCCAGCACAGTACAGAGTTGCTATGGGTCGGAACTGACTCATCGGCACTTAACAACAACAACAAAGGAAGCTCTCTGCTCCCATCTCTTCTTGCTGGTTGTCAGAGCCCTCCTTTCTGCTGGATTCTCTTTCCTTTCATCTCCTGTAAGGGGGACTTCAGTGAGGAAGTGAAGGGTGGGTACCACCTCTAGTGAGGTGTGACTCAAGGTCCATCCCACTCTAATTCTGCCTCATTGATATTAATTAATGGATAACTAATTCCAAAATGAGACCATAACCATAGGCATAGAGACAAGAATGTATACCACATCGTGAAATGGAGAACTCTGACTAGAAAGGTCATGTTAGGTAATTGATTGCACTACAGATACCAACTCCAAAAACCCAAACCTAATGCCATCAAGTCAGTTCTAGCTCATAGCTACCTTTTAGTACAGAGAAAAACTGTTCCTTGGGGTCTCTAAGACTCTTTGCAGAGCCTCAGGTAGATTTAAACCTCCGACCTTTCTGTTAACAGCCAAGTATTTCACCACTGTGCCAGGATCCTTCCTTATGGTGCCAACTCACCTAGGTAATTTCAGATATGCCCCTAATGAATCAAGAGACTTTGAGCGAAATGCTCTACCAAGTATCAAGGATAGTAGCTGGCGCACAGAGGACACCTGACCAATACTGACTCGGCTTATGTCTATGTCTCTGGCTCTAAGATTTCTCATTTGGAAAATTGCCTAATTAATGGAGTCAATGAGGTTTTTATGCTCCTGGTGTGGCACTGTACAATATGCATTTAACCTCAAGGTTGACAGATCAAACTCACCAGCTGGTTCTTAGAAACCTTATATAGAGTTGTGGTGAGTTGGAACCAACTCAATGACACTTAACGACACTAACAACAACGTGTACCATTACACCATGCTTAATGGTTTAAAAATTATTCATACATACATTTCCTCATGAGACCTTCACAGTAACTGGGGGACAGAGGTGAAACAATTATTTTTATTCTGTAGATGAACAAAGTATTGCTCAAGCATGTAAGCTAGGGATCACACAACTAATTTAAATTCTCCTGGAGCTGTTAAACAATTATAAGGGAATGTATCTAAAACTACTTACCACATAGTCAAACCAAACCAAACCTGTTGCCAACAAGTAGATTTCAACTCATGTTAACCCGGTGTGTTACAGAGAATGGCTCCATATGCTTTTCTTGGCTGTGATCTTTATGGGACCAAATCACCAGGGCTTCCCTCTATAGTAGCCATGGGTAGCTGTGACCTGCTGACCTTTAGTTGATTGCAAACCATTTGCTTTACCCAGGACCACATGTAAGCACCCCATTAATGGTAGTCAGATGGAGAGGTAGTCATTGTTGTTTTTAAATGCTGTCGGTTCTGACTCAATGATCCTGCATAGGATTTCCAAGGAGTTGCTGGTGGGTTTGAACCATTGACTTGTGGTTAGCAGTCGAGTGCTTATCCTACAGCTCCACCCAGGACTCCAGAACATAGTAATTAAAATCATAGGCTTTAAATTTTATTTCTAACACTATCATTTGTCCTGGTGTGGCACTGTGGGTAAATGCACTGGACTGCAAAGTCGGTTTAAACCAAAACGTCGGTGGTTTAAGCTCTTTAGCTGTTCCTTGGAAACCCTATACAGAGTCTGTCTGGGTCAGAACTGACTCAACGGCATTTAACAACAACAGCAATCATTTGTCAACTGTATACAATTGGGAAAGTTACTAAACCTTTCTGAAACTTGACTTCCTGACCTGTAAAATGGAACTAAGAATACCTACTGCAAATGATTCTTGTGGGGATTAAATGAGACTATATACATATGTATAACAGTCCTGGTGTGGCGCTGTGGGTTAACGGGCCAGACTGTAAAGCTGTTTGAACTGTAAGGTTGGTGTTTCAAGCTCACCAGCTGCTCCTCAGAAACTCTATGGATCAAAACCATCTCAACGGCACTTAACAACAACATCATAGCTTGAATTTTTCTACTGAACCTCACTATCTCTCTAAATAATAGCTATGCAAGTAAAATTAGGTGATGCATATGTTGATAACATGAAATAAGGATTGAAAGCGCTTTGAAAAATAAACTTCAAAGCAAAGAAACTGTATGAGGAATAAAAGTAAAACTGGTTGAAAGTAAAAACCACTGTTTAATCATTATTAATATATATGCTATTATTTGCCATCAAGTTAATTTCTACTCATAGTGACCTCATGAGGTAGAACCCAGAACTGCCACATAGAATTTTCTTGACTATAATCTTTACAAAAGCAGATCACCAGCTGCTGGTGGGTTCAAACTACCAACTTTTCTGTTAGCAGCTGGGTGTTAAATGTCTCACCACTAGGGCTCCTATGTGTGTGTCCATCTGTAATATCCATAGTATAATGGATCTAAGCCAAGTATAATAAAATAATGCAGTAGGGAAACAGTTGCATTGGATGTGAAAGGGGGAGAAAGCAGGGTTAAGAAGTCAAGAAATAACACTTCCATTCCTAAAATGCCTCCCTCTTAGAAGTAAATTTTGTTCCAAAGTAGCTAAAACACTTAAATCAAGACATTAAGCAGGAGACAGAGAAGATAATAGGAATTGAAAATACAAGGTAACCAAGAAAAGGAGCTTGGAACAAAATGTTGAAGATAAATTAGAACCTTATGAGAAGGAGATTCACAGTGGCTTAATGCCAAAGGTTCAAAGGATGGAATTATATCCACCTCTTCTTACTCTCCTAGACATCTTCATATGTCAAAAGTAACTTCTCCTACCCACAAAAACCACTGGACATCTCCATGAGGTTCTCTTTAGCAAAACCTCTTCTTACTCTTCTCTCTGTCCCAGCAAAAACTCAGATTCTTCTCATTTAGTTTCAGTCCAAGATACCCAGAGAGTCTTAACCTCCTTATCCAGCTCCAAAGGGGTATGTGTTTAATTTCATGGACTCTTCCCAAGTTGGAGCAATAAGATTTGGAAAACACATCACAAGTTTTTGAAAACGAACAATTCTCCTATTAATATTAAAATGCTTACGTCACTCTAAGACCTTTTTGGTACTTTCAGAGACTGTTTCCTATGAATTTAATAATAATCCATCCTATGGGGAAGAAATGGGAGACTTCTAATTTTGTGCTACTTCTAGAAGCTCTTTCAAGATGTAAGATAGGCAAACTTTTAGCAAGATGGCAGACTAAGCAGACATGTACCACAGACTCTCTACAACGAAGCTACAAGGACCACATGAAACAGATACAGGACAATTCTGGAACCCTGGGCTTCAGAGAAAAGCTTATAAAGGTGGACTGAATATCCATGGGGAGGAGAAGCTCAGCAGGGACAGTGCAAGAAGATGGACTGGTAAATGGACTGCAGGCCAAACAAGGCACGGCCATCTTGAGATTTTGTGAGCAGACAGACGGTGGCCTGATGGCGCAGAATCACATGAGTGATGAAAAAGATGAGACTCCTTCTTGCTCCCCAAACTCCTCTGGATAACTGAGGTGAGGCCAGCCCCTACCCTCATCTAACCCTAGTGTAGACTCTGCTCTCAAGGAGTTCTGAGCCACATGGTTTGAGCCAGTGTGAGGCAGGTGCCCACTGAACCACCTTGGCACCTGTATTCAGGTGGACTCTGCTCCAGATCTACAGAACCCACAGAGTCTCCAGGCCAGAAGTAGACTATCAGGAACCTTCAAGATCAGTCACCGTGCCCCAGTTGACAGACACTGCAACTAGCCACCTGAAGGACTTCCACAATCTGCTCTGGATTGGGTGCCCTGAACATAAACAACACCATGGCATACAGGAACTCCATCTAAGGCCAGGAGCTCAGCTGCCACAACCCTCCCCCACCCACCTCAGGAGTTCCTTGACTGACAGGAGCCCCAGAGGTTTCTCCTCTCTGAGTCCAACAGCTGCACTGGTTTGTTTATTTTTCCTTGTGTTGTTTTATTGTTTTTGTTTATTCTTTCTTCTCCTTCTTCCTCTCTTCCTCTTCCCTTGACTTTTACCCTTTCTATCTTCACTTTTGTTTTTCCTTCTTTTTTCTGTTTTATATTTCCATTGTCTTGTCCTTTTTTCTTAGATTGTATTATTATTATTCGTCTCAGTCTCCTTCTCTGTTCACCTTCCCTTCCTGTTATTTTCAGTGCTTGTTTCTCTTCCTTTTATTTTCTCTCTTATTTTTCCCCTTGTACAGCTCTATTTTCCCTAGCCCACTTTTCTCTTTTTAATGATTATGTTCTTTTTTCTTGTTGCTGCCCATTTTTGTTTCTTTTTTCTCCTTTATTATATTCTATTTGTGCTGTTGTTAGCCTGTTTGTTTATTCTCTTTTGTTTTCTTCTCTTGCCTTGCCCAGCAGGAGACAACAAACGTGTCCATACAGTTCAACCACAGACTTCACCCACAGGGCAAGAGACAATATCAGCTCCTTACGAATCAGGCTGTGAACCACAAGGTCAGCAGTTCGAAACTACCAGCTGTTCTGCAGGAGAAAGATGAGGCTTTCTGCTCCCTTAAAGATTTACAGCCTCAGAAAACCTGTACAGGATCGCTATGGGTCAGAACCAACTCCTCGGCACATAATGATGGTGATGACACCTCCTATAGAATGACAGAATGACTGTTGCTGTTAAGTGCCGTTGAGTTGATTCCGATCCATAACAACCCTTGATAGGGTTTCTGAGGAGTAGCTGGTGAGCTTGAACCACCAACCATGCAGTTCAAACAGCTTTGAAGTCTGATGCAATAACCCACAGCACCACACCAGGACTACGATAGAATGATAGCTCACCTCTAAACTGAGCTGCATAAATGGCAAAGGAAAACAACACACACATTCCATTCTCTAATCACACCCATCAGCAGACAGTTGGTAAAAGTCTATGAACACAATAACATACAATAACCAATTAAACACAAATACAATGCCTCATAGACAACAAACAATTTTATTGCACAGGAAGAAACAGAATGGGTGGCTCAAACAAATGACCCAGATGTAGAACCAGAAAATGTTTTTGAGGAGGACAAGGTAATGGAATTACCTGAGAAAGAATTCAAAAGAATGATATGTATGCACCTTCAAAGGATCGACAGAAAGATTCAGAAAAGCAAGGAGAACACATTAATTTTTTTTTAAGAATTCAGGAAAATACTATAAGAACAAACAGACAAAATAAAAGCAAATTTTGAAACAATACAAAACCTGCAAATAGAAATTCAGAAGATTAATATTAAGATCTCAGAAATGGGCAATACATTGGAAAAGCAAAGGAATATATTTATATCAGTGGAAGCCTGAATTAGTGACCTTGAAGATAAATCTTTTCATACTAGTAAGCTAGAAGAACACTCTGTAAAAAGATGAGAAAAATCTGAAGAAAGCCTAGGATTCATGTGAGACATCATGAAGAGGAATAACTTATAAGTGATTGGAATTCTGGAACAGAAAGGGACAATAAAAAACTTGGGGGGTGGGGAGTCTAAGAGTTGCTGAAAGAAAACTTCCTTAATGCTATGAAACACGAGAAGATAAATGTTCAAGAATTTAAAGGAACCCCAAACAAGATAGACACCCCCAACCTAGAAAAAAATCACAAAGACATATCATAATCAAACTTTCCAAAACCAAAGACATGGAAAAAATCCTGAGAGCAGCTCAGGAAAAACAAAAAATTACCTACAAAAAGAACCAGTAAGACTAACCTCTAATTTCTCAATAGAAACAATACAGGCAAGAAGGCAATGGGATGACATATGCCAAACTCTGAAAGAAAGAAATTGCCAACTAAGAGTCATATACCTAGCGAAACTGTCCCTCAAATACAACAGAGAAATTAGGACAATTTCAGACAAAGGGAAATTACAGGAATTTGTAATAACCAGATCAATTTTACAAAAAATACTATAGGATATTCTTTGGACTGAGAATAAACAACAGGAGACAACAACCTGAGATTAGCATACATGACAACACTACCTAGAGCTCAATCCAGATATATGATGTGGGGCTATAGAATAGCACTGGACCACAAGTTCAGTTTGAACTTCAAGGTGGGCAGTTCAAACACACCAGTCACTCCTCAGAAACATTATACAGGGTCGCTATGAGTCGGAACCAACTCAGTACTTAACAATAACAACAACAAAATAAAGCAAACCTATAAGACTGAAAATAGGAAACCAGAGACATAGTGAAGTCAACTACAAAGTAAAAATAGTGTGGGGAATAGTGTAGATACTGAAATTCCAAATGGGAAGGAATCAAATCAAATAGTTTTCAAGATAAAAGTTTTAAATGGGGAAAACGTTAGTAAATTACAGAGTAGCCTCCAAGAAATGTATACACCTTCATATCAAATTTTTAAAAAAGGAAAATCAGAAAGATTTAGTAAAAATTAAAGCAATAGTAATGAAGAAAATAAAAAGAAAATCTATGAACAAAATGAACTCAGTGCAGAAATTTATGTGGAGCAAAGAAATTAGCAACACCACACACACAAAAAAAATTACAGCAATCAATTCATACCTATCAATAATTACAATGCATGCAAATGGATTAAAATACACCAGTTAAGAGACAGAGAGTAGTAGAATGGATAAGAAAACAGACTTCTTCAATATGCTGTCTACAAGAGATACATCTTACACACAAAGACAGAAATAGACTAAAAAAATCAAAGGATGGAAAAATACATCAAGCTAATAGCAATAAAAATGAGCAGGAGTGGTCATATTAATATCTGATAAAATAAACTTTTAGGCAAAACCTGCCATTAAGGGGAAAAGAAGGATATTATCTCATGATTGATCAAGAGAACATAACCATAATAAATATCTATGCTCTCAATGAAAGAGCCTCAAAATACATAAATCA
>NW_006408628.1:4520646-4537567 GCF_000296735.1 Chrysochloris asiatica
CATGCAAGTAAAATTTTGCTGAAGATAATTTAAAAACAGCTACAACAGTACATTCACATAGAACTTCCAGAGGACTGGGCAGTGTTTGTTCTGTTGTGTCTAGGGTTGCTATGGGAGATACTGACTCCATGGAATCTAAAAATAACTCTATGTTTATGTATTAACCGACTCCATGGCACACAACCGCCACCGTGACCACCATATATATTGTTGAGTGGAGGGGTCCCAAAGACAAATTTGACAAATAAAACAGAATTTGTTGGTTCTACCTGATTCAAATGTGTACAAGATTAATATTTAGGATATAACACATCTCATCCCTGAAATTATATCAGAGTTTGCTAAGCAAAGGCAGAAGGACTATAAGCAAACTTGTTAAGGAACTCAATGTACACAACCAACGTCACAACTGCAGGACCAGCTACGGTGTTCCTGCGACAACCCTCCAAGGACGAAAGTAGTCTTAAACGTTGTTACATTACAAATGTCCATGTCTGTAATCAAGGAGCTGTGGTGGCACAGTGGTTAAAGTGCTCCACTGCCATCTGAAAGGCTGGAGGTTTGAACCTATCAGCCACTCATAGAAGACAACTGTGGCAGTCTGCTTCTGGAAAGATTTACAGCCTTGGAAGCGTAATGGCGCTGTTCTAGTCTGTCCTATAGAGCGGCTGTAAGTCAGAATCAACTCAGGGACAGTGAGTTTGATTTTTGTGGTTTATGTTTGTAGTCTGTTGTCTTGACCACAACTGGCTGTGCAGGGTGAGCCTTCCCCAAGATCATCCAGTCTCTAAGACGACTAATAGCCTCTGACTGTCAGTTGCAGAGGAAGAGGAAGTGTAAACACAATGTGGCTGAATCATACTCATGTGGAGCCCTAATGTAATCCTCTATCAACCACTGTTACTGGCAGGACAGTAAGACAAGAGTGCCTTTAGTTTCTTGATGATTGCCATGATTTCTGATCTTAGTTGTTCATTGTTTCCTGCATAAAAGAAGCCTCACCATATAGCTACTGTTCCTTCTCGCCATGTATATGTTAACTACCACCAATCATCTCATCTGTCAGTTTGGTGTAGTGGTAGCTTCTGTATTGCTGTGATGCTGGAACTATGCCACTGGTATTTTAAATACCATCCGCATTACCCATGGTAAACAGGTTTCAGCAGAGCTTCCAGACTAAGACTAATGTGAAGAAGAACTGACCAATTCTGAGTTGGTACCACTAAAAACTTTATGAATCACAGCAGAATATTGTCTAATATAGTGATGTGCCCCTCAGGTTTGAAGGCTTTCAAAATATGACTGGGAAAGAAATGCCACCTCAAAGTAGAGTTGACCTTAATAATAACATGAGTAGAAAAAAACTTTCAGGACCTTGTTTTACTAATATGGCACAACTCAAAATGAGAAATCATAGCTGCAAAAGTCCATGAATAATCAGAATATAGAATGTACAAAGTAGGAATGTAGGAAATTTGAAAGTCATCAGAAATTAAATGGAATGCATAAAGACCAATCTCCTAGGCATTAGTGAACTAAAATGGACTGGATAATCATATGATTTGCTATGCCAGGAACAGCAAATTGAAGAGGAACAGCATCACATTCATTGTCAGAAGCAGTATTTCAAGATCTATCCTGAAATAAAGTGCTGCCTGTCATAGGATAATATCTATATGCCTACAAGGTAGATCCGTTAATACCACTATTATTCAAATTTATGCACCAGCCACTAAAGTCAATGAAAATAGAATAATTCTACCAACTTTTCAAGCAAAATATTGAACAATACAAGAAGCATCAAAAAGAAGATTCAAGAATACACAGTGTTATTGTATCAAAAAGAATTGACCCATATTCAGCCATTTCTAGAAGTACCATATGATCAAAACCAGTTAGTATTTATGGAAGTCCAAGCTGCCCTGAAGGCACTGGTGGGGGGAATTGTGCTCCAAGAATTGATGAAATATAAATTGAAATGTTTCAACAAACTGATGAAGTTCTGGTGGTGCTCACTAATTTTTGACAGGAAATTTGGAGGCCAACACCCTGGCCAACAGATTGACCTTCATATTTGTGCCTATTCCAAAGCAAGGAGACTCAGTGGACTTCAGAAATTCTCAGACAATACCATTAATATCACATTGTTGTTAGTATGTGTCATAGAGTCGGTTCCGACTGATAGCAACCCTGCACAGGGTTTCCGAGGCTGTAAATCTTTATGGGAGCAGAAAGCCTCAGCTTTCTCCCATGGAACAGCTGGCAGTTTTGAACTGCTGACCCTGAGGCTAGCAGCCCAATTTGTAACCACTATGCTACCAGAGCTCCTTATCACATAGAGTTAAAATATTGCTGAAGATAATTTAAAAACAGTTTTAGCAGTACATCAACAGGGAGCTGCCAGAAATTCATTGACAAGTGAAAATATATTCACTTGTGTGGATCATAGCAAACTATGGGTAACATTCTGAAATATGGAATTCCAGAATACTAAACTGTACTCATGAGGAACCTGTAGATGAAGAGACAGCCTTCAGAACAGAGCAAGGGATACTGAATGGTTTAAAACTGAGTAAAGTGTGCACCAGGGTTGTATTCTTTCACCAGATTTACCCAGTCTGAGACACTGGATTATATGAAGAAGAACGTGACATCAGGATTGGAGGAAGACTCATTAACAACTTGTGATATACATATGACACAACTTTGCTTGCAGGAAGTAAAGAGAACTTAAAATACTTACTGATGGAGATCAAAGACAACGGCTTTCAGTATGGATTGCACCTCAAGGTAAATAAAACAAAAACCCTCACAACTGAACAATGACATCATGATAAGTGGAGAAATGATGGAAGTTGTCAAAGATTTAATTTTGCTTGGTTCCACAGTCAACACTCATGGAAGCAGTTGTCAAGAAAGCTAAATGACCTATGTTGTTGTTGTTGTTGTTGTTGTTGTTGTTGTTGTTGTTAGGCTGCGAACCTTAAGGTCAGTGGTTCGAAACTACCAGCCACTCCGCGGGAGAAAGATGAGGCTTTCTACTCCCGTAAAGATTTACACCCTCGGAAACCCTGTACAGGATCGCTATGGGTCGGAACCGACTCGAAGGCACTTAACAACAACAACAACAAGCAAAGATGGAGACTCGCTTATAGAGTGAGAGTTAAAGAATCTGACTTTGTCTCTAGACCAAAAAATAGTCTTCCACCTTTCGATAACTTTTTCCTTTGGATTGAGGTTTCATCTAGGACTTTAAAAGACCAGTTCCCTGGGATCCATTGTGTATCCTTTACTATGAACTTATCTATCAGAACTTGCCTCAATCAGGTTTAGTGGGGTTTGCTGAATGAACGAGACTTACAGTTGTTGTTAAGTGCTGTCAAGTTGATTCTGACCCATAGCGACCCTGTATAGGGTTTTCAAGGAGCAGCTGGTGAGCTTGAACCACTGACTTTGCAGATCAAATGACTTTGAAGTCTGATGCATTAGCCCACGGCGCCACACCAGGACTCTAAGACTTAACAGTACTCAAAAGGAAAATCTGGACTATGAAACAGAGAAGAGATGGATCAAAATCCTGGAAAATCTATCTAAGAAAGTCTGGCCAGTATTCCCCAGTGAGGAAGGCAGGGAAGTTAGATAAGGCAGCATGGGTGGTGTAGTGGGAGAAGGACTAGGGCACAACTGTCCCTGCATGGGAGACAGAGGCCAGTGAAAGCAAAGCTCATAACGACCAAGGTACTGACCTTGCAGAATCCAGACTACCTAGCATTTAATATTCACAAGCTTTCTGAACATATCTCATTTGTAGTTGTGGAGGGGGAAAGTGGTTATTGCCGGTTAACCATTGTTGCTTACGAACCTTGTGGTTCAAACTGACCTTGCAGTACAGTGCTTATCATACAGCGCCACACCAGCACTCCAGTTAACCATTATGAGTTAACTCTTTGCTCACAACTTTCACTTCTTCCTTCCAAAGGTCGTTTTGTCACCCAATAAATATTACCCAATTCTTTTTTCTTTTTTTCTTTTTTTACTTCTGGTAAGGTGGGAGTTTGATGAGAGACTTAGAGTGTTACAGAAGGGATACAGACCCCTCAAATCATTCCTTCTTCATGCCATAGCATTATTCAAGAACACACTGACCTCTCTGGTGCTAAATTCCTTGACAATTATTCTCACTCCTTTCTTACTTTAACTTTCTTTCCTATCCCCACTCTTTAACTCCATCTCCATATTCCTTCTGAGTAAAATAACTGTAGTTGGGTCTTTTTCCATAGGATCTGTGTTCCTCTAGGATAAGCAAGGTCAGTGGTTCAAGCACACTAACCTATGAGTTAGAACTGACTCAACAGCACACAACAACAATATTTAAAGGGTCAAGCATGACTGACCTTATGAAAACACAGGTGTCAAAGTGGTTTAATGCAGTGTCAGATCCTGACCTGAGCTTAGCTTTGGTTCCATATACTTGCCCTCGCTGACAAATGTCACATTTGACGTAGAAGCAACTGCTGTTCTGGACACCCCACCACCTAAATCCATTACTTCATTGAGATATTTTGCTCAATGTCTTCTTCCTTCTATGGCTGAATTAACTATGCCCAACACTAGCCAGCCTCACTCCAAAGCCCAACCAGCTATGACGACCCAGTCAACAGTCCTCAGGATGAGTCCTCCTCCCTCCTGATTTATCGTTAGAAAAGGCAATCTGAACCAAGAGGAAAATGAAGATGCATTCAAGAGAAAGATGGTCAGGGCTGGTTTGGCTTTTTAGTTACACAGGATTGAACCATACAAAATTGTTGTTTCTGTTAGTTGAAAGTGGTCAAACATCTGCAGTTGTATATGGTTCCGCTCAATCCATGCAACTATGTCCTCATAATTGACCAAAGTATGTCACGCACTCCATTGTGCACAATGATTATGGTGCCTTTAATAGATAGGTGCATTGCTATTTATATAGACATGGTCTTTAAGACTACATGTGTTTAAAGGCTTATTCCCCTAAATCCTTCAATTTTTCAATCTAAACAAGAGTGATAGATATCCTGTCCCTCATCTGAGGAAGTAAAAGCACCACACCCAGGCAAGTGAGTGATGGAAAAACATGTGAATGAAGGACACATTTATTTTGTTCCACGATCCAGAGGACTGATTCAAGAGGGGTACTTCATTGCGGTCAGTAACTCATCCAAAATTGAACCTCAGAGGAGCTTCACCCTCCCACGGGGATGAGACAAGGGACCAGCCCAGGGAGACATGACTAATGTAAGGTCATCCAGGGGTCCACAGGCTGAGCACAGCATGAACCTCAACCCTACCAATGTCTGGCCTTTGGTTGACCAGTATAGCATTTTCTCTTCACAAGGCATGATCCAAGGAATATAAAGTCAAGGACAATCCTTGCCCCAAACAACCCATTTTCACAACACAGAGACTCCTTTCAGCACCATCAACGTCCTGTAGAAATTCTGGCATTTGGTAGGTAATGCTATGCCTCTCATCTTTGGTTTTTCTTCCAAGATCATCTTCTTCTGTCTACCTTTCAGAGTTGTAAATGAAAGATCCTCTTCTATAAAATAATATGTATGTGGAAGCATGCACATATGGTATTGAGCTGTATCTCAAAAATAAGAATGAAGCAAAACTTAAAGACCAAATGTCTGCAGTGAATTAAGAGTATGGTTAAAAAGTCATGCAGTAAATCAAACTTTATTTAGCATATCCAGGGAAAACACCATTTATAAGGTTTTAACTTTATGGCATTATATCATTTTGGTCTCATTATTTCTAAATGTTTGACCCAAAATATGGTTTTTAAATCAAGATAATATTCAAGTTTCTTTTAAAAGAAATCCAGCATAAATTATGTGTGTAAACTATATAGACATTACGTATGCAAATCTAAAAATAGACACATGAGCTTGCATCCTCTATAGCTGCGATTCTAGCCTCACAAGGTTTTGAAACTATTTAAACAACTTGTTCCAAGTCCATTTTTAAAAGAAAACAAATGGGAATACATGTTGTTGTTGTTGTTAGCTGTTGTCAAGTACTTTCCAACTCCCAGAAACCAGAAGGACAAACAGAAGAAATGCTGCCTGACACTGCATCATCCTCACAATGATCACAATGATTGAGGAACTCATGATGAGTCCATTGTTGCAGCCACTGTGCCAATCCATCTCACTGAGGGTCTCCCTTTTTACACTGACCCTCTGCTTTACCATACATGATGGCCTTTGCCAGGAACTGGTTCCTTCTGATACCATGCCCAAAGTCCAAAAGATAAAGTCTCACCATCCTTGCTTCTAAGAAGCATTCTGGTTGTACTTTTTCCAAGACAGATTTGTTCATTGTTTTAGTAGTCCATGCTGGTGATCCAAACCCACCAGCCGCTTCTAGGAAACCCTATACAGGGTCTCTATGAGTCAGAACCAACTAAACAGCACTTAACAACTTAATATCATGGTATAATTTAAGTAGTTCTCTCCTGGTGTGGCACTGCAGGAGAATGCATTGGACTACAAGTTGGAGCCACAAGATCAGTCAATACTAATACCTTGGGAAACATTAAGTGATCCATAACCTTTGATCTGTTCAACTCCTGAGTCCATGGACATTGACCTAGCCATGGAGGGCTAGAGCTGAGAATGAAGTTTCCAGGTGATCTGAAGTGAGGGGAGATGCACACAAAAACACCCAAACTTTCAGATATGGCCTAGCTTCAATGGCTTGATGACCAGAGCTTGACTAGAGGAAGATAAAGAAATTTGATAAAGGAAGCAAGTGCAAATTGCTACAATTTGATGAACTTGACCTATACTTATGGATGTAGTAGCTTAAAATACCAACTGAGAGGGAAGGGATCTTCACATCAAGGATCAAGCCTATCCCCTCAATATGCAGGGTTGATAGGCACGGGCAAGTTAGACATTTTGTAGACTAGCTACATAATGGGGGTGTAGGTGGGGAGTGAGCTATAAAGGCACAAAGTCGCTGGCTTACAAGTTTTCAAGAGAGACTTGAGTTTCAGAGTGTGTGGTGGGGGAGGGGGAGTAGGTAGAATCTGAATGGTTTTCATCTTGTCTTGATGGGTCTGGTGAAAGGAAATGGGGATAGGATTCTTTTGATTCAGTAGTGATTATTATCATGACTAATTGCTATTGTCAAAACTCTAAAGGTAGAAGTTTTGTAACATAAAGGGGGAGTGGTTAATCTTACATTTCAGGAACAGAGGACCCTAGGACCATCAAGAGAGAAGAGTATAAGTGGAATTTGAGACCCTAGCCACAGAAGCAGTGACACCACAGATAGAGACAGAGATGATGACAGGGAGAGATAGAGCAGCTGAGGACTCTAGAGTAGTAAAAGAGAAAGGCTCATGCTAGCAGCCAGGAGGCTGGCTTGCAGAATGTACCTTTTGGTTGTTTAAATGATTATATATCAAAAACAAAACAAAAAAAAATTATTATGCTAAAGATGTTTTAGTGTATTTGGAAGTGTTTCTTTAATTTTTGTAAGCATAGGAAGGTATGTTATATACTAAAACAAACATTTGAGTAACTGGTTTTAGCTACAAACCTTACCTAGCTGTTCTGATTTAAATGCAAATTTAACTTAAAGAGAGGTTTAGGAATTTAACTCATTCCTAATCCAAAGACTGCCTGTACTAGTGATTTCTAAGGAGAGTGACATGCAGCTGGTGTTTTAGGAAGATAAGCTCAACAATGGTGCTCAGGATGGGTTTAAGTAGGAAAGAAGCAGTATCTGGCATGCCTTTTTGAGGGTGTTTCAGTGATTCTGACATTAGAGGGAAACCAGTAAGGGCCTGGTGGCAGTGGAAGTGAAATGGGAGGAACTCTTCACAAGCTGTTTCAAAGGGAGGATTAGCAACACTTGGTAACTAACTGACTGAATGTAGGTGTTAAAGGAGAGGGAAGTCAAAGATGATATATCATCCCCTTCCTTGCCTCTATTCACCTCCCTCTCCTTAGTGAAGGTGGGAACAATGAGCTACTGAAATGGCCACAGAGCAGAAAACGAAAGAGCCAGGTAACCCCTGTGTTTGACAGGGGTCCATTAGGTACAAGAGAGCTAAGCTTCACAAAGGAGAGACCATATATGTGCATAGACGAGGTGGCTTCAAAGAGTTCATGGGAAAATTCCATTATCTTTTCATTCTATTTTTCCATGAACTTTTTGAAGCACCCTTGTATATGTTTCCTCAAGCAAAGACTTAAAAATCAACACTATCCTTCACGGACTCCTGATATGACACTGTAGGATCAGCACTGGACTGCAAACCACAACATCAGCAGTTCAAATCCACCAGCTGCTCCTCATACAGGTCGCTGTGAGTCAGAACTGACGTAACAACAACTGTCCTTCACAGATTCAACTTTTTCATTTACTTAAAAATAGATCTTTTAGATTCAGGCTGGTGGAACCCCAAGACTATGGCCCTTGGTCATCCTTCAGGTCTGCAATCAGCCAAGAAGTAGATAGGTGTATGTTGTTGCTGTTGGTAAGTGCTGTAGAGTTGGCTTTGACTCATAGTAACCCTACAGAGGATTTCCAAGGCTATAAATCTTTGCAGGAGCAGAAAGCCTCACCTTTCTCCCTCAGAGCAATTGGTGGCCTCAAACCACTGGCCTTGTGGCTCACAGTCAGTGTGTACCCTACAGAGACATGGCACTTACCAAATGGGTATATTGTTGTTAGTTGCCATCAAAGCTGTTCCATCTCATAGCAACCCTATGCACAACAGAACAAAACACTGCCCAGTCATGCACCACCCTTGTGATTTGTTTTTCATCAATTTCTAGGGCCTTGTTCTTTGCCAGCGCCTTTGGTGCACCTTCGACTTCTTCCTTCAGTACCATTGGCTCTTGATCATATGCTGCCTCTTGAAATAGTTGTACATCAAATATTTCTTTTTGGTACAATGACTCTGTGTATTCCTGCCATCTTCTTTTGGTGTTTTCTGAATCATTCAATATTTTGCCCACAGGATCTTTTATATTGCACGTTGAATCTTGAATTTTTTCTTCAGTTCTTTCAGCTTGAAAAATTCTGAGTGTATTTTTTCCTTTTGGTTTTCTAACTCCAGGTCTTTGCACATTTCATTATTATACTACATTTTGTCTGCTTGAGCTACCCTGTGAAGTTTTCTGTTCAGCTTTTTTACCTGTTCATTTATTTCTTTTGTTTTAGCATCTTTATCCTGGAAAACAAGTTTCAGAAACTCTTCTCACATCTATTTTGGTCTTTTTTAACTTTCGTCTTGTCTTCTTAATTTACTTTTGCTTTCTTCATGTATGATGTTCTTGATGTCATCCCACAACTTTTCTGGTCTTCAGTTGTTAGTGTCTGATGTATCAGCTCTGTTCTTGAGATGCTCTCTACATCCAGGTGGGTTGGGTTCAAGGTCATATTTTGGCTCTCATGGACTTAGTTTAATTTTCTTGAACTTCAGCCTGAACTTGCATATGAATAATTTATAGTCCTCTTCACAGTCTGTCCCTGGCCTTGTTTTGGCTGATGAGATTGAGTTTTTCCACTGTCTCTTTCCACAGATGTAGTCAATTTGATTTCTGTGTATTCCATCTGTGAGATCCATGTGTATAGTCGTCTCTCATGCTGATTTTTAAAGGTGAATACATAAGGAGGATAAAAATACTAATGAGGAATGCACACCGTAGAATGGCTGGTAATAGGAGATGGAAAGGGCAACATTTACCAAAAGACAAAGCTCAGAAGGGTTGGGCAAGGAGGAGGAATAGAAACAAGGAACACAGGGCAAAGTGTAAGATCAGTGATGTTGCAGGGAGGGGATTGCAATCATGGAGATGAAACAAAGTGTAGGATGTGTTGAATGTAAAACTGATGATCTCTTTTGTAAAACTTCACTCAATTAGCAATAAAAAGTATTTAAGAAATTAATCCTTATTCTCAAACATTTCTTGGTGATACAAATGGTTAATGTGTTTGACTGCTAACTGAAATGTCAGCAGTTCGAGTCCACCCAAAGCTGTCTTAGAAGAAAGGCCTGGTGATCGATTTCTAAGGAGAAAATATCAATATTGGCCATTAAAAACCCTAGGAAAAATCGTTCTACTCTGACATGAGTCAGAATCAACTTAATGCAACTGATTCTGGTACTATTCTCAAACAGGGTTAAGAATCACTCATTCAGCAGTTCAAACTCACCAGTAGCTGCTCAGAAACCCTATACTGGGTCACTATGAGTCAGAACCGACTCAATAGCACTTAACAACAACATTCAAGTATAAAGGTAAAAAAAAACAGGAACCCAGAACTTTATTCTCAACTCTACCACTTTGCAACTGAATGAACTTGAGCAATTTCCTTCTTTATAAGCTTCAGTCTCTCATCTTCAAAATGGAAAAGATGACTTAAGAAGTTCATTTCAGGCATTAAATTCTATAATTCTCATAATCAGCACCAAATGACAGATCTTTGGCTAAAACTAAATGTCTTTGGAATAAGCTGTTTGCTGGCCCCTCCCATCTCTCTCTTTGAGTAGACTTACACATCTGTGAAAGCTGGCATCAACTGCAAACACAAGTCCAGTCTGCATCCTAGGCCTCAGGCCTCTAAGCTAGGTCCCACCAGCCAAGCCCCCAGAATGACTGGTGACAATCAGCTTGAGACCACCAGATCTTACACAAAGGGAATTTTACCATGTACAACAGACATTTTACTAGAACAGTGAAGTCATAACATTTGCTTTCATATAGATTATGAGTGAACTAAGACTCAGCACATAGTAAATGCCTAGATCTTAATGATTATGTCTCCATCCCCTTTGTCTATTAGTAAGAACCTGTCCATGAATGTGTAATGATTGTACTAAAGGGATATAAATTCTACGCTGAATGGGTACACAAAAATAATTCTGGTCAAATCGCTATGATTTTTTTTTTTTTTTCTGAGTATGCTCTCCCAACTGGACTCATAAAACTGCCTTTTGGTTGAATGCAAACAAAACCCATTGAGAGTCCCAATATGGAGTTAATTTCTACTTCCAAAATCCTGCCAGCATTTTCAAACTTTCTCATCAATTTATGCCTTCAAAACTCCTAAAATAAAAGGCGAAAATGTCTTAAGATCTAGAAAGCTATAAAATGACTACAAGAGGGCAGAGATGTTGGCTGGGTGTCTAGAGGAAATGCACCGAGTGAGGATTGCAGGAATGGTGAAGCTGCACTGACCATTCTTGCTGTGTCCTCACATGAGCCCAGCAAGGTGATGCTTTATGTCAGCTACATGAGTGTGGTCAGCTGGAAAGCAGAGAGAACAGGGGCCATGCTCAATACCATTGCAGCATTGAGAATGGTACAGTGGCCAAGTTACAGGGTGAGGATGAAAGAGAGCCAGTTGATTACAAAACAGTCAATAAGATTGGGAGTCTTCTTTCACAATCATCTGTCAGAATTCATCAGTACCAACAAATGCTGACCTTCCCTTTTTTTAAGAGTAAAGCATGGAGAGGCCATAGAAGGTTAAAGTTGGTTTCATCAGAAGCAGATCTCAGGATAATGAGTTAAATGCAGATAGTTCATGAAAGGAAATCCTAAGAAGTACCAGACAGCAACTAGGAAAGTGAGCAAGGGAAACCCAAACCAAATCCCACTGCTGTCCAGTCAATTCCAACTCAGAGAAACTCTATAGGACAGGGTTTCCAAGCCCGCGACCTTTATGGAAACAGACCGCCACATTTTTCTCCCATAGAGTGGCTTGTAGATTAGAACCACCAATCTTACAGTTAGCAGCTGAGCATTTTAAACACTGCACCCTAGGGTTCCTACATAGAAATGGACAAAACAAACAAACAGAAAACCAAACTCACTGCCATTGGGTCAATTCCAGCTCATAGC
The DNA here is from genome assembly GCF_000296735.1 of Chrysochloris asiatica. Classification (NCBI taxonomy): domain Eukaryota; kingdom Metazoa; phylum Chordata; class Mammalia; order Afrosoricida; family Chrysochloridae; genus Chrysochloris; species Chrysochloris asiatica. Next base: position 4,532,553 of record NW_006408628.1, read on the forward strand.
GACCCTATGTAGGGTTTCTGAAACTATTCATTTTCATAGGAATAGACAGCCTCATCTTTCTCCTTTAGCGTGATTGATGGGTTTCAACTGCCAATCTTTTGGTTAGCAGTCCAGTGCTTATTCTACAGAAGCACCAGAGCTGCTTACATTGTGTTTAGCAGATAGTCCATACTGCATAATACACAATATCCAGTGCATAATGAATAGTGCATGTTGTTGTTAAGTGCCACCAAGTCAGTTCCAACTCACAGCAATTCTGTATAGGATTGCAAGTTGTTGTTAAGTGCTGTTGATTCGGTTCTGACCCATAGCAACCCTGTATAGGGTTTCCAAGGAGCAGCTGGTGAGCTTGAACCACTGACCTTGCATTTAAAATGAACTTGCAGTCCAGCACATTAACCCACAGCACCACACCAGGACTCCATTGGGTTGCAGAGTGCATGGTATATAGTACAGATGCAGTGGGGATCTAAGCTCAATGCCTCCAGAAATATCTGGGAACCAAAGTGGATCACACATCAGAGTTGTCCCACTGTAGGGTAAAGATAAAACCAAACCAGTTGTTGCTGAGTTGTACAGTAAAACTTCTTAGGACTTTCAAGACTGTGACCTTTTAGAAGCACATCTCCAGGCTTTCTTCTGAGGAGCATGTGGGTGGGTTCTAACCATCAATCTTTAGGTTAATAACTGAGCATTTGAGTATGCCATGATGGAAACAGAGGCATTGACTCTGCAGCTCCCTTTCATCAGCAATGAGAGCTAAGCCCAAATGCATTCATGCTGTGTGGTGGACTCAGTTCAAACTCAGAGTTTCCAAGGAGTATCTGGTGACTTTTAAACAACCTTGTGGTTCAAACAAAAGTGCTTATCCTAAAATGCCACACCAGAACTCCAAGTGCATTCACTCCATGGAAATCCCTTTTTGCCTACATGTGGCCAAGAGAAAGACCTGAAGCAGGGTCACTGAACTTGCAGTGAGAAGCTGAAGGTCAGGGGACACGGGTGTGGCTCTAACTGGTGGTGGTGTGCCCTAGAGTAGATTCTGACTCGTAGCAACCCTGTATAGGGTTCCTGATGCAGAAGCAGAAAGCCTTATCTTTCTTCTGTGGAACTCCTGGAGGACATGACCTTCTGACTTTGACGTTAGCAGCTCAGTGCATAGCCCACTAACCTACCAGGGCTCCTGTGGCTCTAACAGTGTCAGCTGCCATGCTGAGAAGTGGGCAGAACGGAAACACAATAGTAATGAAAGGTTTGTATTCCACCAAATGTCATTGAATCAGTTCTGATCCATAGCGACCCCATATAGGGTTTCCAAGCTCGGCTGGTGAGCTTGAATCGCCGACCTTGAGGTTCAAACTAACCTTGTAGTCCAACGCATTAACCAGCAACCCCAGGACTCCCATTCAGCACCAGGTGGTACCATTTCATACAGCTGTGGTGGTGGCTGTGTGCTGTCGAGTCAGTTACTGTATAGAGTTTTCAAGGCTGTAATTCTTTAAACTTCATCTCTCTACCATGGAACATCCGGTAGGTTCAAACTGCTGACCTTGAAGCAAGCAGCCCAGCTTGAAGCCCACTACACTACAGAGCTCCGGTGGCTCTAACACTGTCAGCTAATGGCTGCTGAGAAGCAGGGACAGAATGGAAACCCACTAGTAATGAGAAGTTTGCGCTCCACCAAATGTCATTCAGCTCTTGATGGTACCATGTCATGGTCTAGCATACTTTTCAAACCAGAAGATTGGCAACAGGGTTCAAATCAGCTTTTATTGTGTTTGGTTCCATCTGCACTGCCACCTCACTTGGATTACTGTAGCACCTTCCAGACCTGCCACCTTCTGATCCAGCTAGACTTCTGCCTGCTCTCAAATGAGTCATATTTATTCCAAAAATATTCAGGTGCTTTTCTGGGAAATGCTTTCCTCAGCTCTCTAATCTTCAAATCTTGATCATCTCATAGGACCCAGCTCAAGACACTTTTTCTCCATAAAATCCCCCCACCCCTAATAATTTCAGATCAATTTGACTACCAACCAACCACAACCACCAAATCATACAACTTTTCTTTGTTTCACAGCAAGTGCACATTGCATTTGGATAAGATGCATAGCACAAGTATTTGTGTTACCTACATCATATGCTTTGGATGAAGATGCTGAACAGAACCTGAGAATCACTTTCCTTAACCCTAACAGGTACATACTTGGGAGCTGGAGAGCTGCTTCCATGGTCCATCAGGGGCAACAGAAGTCTTAGTGGTGTAATGGTTAAGTTACCATTTAGATGGTAACTTAAAGGTTGGAGGTTCAAACCTACCAGTCACTCTGCTGGAGAAAGATGTGGCAGTTTGCTGCTATACAGATACACAGCATTGGAAACCTTATGGGGTAGTGTATTTTGTCCTCCAGGGTTGCTATGGGTCAGAATCAACTCTATGGCTACAGGTTTGTTGTCATTTACTTGACAACCCCAGCAACCTTCACTAAACCAGGGAGTTTTAGGAGTATCAAGCATGCTCAGTATTTTCAAGGTATCAAATGCATATATTGCAAAGGGAGAGTTGGCACAAGGATGTGGAATGGCCCATTTGAGGGTGAAACTGGAGCAGGGCTAATGGCTCTGGAAGGTAAGGAAGAAGACGAGTGAAGGGTGGGATGCTGGGACTCCAGGTGGTAAAATTAAAAAGATACCGTCAAGGCAGGAGGATAGAACATTTAAAAAACCAACTGCCTTCTAGTCAATGCTGACTTAAGACCTCCTGAAATACCATGATGGAAAAGAGAAGACTTTGGAAACAGATAAGAAGGATAAAAATTTGTAGGTAATTTACTGCACCGTATATATTCGACCTGATAAGGAGCTCTGGTAGCGTAGTGGTTACGAATCAGTCTGCGAACCTCAAGGTAAACAGTTCACAACTACCAGCTGCTCCGCAGGAGAAAGATGAGGCTTTCTGCTCCCATAAAGATTTACAGCCTCGGAAACCCTGTACAGGGTCATTATGAGTCGGAACTGATTTGACGGCACTTAACAACAACAACATATATTCGACCTGACAAAACCTTCAGAGAGCTCTACATAACTAATTTAAACCTGTAAGCAGTTGCCTTCAAGGTGACTCTGACTCATGGTGACCCCATGTGTTTCAGAGCAGAGCCATGCTCCATAAGTTTTTCGATGGCTGATGTTTCAGAAGTAGATGGACAGAACGTTCTTCTGGAGAGCCTCTGGGTGGAATCGTTCTGATTAGCAGCTGAACAGTGAACAAGGAAAGGACGAGGACAATGACTTCAGAGAGATAGCCAGGGCAAGAATTGGGAGTCACTGATAGTTGTGGAGTCCCTGGGAGGTGTAAAGTTGGTTCTGACTCATAGTAACCCTGTGTTGGGTTTCTGAGGAGCAGCTGGTGGGTTTGAAGTGTCAACTTCACAGTTAGCAGTCCAGAGGGTATCCTACAGAGCTACATCTTGATTCTTTATACACAATCAGGAGTCTTAGTGGGACAATGGGCTAAGCACTGTGCTGCTAACTATTGCTGGAGATACAGTGTCAATGTGTTAATTTTTATTCTGTCTTCTTTTTGGATGTGCGTATTTTTCGCAATGAATTGTCCTCTCAGCACCACTTTCACCGTGTCCCAAAGATTTTGGTATGTTGCATTTTCATTCTCATTTGTGTCTAGGAAATGTATGAATTCACGTTTGAGTTCTTCTACTACCCAGTCGCTTTTCAGCAGGGTGTTATTCAGTTTCTATGTATTTGACTTTATTTCCTTAGTCTTCTTATTGTTAATTTCTAGTTTTATAGCATTGTGGTCTGAAAAGATGCTTTGTAGTATTTTGATGTTTTTAAATTTATGAAGGCTTGCTTTGTGACCTAACAATTCTGGATTATGTTCCATGTGCACAGGAAAAGAATGTATATTGTGTTGTTGCTGGGTTGTTGTGTTCTGTACACATCTATGAGGTCAAGTTGGTTGATGGTGCTGTTTAGTTCCTCTGTGGTTTTGTCGAGTTTCTTTCTGGTTGTTCTATCCCTTTTCAAAACTGGCATATAAAAGTCTCCAATTATAACTGTATATCTATTTCTTTCTTCAGTTGTAGTAGGGTTTGCTTCATATATCTTGGTGCTTTTTCATTGGGAGCATTAGATGTTTATTAAGGTTATGTTGTCTTGCTCAATTGACCCTTTGATCATGAGATAGTGTCCTTTTTTATCTCTTAATGCTGGTTTTTGTCTTAAAGTTCACTTTATCAGAGATTAGTATTGCCACTCCTGCTTGTTTATTATTACAGTTAGCTTGGTATATTTTTTTCCATCCTTTAACTTTTAGACTGTTTTTGTCTTTGTGTTTAAGGTGTGTCTCTTGCAAGCAGCATATTGAAGGGTCTTGTTTTCTTATCCATTCTGCCACTCTCTGTCTCTTCACTGGTGCATTTAATCCATTGACATTGAGTGTAATTATCAATAGGTATGAATTAATTGCTGTCATTATGTAAATTTTTTGTGGTGCTGTTAGTTCCTTTGTTCTGCATGCCTTCTTCTGCTGGGTTCATGTTTTTTGTGCTATTTCTTGTCAGTTTCTTCTTAGTTTACATATTTCCTTCTTCTGATTCGATCTTCATTTTCATGGTAAATTGTGAAGTATTAACTTTCTTTGGGGTTTCCCTATAGTCTATTAATTTTTTCCCCCATTTAAGACAATCTGTTGTATCCTGTAATCTATCTGATTTCCTCACCACCTGGATCTCTGTTCCTATGTTTTCCCCTTCTTTGACACAGTTAATATTTTGATCTTTGGTTGGCCTCACAGATCCTCTGGATTCATTGCTGTGATTTTGTTCTGTTCTGAACTCTGCTATCTCTCGACTGAGTTTCAGGTGGTGTTGCCACAACTCTCAATCTTTGGTTGTTGTCTGTTCTTGCTGGTTTTCAGTCCAAAGAACTCCCTTTAGGATGTTTTGAAGTGCTGGATTGGCTTTGACAAAATCTCTTAGCTTCTGTTTATCCTG
>NW_006408628.1:4538017-4540832 GCF_000296735.1 Chrysochloris asiatica
ATGAATCTTAGTCTCTCTTCAGATTTTTTAAATCCTTTTTTCTGTTTTCTCTTCTATCTTAGCAGTATTGAGAGATTTGTCTTTCAGCTCACTGGTTCTGGCTTCCATCTCTTCAGTTCTACTCTTTTGCCCTTTCAGTGTATTGTCCATTTCTGATATTTTATTATTAATTATCTGGACCTCTTTTTGCAGGTTTTGAATTTGTTTCCAATGCTGTATCTATCTTATTTGATTGCTCCTGTAGCACTTTCCTGACTTCTTCCTTATTTTCCTCCACCCCTTTTCAGAGCATTTGAGTTTGTTTCCATATCAGTCTTCTGAATTCCTTCTCAGGCTGCTCTTCTTCTACTGGAAATACTATGTCTGCTCCAGCTCATTCGTCTCAGTTATTCTTTTCTGTTTGGGAACATGTTGTGTTGTGTTTTCCTGGACATTTTCAATAGTTAGGTAAATTTTTAATGCTTAAATGGATGTATGTTGCTGTGTTTTTAAGCTTGCTGAGTGTCTCTTGGTGGATATGATCTGGAGATAGGCTTCCCTTTCGCATGTTATGTCTAGCCGCTGGTATTGGCTCCTGTCCCAATGGTGAGATATTATGGGGTATGATTGTAGCTTGGCTATATGCCATGATTGCTGTCTCTTCTTAAGTAACATAGGGGAAAAAATACCCCACCCCCAGGAAAAAAGTGTGATCAAAAGGACCAAAAAATAGAAGTGATTTAAAAGCAGAGACAAAAACCACCACTCCAAAAGAAAAATAAAACTAGCTGTCTGACCAGTGGCTGGAATAAAGGGTCCCACCCAGGTCAACTTTAGGGCTGGGTTCCAGAGTCAGATGTCACAAGCAGCTGCCAAAGGGTCAGTCCATGGGACCAAGAGAGATCCTCCTCTCTGTGCTGTGTGAAAACTGTGGGCTCAATGCTACACCCTTTTGGGGGGGGGCACCCACTTGAAGGTAGCCAGGCTGGGCAGAGAGGGCAAGACAGGGAAGAGGAAGAAAAAAATGTATAGAATTTCCCACTCCTCTTTTTTCAAATGTCTCTGCATGGGTTTCACTGTGTCAGTCTGGCTGTGGCCCCACCCACACTCCGCCTGGGCGGGAGTGCTCTGCAGGCAGAGTCTCAAGTCCTAATCGATTCTGGAATCACAGTATTTTCCTTTATACAGTGATTTTTCCACAAGTGGGTGCAGGAAACTGCCACTTAAAGATCCAGAGCTCTGAAGCAGCTCTGTAGAAACACCATCTCTGGATTTTTGGCACCTCCTCCATGGAGCTCATCCTATCTGGTTCTGCTTGTCCCGCCTCCAAAGCTGGAAGTTACCCTGGGCTGCTAACTTTAAAGTTGGCAGTTCAAACCCACCAGCCACTCCATGGGAAAAATATAAGGTTATCTGCTCCTGTAAAGGTTTACAATCTCTGTAACCCTGTGGAGTAATTCTACTGTGTCCTCTTTGTCCTGCAGGGTCACTATGAGTCTGATTCAACTTGGAGGCAATGAGTTATGTACAGCTGAATCTCTGAGCCAAAGTTTTTTCAAAAACATATAGAACAATTTTCCCTCTTCAGTTAGACAATGCTATTGTTTCTCAGCTGTTTTTTTATGGGCTAAAATTGCAACAGATATGAAAGAGTTTCTGAGTCACAAATCAAAATTTATTTTCATCAAGCTTAATGCTATCCAAACATGTCTAGCTTTTCTTGTTTCTTTGCACTTTTAAATTTTTCATTTTATCCAAATGAAGTATTTGGTGGCGCTAAAGCTGTTTTATGCTCAGTATCATTTAAAAATAAAAATAATAAAAAAAAATTTTCTATCCAAGTCTTTACTTATCTGGCCTGGGTCCTGAGTTCACTGTTTCCTTAGAAAGAAAGCTATCCAACTATTTTTGGAAGAGCAATACACTTTGGTAATCTACCAAGATGATTCCATGTTAAAGTTATTACATCTTTTCATATATCCAACTTCTTACCCATGATAAATTAGAGCTGAAAATCAAGTAGAATGTTCCCAGCAAGTCAAAGACACCCAGTTATCATTGTATAAATAAAAATGCCCATTGTCACTTTCTTGAATACATATTCCCAAGCAATTTATTAATATCAGAAATCCTTTTGATTTTGCAGTCATTGTCTACTGTCTTTTAAAAATTGAAGTTTAAGATGTGTTAGATTAAAATAAGTGACTGTGGAAATCTGAACAAGGAAGTTTTCTAGGACAAAACAAAAAAATAGAAAATCTCCTCTTAGTAATTTTCTTCTTCAGTCCATCAGTGGCCTTATGTATAGTGTCTTCTTGCTTTGTTCTGTTAATAAAGTAACTGGAAATCTGGGGCAGCTTCCCAAGTAATAGAAATAAGAGAGCAAGGAATTTATTGTACATGAAAGCACAGAATTTAGCCTAGATTAAACCATCAATAGTGTTGACTGAATCTAGCATAATGATAAGAAAATCAAAAAGAACATATGAGGAATGAGTTGAAAGATTATGAAATAATCACTTCTGAGTAAAATCTAGCTAAGCTTAAGAGTATGCTTCCATCCTATTATTCTAGCTTTTGAAGTTTGGGGACAGAAATCAGCTCTTAATCCTGTGGTGTTGCCTGAACTCCTTGCCCTCAGACAAGTTTGCAATCTCTTCTCACCAGATTTGGGAGCAGGATATGAGGCAGAGGTAAACACAATGGCCAAAAGACTAAATAATGTGGTCATTAAAGACTTATGAAAACAGAGTCTGGAGAAACAAAGACCTTTTTTTTTTTCTTTTTTTTTATTAAATGTTTTTATTTTGGATTGAGTGAAAGTTTACAGGGCACA
>NW_006408628.1:4540942-4570368 GCF_000296735.1 Chrysochloris asiatica
GGGGGGAAGAAACAAAGACCTTTTGTATCCACTTTAGAACTCTAGAATGTAGAGTCACATAGGCTAGAGATCCCTAACTGTCAAATAAAAATCTAACTCAATAAACAAAAACTCTTCCCTTTCTGTGAAACCTTGATCCCAGGCCAATCCCAAAGTGAGATCCAGGGAGAGTCTTCTCATTACCATGAGTCAGCTCAACTTGTGAAGACACCATGCATGCTAGAATAAAACTGTATCCCCCTGGGTTTTCAACGGCTGATTTCACACAGGTAGATTGTCAGGATTTTCTTCTGATTCATTTCAGGTTGGATTCAAACCTTCAATCTGTTGGTTATCAGTCAAGCACATTAACTGTTTTCTGTCTGTACTACCCATGCTTCTTGAGGAAATCAAGGTTCCTAATAAAGCCATGGGCTGCCAAAACAACCAACAGATCTGTGTTGGAAGAAGCGCAGCCAGAGTGCTCCTTGTAGGCCAGAATGGCCAGACTTCATTGCTCATACTTTAGACATGTTGTCAGGAAGGAAATCCTGTTCAGTGAGGTGGAGGGTCAGAGAAAAAGAGGAAGACCTCCAGTGAGATGGATTGGCAAAGTGGCAGCATCAATGAGCTTAAGCTTGGCAACAATTATGAGGTTGGCCCAGGACCAGACAGATTTTGTTCTGCTGTGCATAGGATCACTATGAGTCGGTACCGACTTGATGGCACCTAACAACAACAACAACAATAAGGGCTGGAGTAGGTAAATGAGTGGAAACTCATAGTCTAAATCTTTTCTTCAGACTCAAGAAAGGCTTAGATATTCCTAAAAGATCCTTCTTGATCACTATATAAAAAGCAACAGCAACAACAAAAATGTTGTAGTAACATCAAACATCAAACACATATAAGGGTAAGTACTGCTACTAGGGTTCCAGTGTGTACATGCACAGATTTCTCCCATACAAAATGTGTTTAACCATGTCTCTGTAGTCAACAGATGGCTACAGACTTGCTTTCTCAGTAATACACTTTTCTAAGTCTCACTAGGATACCTTAAAAAAAACGTCTGATCAAAACAGTGACTTCTGATGGGATCTGTTGTGGTTGTTAGGTGCCATCATCAGTAACAACTCATAGCCAACTTATGCACAATAGAACAAAACACCACTCGGTCTTGTGCCAACCTCACAATTGTTGCTATGCTTGAGCCCAATATCATTGTCTCTGTGCCAATCCACCTTGATGGGGGTCTTCCTCTTTTTCTCCAACCCTCCACTTTACCAAACATGATGTCATTCTCCAGGGACTGATCCTTCCTGATAACATGTCCAAAATATGAGCGACAGAGTCTGGCCAGCCTGGTCTCCAAGAAGCATTCTGGTTGTACTTCTTCCAACACACATTGGTTTGTTCTTTTGGCAGTCCATGGTACTTTTAATATTCTCCTTCAACATCATAACTCAAATACATCAATTCTTCTGTGGTCTTCTGTATTCACTGTCCAACTTTTGCATGCATGTGAGGTTACTGAAAATACCATGGCTTGGGTCAAGTGCACCTTAGTCTTCAAATTGACATCTTTGTTCTTCAACACTTTAAAGAGGTCTGTGCAGCAGATTTGCCCAATGCAATATGTTATTTGATTTCTTGACATCTGCTTCCATGAGTGTTGATGGTTGATCTGAGCAAAATGAAGTCTTTGACAACTTCAATCAGTTCCCCATGTATCTTGATGTTATTTTTGGGCCCAGTGGTGAGGATTTTTGTTTTCTATGCATTGAGGCACAATCCACACTGATGGTTGTGGTCTTTGAACTTCATCATTAAGTATTTTAAGTCCTCTTTGCTTTCAGCTAGCAAGGTTGTATCATCTGCACATTGCAAGTTATTAATGAGTCTTCCCGCAATCCTGATGCCACGTTTCTCTTCACATCATCCATCTTCTTGGATTATGTTCTCAGCATAAGAAGTATGGTGAAAAAATACAACCCTGGTGCACACCTTTCCTGGTTTTAAACCATTCACTTTCTAACACAACTTTTTGGAGCTGCTCGGTCAGTTAAATTCACAAAGTATGGTGACTCTTTTGGGTATTCCCAAGGGATAATCTTGATAGCTTTTTTTGAAGGACACATGACCGATGACAACAGGGACTTATTAGGAAGAAGTTTTAAGAAAACTGAAAACTGAATTGTCAAGAAACAGGCCAGGAAAGGCAAGGAAAGTTATACTGAAAAACTGTTTTTCACCACGAAAATACACCTTTGAAAATAGCAAAGGCTGTGCTCGGAGCATTTCACTGGAAAACTTTACCCTCCATCCTACAGCCTTGACCTGGTCTCTTCAGACTTCCTTTTGTTCTTCGAACTCAAAGAACATTTCAAAGGAACATGATTCGAGTCCCTCAAAGATGCCCAACTGCCATTTGTATGTGTTGTAAAGCAAAAAGAATTCTTTGGGGAAAGGGTTAGAGATATGTAAACACTGCCTTTAGAAGTGTGTAGACCTAGATGGAGGATGTGTCGAGAACTAATAGCTTCATATTCTGATATTTTAGCTTAAATGTCAAAAAAGTGGTCTATGATTTTTGTAGCAATGCCTTTAAATTTACCCTCAAACTATGTGCTAGATACTGTGATCATTTCTGCGCTTGTTAGAAGTGATTGAATACCCCCAACCACTAAGTACAATAGATACCAGAGTCTCGTTTTAAGATGAGAGAATTGAGGTTCGGAGGAATTAAGTGAGTTGTCCAAGATTGCAAGTTATACAGCTAGTAAGTTGTTTCCAACACAAGCTTTGGGATTTAGAGAAAATACTTAAACTGTAATTGAAGTGCTTCTCTCTTCTCTTCCATTTAGGGCTCACCTGCCTTTCTCCCTTAGGCCTGGCAGAGCCTGTGTGGAAACTCTTCCTCAGGATCAGTAGCATTCTTCTTAGATTTACACATGCTTAGGCATTGCAGAGAGGTGCCCTCTGAGGGTCACTGCTAGTGTGGCATCAGGCAAGACTGGTATCTGCCCAGAGCCCTGGTAGCATAGTGGGTTATGAGTTGGGCTGCTAACCACAAGATCAGCAGTTCAAATTCACCAGCCACTCTACTAGAAAAAGCTTAGACTTTCTGCTCCCATAAAGATTTAGAGCCTCAGCAGCCCTATGTAGGGTCACTGTGAGTTGAAACTGACTCCATGGTCCACAGTAGGAGCAGCAATCTTTAAGTGGACAGCCAATAGGACAGCGCTCTGGTGCAGGCAGGCAAAGTGCTCGCTTATAGGAAGTCCAAAAGGTCGGCTGGGGAGGTCTCAGTTTAGCACATCGTCTCTAGGCCTCTCCCTCTGTCCACTATGGGCAACTCTCTAGAATCAGGCCCCAGGCTTTAAGCAACAGTCCTCTTGGATCTGGGAAGAGCCTTTCATAGGATGTTTCACCAGGAAGAGCAGAGGATCTCATTAGCCTAAGGTCAAACCCTGCATATTCCCAAACTAGAATATAGAGAAGAAGGCTTGCTATTTAGAAGGTATCCCTGGGTGGGGCAAACGGTTCATGTGCCAGGCTGCTAACTGAAAAACTGGAAGTGAGAGATTTCCACAGAAGAGTCTGGTGATCTTTAAAAAACAAATCTGCTCTTCTTGCACACATGGGCTACCATCTGTAGGAACTGACTTGATGGCAACTGGTTTGAATTTTTGGTTAGCGTTTAGAAACACAGGCCCGATTGACTCCTCTGCAATGGATGGGGAAAGTTGTCATTTTCCAGGAGACTGGGAGGGGGATTAGGAAGGAAGGAGAAAGAAATGAGTATTTAAAACATTGGCACTGGCTATCCTATCTCTCAGACACCGTAATATAAACTGGTGTAGGTAAGATGAGAGGGAATTCCCACCTACCCAAAGATTGAGGACATCTCTGTGCTCCTATAGCCCACCTGGCTGCCGCATCACAATCTTCCTTCCAAAGCACATTAGACTAAGTGCCTCAAGGCAGGATCTGTGTGGGTCTTTTCTGCATTGCCAGGAACTAGCACAAAGTAGATAGTGAATGTGGTAGAGTGGGTGAATGAGTCTGCAAATTGATACAATATCATAATGGAATATCATCAAAAGGTTACTTAAATTTTGGATCCATTACATTGACTTTTTCATTCAATTGTTGTGCTGCAATTTCATTTGAGTCCATTTTTCTTCTATATAAACATTTAATCATTCATTCATTTAGTCACTCAAAAAGTATTTCTTCAATGTCTACTATATACAAAGTACTGTGTTAGGTACAAGGAGCCCTGGTGATGCAATGGCTAAGCACTTTTCTGCTAACTGAAAGATTGGCAGTTCAAATCCATCCAGCAGTTCTGTAGGGGAAAAGACTTGACACTCAGTGCCCATAAAGATGGCAACCTTGGAGCCATTCTACTCTGTCACATTGGGTCTCTGTGAGTCAGATCAACTCATTGGCACCAAACAATAACAACATATTGTTGTTTTGTGCCATCAGGTTATTCCAAGTTGTAGTTACCCAATAGGATATTGTAGAACTACTCCATAGAGTTCCAGAGACTATAAATCTTTATGGGAGTAGACAGCCTCATCTTTCTCCCGCAGAGCAGCTGATGAGTTTGAACCACCAGTTAGCTGCAGTTAGCAGTCCAGCATCCAACCCACAGCACCACCAGGTAAATAAATGTAAGCAAAAACATGACATGCAGAGGCCACAACAGTATGCTTTCTCCCTACAAATTTCACTGAGTTGAAAGAGAAAACTAGAACAAAATGCAGGAAGAAGTTAAATAATGAATAATAGCTGTCAAAGGGAGAACTAGAGATATGCTCAAGGGGGAAAGAAATGTCTTTCAAAGGTGATTAGAATAGAAGAGCACTGCCAAAGCCAAAAAGCCCAAGGAAAGACATTCTAGAAGGCAAGGAGTTATAAAATAAAGCACCAGCAGTAAGAAAACGCAGTCTGCCAACTGGTTTTTATGTTGCTGAGGGCAAAGGAAAAAAGTTTCTGACTGGTCTTCTCTGAGAAAGTCCAGCTGTTCTCAGGAAAGGAGACTGAGGGAGGTTGAGCTTTGCAGACTGATGAATAAAACATGCGCAGTTAGGGCATAAACGCCAAACTCAAGAATGCTTTGCTGTGTACTTTGTGGTCAGCACAGCACTGCTGCTCTTTTAATATAACACTATTATCCGGAGTTGCTGACTCATGTTCCTAAACTCTAGAAATGTCTCCCTTTGTGTAACATATTTCCAACTGGATAACTCCCCTTGTTGTAGATATTCAATCTGAATCTACTTACAACATTGTTGTTGTTGTTGTTAAGTGCCGTCGAGTCGGTTCCGACCCATAGCGACCCTGTACAGGGTTTCCGAGGGTGTAAATCCTTACGGGAGTAGAAAGCCTCATCTTTCTTACAAGATAGTCAATGATAATCTAAGATCCTTCACAAATGGCAGAAATTCCAAGAAGTGTCGTCATCAAAACATAACAATTCTTTTTAATGCATTCTGCTACATCCATGTATACATCCACATTCACCTAAGTTTACCTTTCAAAATTAGCAAAATTGTTAGTTTGACACTGAACTTGAGAGGAATGAAGGGAGCTGACGGGCACAGACCATCAGACAATCATTTGTCATAGGATTCTCCTCACAGGATCTTGCCTGTATAGAAAGAATGAGAATATTAAATGGCATAAAATACTGAACAACTGAGGCATTTTGAAAGGTTGGTCTGATTCCTGGCATGGGTGGTTTTTATTCTGAAGTCTTAGTTAGGTCACATGTCTGAAAGACATCCCTGAAAACTGCACCAGAAAAGCATAAGCAAGCACAGCAGCGGCCTTGAATCATGCATGGCAGAGCAACACTTTCTAGACCAATCAAGAGTCCAATTAAAACGTATTGGTCATAAGACCTCATAAATGTTTACAATAAGGGGTGATGTAAGCTGAGTTCTAGTCCTCACTACTTCCTTAGTAACTATGCAATCTTGGGCAAGTCACAATATCTCTCTGAGAAAGTCAGATCAGGGTCCCATGGAACACATTTGAAGACAATGATACTTTCACATTGATCCAACCAATTATTTAAAATTTGGGAAATCTAACCTAAACTCAAGATGTCTGACTTCCCTTTAAAAATAGAAACCCCTATAGCCAATGTTCCTGGATACAGGATACTGGATATAGCAAAGGATACAGAATCATACCACGGTGGTCACAGCTCCTCCCATGCCCTACCTGACATATTGTTCTCACTTTTATATTGCCTGCCAGGTCTCTGTAATAATTTGAGATTAAACATCCTAGTGAACCATTCCAACAATGGCATGTTAAGACTCAGTGGTGTATTTTAAACATAATATATAGGACTTGACAAGGGAAACACATAGTAATGTTTGTCAGTGACCCAGAAACGTAGTAAAGCAATAGGTAGTCTTCAGAGGATATAAAGAAAGGCATTGAGAAAGAAAAGACTGACTAAAAACTTAGTAACTCAGCCTGGAACTGCCCAAGATGCATCTGTTTAAGTTTATTGCAATATCTGCTCCAAGTTTTCTCCTTTGGTGTTTTGTTGGACCACTCTGTGCTAATGGCTAACATTCCTGAAATAAAATGTAAAGGGGCTTCAAGAAGTTTGTGGGAAAGTTTCATTATCTTTTTATTACATTTTTTCAGAACTTTCTGAAGCCTCCTCATTGAAAGGAGGAGTTCTATCATGACTTAAATGGTTAACATTCACCTCCTAACTGAAAGTTTGGCAATTCAAGTCCACTTAGAGGCTCCTTAGAAGAAAGGCTCAGTGATATCCTTCTGACAAATCAGCATTGAAAACCCTGTTGTCCACAGTTCTACTCTGACATACATGGAATCTCCATGAGTTAGAGTCAACTGAACAGCAATTTGTAGTAGTAGCAGTATGTTGTTGTTGTTGTTAAGTGCCATCAAGTCGATTCCAACCCACAGTGAGCCTGTATAGTAGTATAGCTAGATGCAGAAATAGATATCGGAGACATAGGAGAAAGCTAAAAGATTGCATGAAGCGATACTTGGGCTGGTATGAACTGGAGACAACCAGTTTTAACTCTGGGATGGAGTCCTTGGACCACCAAGGGCATTGAACCTGACACTGCCTCAAAAAAACCTAATTCTAAATTCCTTCCCATCATTTTCCTCAATATTAAATGTCTGTTGTAGCCCTGACTCGGTAGCTTATCAGTCAGGCTAAATTATCTGCCATCAGGATTGGAGGAAGACTCACTAACACCCTGTGATATGCAAATGACACAACCAAGCTTGCTGAAAGCCCAGAGGACTTGATCAAAGACTACAGACTACAGCCTTCAGTATGGATTATACTTCAGCATAAAGAAAACAAAAATCCTCACAACTGGACCAATAAGCAACAGCATAGTAAATGGAGAAAATATTGAAGTTGCCAAGGATTTCATTTTACTTGAATCCACAATCAACACCCATGGAAGAAATCAAACCATCATATTAACAGCCATCAAGAACTCAAACAACATATTACAATGGGCACATCTGCTGCAAAAGATCTCTTTAAAAGTGTTAAAAGGCAAAGATGTCACTTGGGTGTGCCTGAACCAATCCAGGGTTTTTTCAACCAAACATACAAAAGCTGGATAATGAATAAGGAATGTTGAAGACCTGATGTCTTTGAATTATGGGGTTAGTGAAGAATATTAAATATACCATGTGGCACTATGGGATAATGTACTAGTCCAAAAGGTCAGTTTGAACCACAAGGTCAGCAGTTCAAATCTACCAGTTGCTCCTTGAAAACCTGATACAGAGTCACTATGAGTCGGAACTGACTCAAAGGCACTCAGCAACAACAAAAACAAGCAGAAGAATGAACAAATCGGTCTTGGAAGAAGCACAATGGAATGTTCTATAAAAATGAGGATGGCAAGGCTTTGTCTTCCTTACTTTGGACATGTTATCCAGAGTGACCAGTTCCCAGGAAGGACATCATGCCTTGTAAAGTAGAGGTTCCGTGAAAAAAGAAGACCCCTAACAAGATGAATTGATACAGTGGCTACAACAAATGAGCTCATATATACAACAATGTGATACAAATAAACCCCGACTCTCAATAGCTCAAGACAACCAAGTTTATTACTCATTCAAGTCACAGTCTGATGCGAATTTCCCTTGATGCAGGTGACCATTCTGCGCAGCTTTTTCTGGAAGATGATGCAGTATGCTTTTGTCTTTTTATATCATCTAAAATACATAACTTCGAAACGTATTGCAAAAGCAAATGTGACCCTGTTTGGAAAGAGTGTTTTAATTGTCATATTAGTTAGGTCATGCCAGTGTCGGGTGTGTTCTAACTCTAATCCCTTCTGAGTAGTCTCATAAAAGGGAGAAACCAACAAGAGAGACTCATGCATGGGAATAAGAGAGGAGGTGAGGAGGCTTTGTCATTGTTGTTAGGTGTCATCGAGTCAGTATCGACTCATAGCAACCTTATGCACAACAGAACAAAGCACTACCCAATCCCACACCAACCTCACAATCATTGCTACATTTGAATCCATTGCTGCTGCCACTGTGCCAATCCATCTAGTTGGGGTCTTCCTCTTTTTCTCCAACCCTTCACTTTACCAAGCACGATACCCGTCTCCAGGGACTTTACAAGCCGAAAATCTCCAAGGAACACCAAAGGCTACCACCAACATGGAAGGACTCATTCCTTGAGCAGATGTACTGAATTTGGACTTCTAGCCTCCAAAACTGTAAGACAATGCATTCCTTTTCTTTCAAAGCATCCACTTGCAATATTTTTGTTATGGTAGCACTAGGCAACTAAGGCAGTGATTTAGGCTTCTCACATCATGGCATCTGGATTTTGAGAGAGAGCATCTCCTGGCAGTACCATGGTGAAGTGCTTGGCTGCTAACCAAAAGATTGGTAATTTGAACATACCAGCCACTCTGTGGAAGAAAAGACCTGTGGATCTCGTAAAGATTACAGCCTAGGAAATCCTATAGGGAATTCTCGTCTGTCATCTAGGATTACTATGAGTAGGAATCAAATCAACAGAACACATCCACATAGCAAATCTTGAGGACTAGAGCCCCAAAGGGAGAAACTAGAGAATCAGTGTTCCAAGAGAACCAGTTAGAAGTTGCATGAATATTTTTGACCTATCCTCAGAAGTCTAATGGAATGCAAATGGAAATCTTTCAGCAAACTGATACAACACTGGAGGTCCTCAGTCATCTATGCCAAGATATTTGGAAGACAGGTACCCGGCCAACTAACTGAAAGAGGTCCATATTTGTGTCCATTCCAAAGAGAGACAATCCAATAGAATGCGGAAATCATCACACAATATTGTTAATATCACATACAAGTAAAATTTTGCTTAAAAAAAATCAAAAACAGCTGCAACCTGTAGTACCTATTTGACCTAGTTTGGATGACTTGCTGATCAGAACTCATCTAGAAAAAGATAAAGAAGTGTGATACAGGAAGCAAGTGTAAATTGCTACAATTTGATGAACTTTACTTTTGTTTATTTATGTTTGTTGTTGTTGTTAAGTGTCGTCGAGTCGATTCCAACCCATAGTGACTTGTATAGGGTTTCCAAGGAGCAGCTGGTGAGCTTGAACCACTATCCTTGAAGTTCAAACGACTTTGCAGTCTGACACATTAGCCCACAGTGCCACACCAGGACTCCTTTTTTACTGATGTAGTTGCTCAAAATTCCAACCAAGAGGGACGGAGTCTTCACATTAAGGATCAGACCTATCCTCTCAGTACACAGGGTTGATAGGGACAGGCAACTTAGACACTGGCTACCAAAAACAGGGGGCTATAAAGGCACCAAGTGGTTGGCTTACAAGTTTTCAAGAGTGTGCTTAGTTTCAGAATAAGGGGGATAAAGTAGAATCTCTACTGTTTTCCTCTTGTCTAGATGGGTATGGTGAAAGGGCATGGAGGAGAGTGAGGATAGGATTCTTTTGATTCAAAAATGAGTAATTGTTGTCATGACTAATTGTGAATGTTACAACTGTAAAGGTAGAAGATATGAACCAAAAAGGAGGGAGTAGTTAATCTTTCATTCCAGGAACAAAGGATCCTAGGACCAGCAAGAGGGAAGAGCATGAGCAGAACATGGGATCCCAACCAGAGAAGCAGCAACTCCAGAGATGGAAGCAAAGGTAGAGCAGCTGAGGACTCTAGACCCATGGAATGAGAAAGGCTGTGTGCCCGTGGGCAGGAGGCTGGATTACAAAATGTGCCGTTTGGTCATGTAAATGAAAAAATATTTTCTGTGAATTTTTTATACATAAAAAAGAAAGAGGGAATAGAGGTACATACCGATGGTGCATGGAGGGAATTGTAATCATTGCACAAGGATGTAGAATGAGGGACATCAATGCTGACATCAGATGGATCTTACCTGAAAGCAGAGAATACCAGAAAGATGTTTATTTGTGCTTTATTGACTACACAAAGGCTTTCTATTGTTGTGAATCATGACAAGCTATGGACAACATTGCGGAGAATGAGTATCCCAGTACATTTCATTGTGTTCATGAAGAACTTGTACATAGACCAAGAGACAGTTATTAGAACAGAACAAGTGGACACTGAATGGTTTAAAATCAGGAAAAGTGTACACTCAGGTTGTATTCTTTCACCATATTTATTCAATCTGTATACTGAGCAAATAGTCTGAGAAGATGGATTATATGAAGAAGAACATGACATCAGGACTGGAGGAAGACTCATTAACAACTGCAGATAATACAACCTTGATTTCTGAAAGTGAAGAGGACTTAAAATATTTACTGATGAAGATCAAAGATCTGGGTTGCTGCTCAGTATAAAGAAAACAAACATCCTCACCACTGGACCAGTAAATAACATCATGACAACTGGAGAAGATATTGAAACTGTCAAAAACTTCATATTGTTTGAATCTACTATCAACACTCATGGAAACAGCATAGGAGAAATCAAATGACAATGTATTACATTAGGCAAATCTGCTGCACAGACCTCTTTAAAGTATTCAAGAGCAAAGATGTCAGTTTGTAAACTAAGGTGCATCTGACCCAAGACATGATATTTTCAGGAGCCTCATAGCATGTGACAATTAAACAATGAATAAGGAAGACCATAGAAGAATTGATGCATTTGAGTTATGGTGTTGGAGGAGACTAAGGAAGTACCATGGACTTCCAAAAGAACAAACAAATATGTGTTGGAAGAAGTACAGCCAAAATGCTCTTTAGAAGCCAGGATGGCCAGATTTGATCTCTCATACTTTGGACATATTGTCAGGAAGAACCAGTCCTTAGAGAAGCACATCATACTTGGTAAAGTGGAGCGTCAGCTAAAAAGAGGAAGACATCCAACAAGGTGGATTGGCACAGTGGCAGCAGCAATGGTCTCAAACTTGTGAGAATGGTGCAGGACCGGGCAGTGTTTCGTTCTGTGGTGAACAGGGTCACTATGAGTCGAACTGACTAGACGGCACCTAACAACATCAACAACAACCTCAGAATTCATAGTACCACTTCCACCACACTCTATTAATTGAAACAGTTACAAGCCAACTCAAATTCAAGGTGGAGTACATAAATTCTACTTCTCAATAGGACATATGTGAAAGAATTTGGTTCATGCTTTAAAACTACCATACTCCTCAACTTTCTCCTTTGAATATGGAGTCTAATGTCTGGAGCTAAAACAGTCATTTTGCAACCATGAGGAAAAGGCCAAAAAATCACAGAAATAGCTTCCCTGAAAATATTGAATTCACAAACTAACTGAAAACTGCTAGGTCCAGATTTGTGATATTACTTCTAGTTGTTTAAGCCATTTTAAGATCCTTTTGTTACTTATAGACAAAAGTATTCCTAACTTTTAAGATATACTACCTCTCTCAAAAAAAAAAAAAAAAAAAAAAAACTCTTTAATTTTTATTACTAAATCTGAAGTGGGAGGAAGTATAGAAGTCTAGAATTAAGATAATTATATGAAGCCTTGTGGGTTTCCATTATTATCTTTGAATTTTTATCAGCTCTGGCTAAGCTTTAGAGAATTTCAAAGTGAAGCATATTTATAATTAATTGACATAAATTTTGTGTATAAAACTGACTGGAAAAAAATGCATTACTCTTAAATATTTGTAGAACATTTAGATGATTACAAAGCACTTTCTGGTCTTCAGCCCCACAAAGGGCCAGCACCCAACAGTGTAAGAAATAAAGACATTTGTCTCTCCCTAGAAATTTGAATCTTAGAAAATAAAGCATGGAAGAGGCTTTACAAAGGAAGAATGAAGAGAAGTCCAATACTCTTCTAGATGAAAATTTGAGGAAACCTCAAAGACAACGGGCATCTACTTCCTCTTATAGCTGGGCTAACCTCTGCCCTGCTGTCTAGAAGAGGAAACTGAAGAAGAGAGACCCTCCTTTGATCCAGCTCACTGGAAGAGCTGTTTCCTGGATTTACCAAAGAGTCTGGTGTATCATCTGTTAACTTTTGAGTCGAAGCACATTGCCTGTTACAATACATGTTCATGTTATGTGGAAATGAAGTTCAGCAACACAAATTAGCTCATCTTTTAGAGAATAATTATCCCAGAACTCACTTTAGAAATTGTTCTAGAGTTTAACAGAGCTCCAATACATGCCATTTGCCCCTGGGACTTAAGGAATGCTTTGAGCTTGGGTCACATCAGTGGAAAATGAAGAAATTGTTCTCAAAGGAGCTTCTGCTTTCCATCTGACAACAGGACTCGTAATTCCCTGGACATTTCAATGTGTGCGGAGACCTCACACCAGAAGAGCCTCCTGTGGAGGAGTCTCCCATATTGACTGAGTGAGGGCCGGTCTCTGGGTTGTGGCAGATCATTGGTGAAGTGCAGCCCCGAGCATCTTGGACTCCACTCTGTCTGCTCTCTTCCAGCTTGCAGCGCACCTGGCAGACCTCCAACATTGACTTGCTGGGAAGGTCCTTCTCTCCAGATCTCCAAGAGAAGGCACTCCATCCTAATTTCCCTTATCAGCACACTAGGACCTTGCATTCCTCACACCCACTGCAGCCTTAAAAGGCCTTCAGAAAAGTCCCTGGCTCCAGCTCTTAACTCCACTCTTCTATGCAACAATACCATCTAATGCACTGGTTCATTGTTGGCTGGTTACATGCTGTGAAATTCGTCCTGACTCATAGCGACCCTATATGGGGTTTCCGAGGCTGTAAATCTTTATGGGATCAGAAAGCCTCATCTTTCTCCCATGGAACAGCAAGCATTTTCAAATTGCTGACCTTGAGATTAGCAGCCCAACTGGTAACCATTATACTATCAGAGCTCATTTTGTAATACACTGGATACTGAAAAGTCTAGGGCTGGTGACCAGAACACTCAAGTGAAAATTGAATTACTTTAACAACATTCAGTCTTGCTTTTGACAGTTAGTAGGGTATGGCACTGGAGGATAAGCCCTGGACCACAAGGTCAGTTTGAACCTCAAGATGGGCAGTTCAGACTCACCAGCTACTCCTCGGAAACCTTATATGGGGTTGCTATGAGTTAGAAACAACTCAATGGCACTTAACAACAACAAGGGAAAGACAATAGCAATTTTGTTAACGTCTCCAGTTTTCTCAAATATTCCATTTGGACAGCATGCTTTAAGCCTTTGTGACCCTAACGAGTCATTTTCATTACAAACGATCCAATTTAGCAGATGTTTATTTGGAAGATGGTGCTGATCAGCAGCCTAGAGGGAGGGGACAAGAAGAGGAAGGGCGTGGAACCAGCTGCTAAACCTGGTGAAGCAGAGCTGTGGGCCACTGGGGAAATGATGCCATGTAAGTGTGTGAGTGCAGGTATACACCTGTAATTGCCCCCTCTTGTAAAATGTACACTTGTGAAATGGAATCTCTGATTTTGTGAGGCAGTCCAATTTGTTCTTTTTCTAGAAATGCAGCAGAGTCTACTTTAATACATAGCAACTTCATGTGTGTCAGAATAGAACTGCCCTCCATAAGATCCTCAAGTCTGTCTTCCAAATCCATCACTGGATGGACTGAAACTGCCAGCCTTTCAGTTAATAACAAAGAGCATTAGCTATTTGCACTCCTCAGAGACTCTGTCTTTTTCTAAGAAGGGCAAAGTCTCATAAAGATGTTTCCTCAGCAGATCACCCAAGAACCAGCCAAGTCCAGTGGGGTGGTGGTCTTACTTCCAGAATCGGTATCTCAGTGCTCATGAATGCTTACTCCAGCAGATCCATGACTTCAAGGCTCACAGATGCTTAAATTAGACTTGGAGGTTCAAGGAAAGAGGTGTCTTCGTTTCTGATTCCTGCCATCTGGTCTGACTCTGACTCTAGGGAGAAGCAGGCTGACAGGTGACAGCTTAGAGCATGGCTGGTCTTTACAAATGCCACCCTATCCTCTTCTGCTTAATTGGCAACTACATTTGCATAGATCTGCATAAATTATGCATGGTGCCCATTTTGGATTAAAATAATTTTGCTATTTTTAAGATGTCGATTCTAGGTGGTGTTTTTTCTTTCTATCTTTCTTTGTATGGTTGCATTTCCTCTGCATTCCTTCAGGTTTGATCTGTAGTCCCTGGATTCAGGTCTCTGAAGGCTCCTGGAGAGGAGCTGAGTGAATTTCCTCAAAACAGCTCCCTCCTCCAAACACAAGGCCTTACATGTGCTCTCTTTCAGTGGAGGCATTTCTAACAGCTCCAGGACTTAGAGCTCAGGCAGCCCTGTGGATCTTGACCCAGATGTTGTTAAGTGTCATCGAGTTGGTTCCAACTCATAGCAACCCTGTATTGGGTTTCTGAGGAGTGACTTATGAGTTTGAACCACCGACCTTGCAGTTCAAACCAACCTTGTGGTCCAGTGCTTATCTTATAGGGCAACTCCAGGACTCCAGATGTACCATATGTTGTTAGTGTTGTTGTTGTTATGTGCCATCGAGTCAGTTCCGACCCATAGCAACCCTGTATAGGGTTTCAGGAGCAGCTGGTGAGCTTGAACTTCCACCCTTGCAGTTCAAACAGCTTTGCAGTCTAGGGCATTAACCTACAGTGCCACACCAGGACTCCGATGTACCATATGGACAGGTGTTAAACATGCCATTTTCTGTCCTACCTTCAGAGAGTCAGATTAAATAGATCTGTTCTAATCCTTGTCATCCAAACCTAGATATTTAAAAAGCACCTCTAGATGATACTGATGAACAGCCAGAACTGTGAAGTCCTACCACCTCATTGAATGTCCTTAGGTATGAAAACATGTTAAAAAGTGGTGAAGGTTTAAGTCCACCCAGAGATACCTCAAAAGAAAGGTGTGGCAATTTATTTTTTAAACATCAGCCATTGAAAATCCTATGGAACACAGTTCTATTTTGATACACATAGGGTCACTACAAGTTGGAGTCAATATCTCATTCAATTTACCAATGAAGGCAATTGAGTTTAGAGAAACGTGACTTAGTCAAGGCCATAAACTTGTGACAAGCCAAGCCAACAGCCAGATCTCAGGGCTCAGGTTGATAAGGTCCAGAGGTGGCTCTAGGAATAAGAAATAAAAATACTCTTTAATCTTCCTATGGAGACTGTTTGGAAGTATTGGATCCGGAATCCCAAAGCCATTAGGGATTGATAGTCACCCAAATAGGACTTCCGCTCTCCTTGAAGCAACTTCTAGAATCTCTGGGCAGTATTTTGCTTTGCAATACAGGGGCATCAGAGTCTTAATCTAAGCTCCAAGGAAATTCTCAAAGCTCCTATATTATTAAGGAAACTATTATAATGCAGGAAATCAATGGTCAAGAGACTCCTCGTGACTGTTGATAATTCTCCCAAGACAGAACCGTAAATGATAAACCGGAAAGAAGCAGAAGCATCATGCCTAGGAACTGTATCCCCACACTAAAACAATGATGCATGGAATATAACACTGCTCATGGTTTGAGTGCCATTATATTGTGCAACACATGGGCAAAGGCATGCTTTGCAACACACCTTCCAAAAAAGATGTACTGGATACCTGCTTTACATGAGGAGCTCTGGTAGCATAGTGGTTACAAGTCAGGCTGCTAACCTCAAGGTCAGCAGTTCAAAACTATCAGCTGTTCCATAAGAGAAAGATGAGACTTGTGACTCCCGTAAAGATTTACAGCCTCAGAAACCCTGTACAGGGTCACTATGAGTCGGAACCGACTCCACAGCATAGAACCACCATCATCACCTGTTTTACATATGTTGCTTTCCATGAGTTGTCATCTCATGCGCTTAGCAATTTTGTAAGGTAATGATCACCACCTTTTACTAATGAAGAAATTCCCCTTATCACTCAGTTAGAGAGAAGCAATTTTCACTCATGTGTGTCCAACTCCAAAGGATATACTTCTTCCACTAAGTATGCAACCTCACCTTTAAAAAATAAATTCCAAGAAGAGTCTTGGGTCGCTCAACAAATATACTCACTCTCCCCTGCTCTTGAATAACTGTATCCCAACTTGGTGTTTGAAAGTATAAGTTGAGTACCCATTTGGCCTAGCCTCGATGGCTTGATAATCAGAACTCGACTACAGGACAATAAAGAAAAAAATTTTTTATAAATGAAGCAAAGGTAAATTGCTACAGTTTGATGAAATTGACCTATACTCATGGGTGTAGTAGCTCAAAATACCAGGAGAGAGGGAAGGAGTCTCACATCAAGTATTAATGCCATCCCCTCTGTAAACAGGGTAGATAGGGACAGGCAAATTAGACATTGGCTACCTAAAATCAGGGGATGATAAAGGCACAAAGTGATTGGCTTACATGTTTCAAGAGGGAGTTTAGTTTAAGAGTATGCGGGGGCAGATAGAATCCCCACTGAATAGTTTTTATCTTGTCTAGTGGGTCTGGTGAAAAGAGATAGGGATAAGATTCTTATGATTCAATAGTGAGTAATTGTTATCATGACTAATTGCGACTGTCACAGTTGTAAAGGTTCAAGTTTTGTAATAAAAGGGGGGAGTAGTTAATCTTAAAATCCAGAAACAGAGGACCCTAGGACCATCAAGGAAGAAGAGCACAAGTGGAATGTGAGATCTTATCCAGAGAAGCAGAAACACCAGACATGGAGGCAGAGATGGGGACATGGAGAGAGGGAGCAGCTGAGGACCCTATATTCATGGAAAAAGAGGGACTGAGAACTGGCGGCCAGGAGGCAGACTCATAGAATGTGCCCTTTGGTGGTTTAAATTATTATATATGCCTGAGTGATTTAAAAAAAAAAAAAAAAAAAAAGAGCTAAACTGAATAGAGTGAAATACTGTTAAAAGAGCTAAACTGAATAGAGTGAAATACTGTTAAATGATGGATGATACATGGAGGGGATTATAATCATTGTAATGAAGCAAAGTTCATGATTTGTTGAATGTGAAACATGATCTACTCTATAAACTTTCACTTAAAACACAATAAAAACTTTTTAAAAAAAGAAAGTATAAGCTGAGCCTCATACCTGCAAGGACTCCACCCCCACCCCCACTATGACTAGGAGGAAGCATAGTACATTTTGAGGACTCCACAGAACTTTCTCAAGATGTCCTGGGGCTAGAGGTGCCTCTGCTAAAGCTGCTCAAATATATTCACTTCCAAGAAGAATGAGCCTTAGTTAAAACCCAGTGATTTGAATTTCCACACCTATGGCTTTACCTTAAAGTGCTCTGAATTGGTCTGCAGCATTCTTACAGGACTTACAAGCTGTGTTCAGAATTGCCTCCACAGGAAGGTGGTGCCTATTTTGTTTTGGTCTCATTTTTGTTTGAAGTTGTGATTTTCTGATATTGAGAGGTACAAAACTGTTCAGGAGATATTTAGTTGTCTTCCAAACAATGGTCTTACCATGGGAATAAAATACTTGTCCTCTAACCAATTAATCATGTGTCTTCATGTTAGCGAGGGAGTTATTCAACTCTTCATAGAAGTATTTCTACATTTAATACCAACCAACATGTCTAAGAGTCCTGGTGTGTTACAGGATAAGCACTAGACTGCTAACCACAAAGGTAAGTGGTTCAAACCCACCAGCAGCTTCTCAACTCAACGACACTTACACACAATAGCAGCAGCATGTCAACAGGAATCATAAATGACTTGTTTTGTACTTATTTTCTTGTAGCAACTTTTTTTTTTAATTATATGCCAGTAGAGAACTTTGAATGGAGATGGCATGTGCAATCCATTCTCAACTTTGAAGTCCCTGGCACTGCTGTGCTGAGCACTTTACACACACCATCTCAGTAAATCTTCACGACAATCTGATAAGCTAATAGTTATCTTTATGCCCAATGAGAAAACTGGTGCTAAATGAGGTTAAGCAAATTGGTCCCATCCTCACAGATGAAACCCAAGTTGGTTGACTGCAGTCATTACTATTCTGCCCCTCATCTGTTTCTACCTAGGGCAATGAATGACCAAACTCACCATGAATAGAATTTTGCTTTTTGACTGTCAGATTAGCTGCACTGCAGACCCAGTAAGAGGTTCCCAGAGAAAGGTGAGAAACCCGAGCAGTCCTGAGTTCTGGCAGACTTTGTGTCTTTTCTGAACACAAATATACAAGACACAATGCCAAAAACCCAGCTGTCCACAGGGCTGGCTCCCACTCCGTCCAGCAGCTCTGAGCTGACCAGAAGAGGCTGAACAGTTCGTGTGTGAAGTGGATGGAGGACTTATTTACCCAAACTCTCCTGAGAGAAATGTGTGCTTGGCAGCTCCTTAGCCTCTCAAGACGCCCTGTTCTCCTTGGTGCATTACCATGGCCGCTGCTCCCTGCCTCTGATTAAGTTTATATTCACTGAAGAACAAAGCTGAAGAATTGGAGAGACTACAACAGTTTATTTATTCTTACAATCAAAAGCAATTCATAGATAAGTGCCTTCCACAGTCTGCTTATAGGGATCTATGCTAAACAGTCACCACCCACCTGTCACCCAACGTATGATGTATTTGAGCTACATGAACTGTACTTATAACTATCTATTTTGTTTTGCTTTTACTTCCTCTCCTTAGTAATATGTACTACATACAATGTTGTAGCATATAATTTGCTGTTATCATATATTCACTTTCAGATGTAATGTTCCCAACCCCAAAGACAAAGATTACATTTATAAAGATACTGATAATAAAGACAATAATAATAAACCTATAAAATAAGTAAAAATATTTGATTCATGTCAGAACTAACTTAACAACAATGGAGTCATCTGAAAGGAACCCTGTCATAAACTGTTGACTATCTGTAGATCAGTGGTTCAAACCCACCAGCCACTCCTCAGAAACCTCATACAGGGTCGCTATAAGTTGGAATTGACTTGACAGCTATTGACAGCGACCTATACTGTGGTGGCTTGATGGTGCTGTGATGCTGGAAGCTATGCTGCTGATATTTCAAATACCACCAGGGTCACCCAAGGTGGACAGGTTCTAGTGGAGATTTTAGAGTTAGACTTAAGAAAGACTTGGAGTTATACTTCCAAAAATCAGCAACAAAAGACCTATGGATCACGACAGAACACTGTCTGCTAGAGTGCTGGAAGTGGAAGGCACTCCAGACACACAGCTGGTGGTTTGAACTGTTGACCTTATGGTTAGCAGTCTGGTGCATAAATCCCTAAGCTAGCATGCTGTTGTTGCTGTTGTCTGCCATCAAGTTGATTCTGACTCATAGGCTTCCAAGGAGCACCTGGTGGGTTTGAACTGCCAACCTTGTGGTTCACAGCCCAGTGCTGATGCTAGGCATTTTTCCTAGTCTAGAACTCTTCTCAATATGTTATTAGGAACCAATGCACTAAAATATAAGGTATATAGAATATCAATATCGGCATTAGAGTTTAGAGCATGCAAAAAACATAGCTGGTACCTAGGTTTCTTTTAGAATATTTGTCTTGAGTTTTAATTCATTCATTCAAGAAGAAGGCAATTGGATTAGATGATATTGAAAATTCTTTCTATCTTCTATGACATATAAAGCTATGTATGAATATTTATTTAGAGTTCTCTCTTAAAGAATGAAGTCTCTTTGAATTTTTTAATGATTTAGGATAAACATTTTTATTTAAAATATCTATAATACTGTTAAAGGATCCCTAATAGCACAATGGGTTAAGCACTTGACCTCTAATTGCAAGGTTGCTGGTTCTAAGCAAACAATCTCTCCAAGAGAAAACGATGAGGCTGTCTGCTCCTGTGGAGATTTACAGCAGTTCTATGCTCTCCTATGTGGTTGCCATGAGTCAGAATTGACTCGATGGTACTGGCTTTGGTGTTTTGGTTTATAGTAGAGTTGTGGGTTGTTTTCCTTTATTTTTATTTTCTGTTGCTTTTTAAGAATATATACAGCAAAACATACGAACTCAAGTTTCTACATATACATTTCAGTGACATTGATTATGTTCTTTGAGGTGTGTAGCCATTTGTGCCCTCCTTTGTGAGTCATTCCTCCCTCATTAGTACAAACTCACTGACCCTTATGATTTCTATGTAGTCATTTCAGTTGTTGTTCATTTGATGTCATATAGATAGTTCTTAAAAGAGCACAATGCTCAAGGCAGACATTTTTTTTACTATTTTAGCAAAACTATTGTTTGATTGTAAGAACCTTCAAGGGATATTTTTTGGCTTAAATTTTAAAGATTATCTCAAGGGAAAAGCTCAGTGGCTCACCCAGCCCACATTCTCCAGAACATCTAGAGTCCATGAGAGTTTGAATTTAATCTCTGCATATCCCTGCCTTTCTCAGCATTCTCCTATCGTAATCCTTGATCAAAATGTTCAGTAACAGTAGCCAGGCACCATCCACTCACTTCTGTTCTCATAGTCCAGGAGGTAATTATGCATGAAGGCAATTCGCCCCCCATTCTACATCCTTCTTCTATTCCTGTCCCTTCTTGCTTTGTTGCTCCTTTAGACTAGAGACCAATTGTCAGTATCTTTTTCTTTATGCCAAAATATTCAAATGGGCTTTTTGAAATAGATATATAACGTCTTTCCTTGTCCATCTTTCCTTCATTTATTTATTTCATTTTTTCTTTCTCCACTTTTCTCCAGATATGTCTACTGACCTAACAAACCAAACACTTAAGTGAAAATTATCAGATCATACAAACTTTGCCACTTAAATTATCTTATTTACATGCACTATGGCTTCAGAAAGGCAACAGAGGATTTACATAGATGCTTGTATATCCTGATCTCTCCCTGCTGAAACCAAGACATCGCCAGTTAGTGGAAGCACTTACTTGGGTATTGATTAAGCAGCAAATGAGATCAGAACACGAGCTTTTTCCCTTGTGTCAATCATAATTTGGCTTACCACCAAACCAGGAAGGGAAGGTGTAGATTACAGCATATCACTGACTTCTTGTTCACAAAAAAAAATCTCCAGCCTGCTTTCTGTGTTGCCTATCATGCATCTCAAAGATTCTACTCCAGCCCTTGGAAGCCTAGATTAAATATTATTTTGACATCACACAGCATATACTTCAGAATCTCACAGTTTATAATACAATAATGCACTCCAAGCAAAACAAGGAGTAAAGGAGGTGTATAAAGTTGGCTGAAATAAAAATTTCCTGCAAGTTAGCTTGCTTAATTAGTAAGAGGTATGATTTTTTTAAATGTTTGCTTCATTTTAAGGAAGACTGTGTGTACTTGTGTTTTGGGGGCAAGTCAGTCACTGACTTAATTGTAGGGCTGCAAAGACTAAATTAAGCTTAGCAAATTAACACCATCATGGAGAGTCAGACTGTAATTTGTGCATTATAAAACAAAGTGTTTACAGTCTTCGCCAAGATTTATAGCTTTGTTTCAGGTATTGGTTTTAAAATATGATCTGCTACCTAAGACCCCAAAACTCCAACACTCTTATTACAGTTGTACTTAATTTTTTTGAGAAAGGAAATTTGTGCCCTAATACTTCTGTTAGTATGGAGGTAGCACTCCAGAGGAGCAGGGCCATAGACATAGGGCCATAAAAAAAAAAAAAAAAAAGTAAGGATTGATTTTGCCAAGTGGGAGATTCCATGCAACAGATAAAAGGTAGTGTCGATAAATGAGGTGGTAAATGCTTTGCTGTACAATGCACAAATAACACTGGAAGGCTCACCAGACGCCATCAAGTAGGTGGTAGGTGCCTAGTTGTTTTTAACTCATAGCAACTCCATGTGACAGAGAAGAACCACCCCATAAAGTCCTCTAGGCTGTAATCTTTATAGGAACAGAAAAACAATTACTTTGCCCACAGAAGCACTGGTTGGATTTGAACCACCAACCTTTAAGTTATCAGCTAAGACTGTGCCACCAAAGTGCAGATAACATTTTATGAGAGAGCAGGCACACTTCGTTGTTGAGGCTTTGGAAGCAGAGATTACAAGGAAGTCTGAAGGACTGTAAAGTTCAGTAAGGAAAGCCAGAAGTCAAAAGGAGGGGAAGAGGGAGCTTTGAGCTTCAGGGTAATTCCTGGCAGAACTCTATTAAAGGTCTGCACACAGCTATCTGAATCTGGTGATGCTGCATTCCTCATTCTATCCTGAAGCCAAAGAGCTACTCCCCAAGTTTATAGACCAGAGAATTTAGCAACTTATACACACCCAACATCAGCACAAGTCAGTATTTCTGGCGTATTTTGGTGGTCTATTATTCAGTGGTGGAGTATGCAGAATATTATTTTACTACCATTAGATGTCCTGGTGGCACAGAGGGTTATGCGTTGGGCTGGAACCCATTCACCTGTCCAGAACCACAACCCTATACAGGGTCAGAACAGACTCAATGGCAGTGAGTTTGGTTTGATTTTGGTTTTACCTTTAGATGTAATAAGATCACAAACTTTGCACTCCACCTCCTTAGAGCATGTGATTATTAAAACTATAGATGAATTTGATAGCTGAGCTGATCTTGCCATTGGGTGGGTTCTGACTCATAGCCACCCTCTATAGGGTTTCCGAGAGCGACTAGTGGGTACAATCCGCAAAACAAAAGCAGCTTTCCTCCCTGCATCCTACACCTTGACTAGTAAATTTCTTCCATCCCAGTTTCCTAAGCTCTACAAAGCCTGCTAACAACTTTGCATCTACTTCCTTAGCTTAAGGTGCTATTGAAAATTGGTTTGTTTTTTTTTTGTTGTTGTTGTTGTTGTTTTACTTTCTTAATGCACTAAAGATTCTTGAAGAACATGAAAATGAACAATATAGACACATATGTAGCAAGGTGTAAAAATATAAGCAGTCTATGGTAGGGCACTGTACACTAAGCACTGGACTGTTAACTGCAAGGTTGGAAGTTCAAACCTACCAGCCACTCCTTGGACACCGACTTGGCAGCACTTAACAAAACAAACATATCGGTCAGTCATCAGAGCACTGAAGGTCACAGGATTCCCATTCTATGAAAAAAAAGACTTGTCCTTAAAGACCTTCTCTCTACCTTTCTCTGTCACACTTAATTCCAGCAAGGCCACTCTCTTTGGACCACACCCCCCAATTCACTTGTCTTTCAGCTTCCCTTAGATTTGGCTAATGAGAGGCATTGGCATGAGATCAGAAGGCCAGAGGAATGGGCAGTTCTGGAAGTGAATTTCCATCTTACTCCAACCCTTTGAACTCTCCCTCCCACCTCCCACCCTCACATCAGGATCAATTGGGCAACAGGTTACAATCCTTTATGTAAGATGGTCACTCCTGTCTGATGGAAGCGCACTCCTCGCTCTCCTTCAGTCCTGGGCCTGCCACCACTTCCTGCTGGGGCTGGTCCCTGGCGCCATCCCTTGGTGATTATCTTAACTTTGTCCACAAGATTTTTAAAGTGTCCTCAGTAGTTGTTCCTCTGCATGGACCATCTGTTTCCTACTAGAATCTTAACAGATACACACACTTTTCACTCAGTGTCGGATTTGCATATAAATCTCACTTTCAAAGCATAGCTACAATCTGAAATGTTTCTTTCATATTTAAGAGCAAAGATTTCTTCTAGTGAGAACTGAAAACTCAACATAAAATTCCTAGATGCAGGAAAAGCCCTGGTCTACTGGAAAATAAAGTAATGCAGTCTTACCAAGCGATATCTAGTTATGCACAAAAGTACAAAAGAGGTTTTCTATTTCCCCTACCTACTCTGTTGGCCTTCATTTGACCCCTTCGGCTTAGACTCAGCACATAAGGCTTTATTGGGACCATAAACCATCTAATTCTCCTGTGATCTGCCAAGATATTTTCATAGATATGAAGAATCATTTGTAAATAAGTTGGAAGAAGTTTCCCATTTTCAAGAGCTGGGATTACAATTTAAATTTCAGAAAGAACAAGTGTGGGTGAGGATGCACCATGCAGATTCACTTATCTGGTTGATATAAGGGGGAAAAGTGAGGAAAATATGTTCTTCTGAGCATTTTTTTGGCATACATTTAGTCATATTAACAGTGCCCCAGGGGCAAACATGGCCAAATCGAAAAGGTTTACTGTATGCTCCAACTTTAAATTTAATTCAAGTTACTTTCATGCTCCAAAGGTATGCAATCAATGTCCTGAATCCAAAGGCTGGTTCAAGGAAAAGAAATGAAAGGAATGGAAATTGTCCAACAAGCAGGCTAAATACACTTAGGAAGGGTGGTAAAACCACATGAATATGAATTGGTCCAAATTAAACTGGGGCCTCTTCTTAAAACAAAAATATTTTTAAGTTTTAGTTGAAAATAAAGTAGGCTGCTCTTCCCAAGCTATTTTTCCATTCCCTGATTTCTGCATTTCTTACTGCTAGTTCTCAGGCCCTCAAGATTATAAAGAGAGAAATAAGTCCTTCAATATTTCTTGATTAAACATCCCTGAACATGAAAAACCAGTGACCTAATGCAAGGGCACACTCTATGAAGAGTCGAGTCATTCTCTTCCCCAAGAGCTCAGTTAGAACTGGCTTTGTAATTTCCTTCCACGTACTTCAGCCATTGCCAGAAAGAATATTCTGAGTCCTGAGTTTTTAGCCAGATGGAGAAGTCTTTTCTCAGCCTTGTCAGCTTCGCGTCTCACTTAATGCTTTTCCTTCCTTTCCTGTGTTTTAATTTCCCTGTACACCTCCTAGAGTCATTTATTTACAGAACCATTAACTAACTTCCTTTGCAGTGCTATACACTGAACTACAAAAGAAAGGCAGGGATGTGGGAAGAAAACTGAGGTTGAATTACATGTGGAAATCTTTCAAAGAGTTAGGACGACACCTTCAGAGTTCTGGCTCTTATTTCTAAGCTAGATTGGAAACACTAAGAAGGCTTTATGTCCATGATGTTCTGGACAATACTCTCTTGATATAACTCTCTTGGAATTGTCTTCCTGATATAACCAAAACTTAGACTAATTTCTTTTTTATTCCATTTCTTTCATTTTCAAAAGGAGAAATGGCCATGGGTTTTGGAATACTGTTTTGAAGATTTGTCAATGTGACTGGCCATAAAAAAAGATCTCACACATAAAAATTTCAATCAAGAAAGCATTTCATGTAAAGTGCAATTATTAATAATCCAAGAGGATTATCCTCTTCACAAAAGGATTTCTCATTGGTTTCGTTTAAATACAGTAGTGAGGTTTTCCAACATAATTAAAATTATCTGATTACTTTTTCAGATTTACATACGAGTTCTCAGTTTTCTGTTTTAAAAAGTATAACAAATGAATTCTTTTTCTAAACAGATTGATTATATATCCCACTACTAGTTTTCTTCCCATTACGCTAACCACCACTGAACTATTACTAGTTGATATTTCATAGGAAGCTTGTCATATTCAAAATATATATCAAATGCCTTTTTGATCACTTACTAATGTACATTTTTTTCGAGTTATAGTCATTAGCCATCCACAAGATTTGGGGTCTTTTATTTTGCAGCGAATGGCTCAGACCACATTATACCTGTGTTGGTGTGGTGCTGTACGATCAGCACTGGACTGGGAACCATAAGTCAGTGGTTCAAACCCACCAGCTGCTCCTCAGAAACCCCACCTAGGGTCACTATTAGTCAGAACAGACTAGATAGCACTTAACAACAACAACTGTTCCTCTGGGCAACATGGGGCCTACTTACCCATTTAACTAGAACTTGAACATCAGTCAAAATCCTCAGCATCTTCAATAGAGTATAAAATCCTGAAATGAACACAATTGCATAGGACAATATAGTATATGATAAAGACAGCATCTCAAATTCGTGGAAAAAATGTAATGTAAATGGCATTGGGGAGCTCTTAGCTATGTAAAAAAGAAAATTGATCCATCTCTCATAGCATAAAGCAGAATCAATTCCAATGAATCAGAAATGTACTAAAATAAAGCCAAACAATACTAGAACAAAACATGAGTGCATTAGAGTATTACAATGTTGTTGTTGTTGTTAAGTGCAGTTAAATTGATTCCAACCCATAGCAACCCTTTATAGGATTTGTTGTTGCTAAGTGCCATCGAGTTGGTTCCAACCCATAGCCACCCTGTACAGAGTTTCTGAAGAGCTGCTGGTGAGCTTGAACCACCAACCTTGCAGTTCAAATGCCCTTGCAGTCTGGCCCATTAGCCCAGTGCCACACCAGAACCCCTGTATAGGGTTTGTTGTTGTTGTTGTTGTTAGGTGCCACTGAGTCCGTACCGACCCATAGCGACCTTATGCACATCATAACGAAACACTGTCTGATCGTGGGCCAACCTCACTACTCTTGCCATGCTTGAGTCCATCGATGCTGCCTCTTGGCCAATCCATCTTGCTAGGGGTCTTCCTCTTTGTCTCTGACCCTCCACCTTACCAAACATATCATTCTCCAGTGACTGGTCCCTCCTGACAATATGTCCGAAGTATGAGAGATGAAGTTTGGCCATCTTAACCTCCAAGAAGCACTCCGGCTGCACTTCTTCCAAAATGGATCTACTGGTTCTTTTGACAGTCTATGGCACTTCAATATTCTCTTCCAACACCATAACTCAAAGGCATCAATTCTTCTATGGTCTTCCTTATTCACTGTCAAGCTGTTGCATGCATATGAGGTTATTGAAAATACCATGGCTTGGGTCAGGCATACCTTACTTAGTCCTCAAGCTGACATCTTTGCTCTTCAACACTTTAAAAAGGATTTGTGCAGCAGATTTGCCTAATGCAATATGTCTTTTGATTTTTTGATTGCTGATTCCATGAGCGTTGATAGTTGATCCAAGAAAAATGAAGTCCTTGACCACTTCAATCTTTTCTCCATTGATAAGAATGTGGTTTATTGGTCCAGTGGTGAGGATTTTTGTTTTCTTTACATTGAGATGTAATCTATACTGAAGGCTGTGCTCTTAGATCTTCATCAGTAAATGTTTTAAGTCCTCTTTACTTTCAGCAAGCAAGGTTGTATCATCTGTATATCGCAGGTTGTTAATGAGTCTTCCTCCAATCCTGATGCCACATTTTTCTTCATATAACCCAGCTTCTCAGATTATTTGCTCAGCATACAGGTTGAATAAGTATGGTGAAAGAATACAACCTTGTCACACATCTTTCTTAATTTTAAACCATTCAGTGTTCCCATGTTATGTTTGAACAACTGTCTCTTGGTCCAGATACAGATTCCTCATAAGCACAATTAAGTGTTCCGGAATACTCATATTTCACAATGTTGTCCATAGCTTGTCATGATCCACACAATTGAAAGCCTTTGCATAGTCAATAAAGCACAGGTAAACATCTTTCTGATATTCTCTTCTTTCAGCCAAGATCCATCGGACATCAGCAATGATATCCCTCATTCCACATCCTCTTCTGAATCTGGCTTGAACCTCTGGAAGTTCTCTGTCAATGTATGATTGTAGCCATTTCTGTATTACCTTTAGCAAAACTTTACTTGCATGGGATAGCAAAGAGATTGTCCGATGATTTCCGCATTCCGTTGGGTCACCTCTCCTTGGAATGGGCACAAATACAGATCTCTTCCAATCAGTCAGCCAGATAGTTGTCTTCCAAATTTCTTGGCAGAGATGAGTGAGTGCCTCCTGTGCTGCCTCACTTTCTTGAAAGATTTTAATTTTTATTCCATCAATTCCTGGTGCCTTGTTCTTTGCCAATTCCTTCAATGCACTTGGCATATCCTCCTTCAGTATCATTGGCTCTTGATCATATGCTACTTTTTGAAATGGTTGAACATTAACCATTTCCTTTTGGTACAATGACTCTGTGTATTCCTTACATCTTCTTTTGATGCTTTGTGCATCATTCAATAATTTTCCTAGAGAATCTTTCAATAAGGAAAGTTGAGGCTCGAATTTTTTCCCTCAATTCCCCTACCTTGAGAAATGCTGAGTGTGTTCTTCCTTTTGGGTTTTCTGATTCCAGATCTTTGCATAGTTCGTTGTAATATTTGGCTTTGTCTTCTTGAGCTGATCTTTGAAATTTTCTGTTCAGCTCTTGTACCACCTCATTTCTTCCATTTTCTTTAGCATCTCTATGCTGGAGAGCAAGTTTCAGTGTCTCTTCTGACATCCATTTTGACCTTTTCCTTCTGTCTTGTTTTCTTAATGACTTTTTGCTTTCTTTATGTATGATGTTCTTGATGTCATCCCACAACTCTTCTGGTCTTCGGTCTTTAGTGTTTAATGTATCATATTGTTTCTTCAGATGATCTCTAAATTCAGGTGGGATATATTCATGGTCCTGTTTTGGCTCTCATGCTTTTGTTTTCATTTTCTTCATCTTCAGTTTGAATTGGCATATGAGTAATAGATGGTCTGTTCCATAGTCTGCCCCTGACCTTGTTTTCACTGATGATATGGAGCTTTTCTATCCTCTCTTTCCACAGATGTAGTCAATTTGTTGTCTATGTGTTCCATCTGGTGAGGTCCATGTGTATAGTTGTCTCTTATACTGTCTAAAGAAGGTATTTGAAATGAACAAGTCATTGATTTTGCAGAATTCTATCATGCGTTCTCCAGCATCATTTCTATCACCAAGGCCATATATTCCAACTACTCATCCTTGCTCTTTGCTCGCAACCTTTGCATTCCAATGATCAATACATTTTGAATGCATGTTTGATCGATTTCAGACTGAAGAAGTTGGTAAAATTCTTCTATTTCATCCTCACTGGCTTTAGTGGTTGGTGTGTAAATTTGAATAATAGCAGTATTAACCGGTCTTCCCTGTAGGCGCATGGATATTATACTATCAGAGACAGCATTGTACCTCATGACTGATCTGGATATGTTCTTTTTGACAATGAAAGCAATTCCATTCCTCTTCAATTTGTCATTCCTGGCATAGTAAACCATGTGGTCGTCAGATTCAAAATGGCCAATACCAGTCCATTTCAGCTCACTAATGTCTGGTAGCGTAGTGGTTACGAATCGGGCTGTGAACCTTAAGGTCAGC
>NW_006408628.1:4572848-4574016 GCF_000296735.1 Chrysochloris asiatica
TCAAATAAAATAAAATCCTTGACAACTTCAATCTTTTATCTGTTTATCATGATGTTATTTATTGATCCCATTGAGAGGATTTTTGTTTTCTTGACAATCATTTGTAAAACATGCTGAAGTCTGTATCATGTGATTTTCATCAGCAAGTGCTTCATGTTCTCTTTGCTTCCAGCAAGCAAGCTTGATCATCTGCATATTGCAGGTCAAACACGAGCATTCCTCCAATCCTGACGCCACATTTTTCTTCATTATAGTTTCTTGGATTATTTGCTCAGTATACAGATCCTGGTGTAGCGCTGTGGGCTAATGCGTCAGACTATAGAGTCATTTGAACTGCAAGGTTGGTGGTTCAAGCTCACCATCTGCTCCTTGGAAACCCTATACAGAGTTGCTATTGGTTGGAATCAACTCGACTACACTTAACAACAACAACAAAAAAAATACAGATTGAATGGTGACAGGATACAACCCTGGGGCATATCTTTCCTGATTTGAAACCATTCAGGATTCCTTTTTTAGGTTCTAGGGACTGCTTCTTGGTCTAGGTAGAGGTTTCACATGAGCACAGTTCTGGAATGCCCATTCTTCAAAACGTTATCTTTAGTTTGTTATGATCCACACAGTTAAATGCCTTTGCACAAGCAATAAAATACAAGTAAACATCTTTCTGGTATTCTCTGCTTTCAACCAAGATCCATCTGACATTAGAAATAATAACCCTAATTCCGTATCTCTTTCTGAATCCAGCTTGAATTTCTGGCAGCTCCTTGTCAATGTGCTGCTACAAGCATTTTTGAATTAACTTCAGCAAATTTTAATTATATGTGATGTTATTAGATAATTTCCACATTCTGTTAGGTTACCTTTCTTTGGAATGGGCACAAATACAGATCTCTTCCAGTCAGTAAGCCAGGTAGCTATCTTCCAAATTTCTTGGTATATATTGCATCAATTTGTTGATATGTTTCAATTAGTATCCTGTCAATTCTTGGAGTCTTGTTTTATGCAAATGCTTTCAGTGCAGACTTCTTCCATCAATACCATTCATTCTTAACCATGTGGTACTTCCCGAAATGATTGAAAATCAACCAATTCTTTTTGGTACCATAACTCTGTTTATTCCTTCTATCATTTGTATGCTTCCTACATCATTCAATATTTTTCATAT
>NW_006408628.1:4574516-4578402 GCF_000296735.1 Chrysochloris asiatica
CAAGTTTCAAAATCTCTTCTAATAGCCACTTG
The DNA here is from genome assembly GCF_000296735.1 of Chrysochloris asiatica. Lineage (NCBI taxonomy): Eukaryota > Metazoa > Chordata > Mammalia > Afrosoricida > Chrysochloridae > Chrysochloris > Chrysochloris asiatica. Next base: position 4,574,549 of record NW_006408628.1, read on the forward strand.
CTCTTTTCTTCCTTTCCTATCTTTTTAATGGCCTTTTGCTTTCTTCATATATGATGCTCTTGATGCCATAGCACAACTCCTCAGGTCTTCAGTCAAATTTGTTCTTGACATCATCTCTAAATTCAGGTGAAATACTTCAGGTCATATTTTGGCTCTTGTGGACTTGTTTTCATTTTCTTCAGCTTCAGCCTGAACTTGTACATGAGCAAGTTCCACAGTCTAATCTTGATCTTGTTTAGATGGCTGATATTGAGCTTCTCTGCTGTCTCTTCCCACAAATATAGTCAATTTGACTCCTGGGTTTTCCATCTGGCCAGGTCCACATGTACAGTCGCTGCTTATGTTGTTTTAAGGCAGGTATTTACAATGAAGAAGTCATTGGTCTTGCCAAGTTCTATCATGTGTTTTCCAGCATCATTTCTAACAACCAGGCCTTTTCTTCCAACTACCAACCCCTCCTCTTTGTTTCCAATTTTTGCATTCCAATCACTAATAATTTTCAATGCATCTTGATTATGTGTTCAATCAATTTCAGACTGCAGAAGTTGGTAGAATTCTTCAGTTTCTTCTTCTTTAGCTTTCTCATATTGAGTACAGAATTTAAATAATATTGTATCAACTGGTCTTTTTTGTTGTGTTGTTGTTGTTGTGTGCTGTGAAATCTGTTCTGACTCATAGTGACTGTAAAGAGTTTCTGAGAGTAGATGGCAGATCTGAACTACCAATCTTGAGGTCAGCAGTCCAGTGCTTATCCTACAGTGCCATACCAGGCCTCGGTCTTCCTTGTAGACCTATGTATATTATTTTATCACAAACAGCAGTGTTGGTGTGATGTTGTAAGGCAAGCACTGGACTACTAACCAAAAGTCAGTGGTTCAAACCCACCAGACATTCCTTAGAAACTCTGTACAGGGTAACTATGTGTTGGAACCAACTCGATAGCACTTAACTACAACAACAAAATCACAGACAGCATTGTATGTCAAGACAGATCTTGAAATGTTCTTTTTGATAATGAATACCAGTTTGCCATCCCCAGTATAGTAAACCATACATAGAGCAAATAACAACCTCCCAGAATACCCCTTCAATTGGAATAATAAACCTTTCCTAAGAGATTTTGGAATATGCATGTGAAAACTGGGCAGTGCATAGAAAAATAGATGCTTTTGAGTTATGGTGTTGGAGGAGAATATTGAAAGTGCCATGGGCTGCCAGGAGAACCAACAGACTGTGTTGGAAGAAGTGCAGCCAGAGTGCTCCTTGGAGGCAAGGATGACCAAACTTTGTCTCTCAGACTTCGGAAATATGGTCAGGAGGGACCATTCGCTGGAGAAGGATATCATGTTTGGTAAGGTGGAGGGTCAGAGAAAAAGAGGAAGGCCCCCAGCGAGATGGATTGGCAAAGTGGCAGCATCAATGACCTCAAGCGTGGCAACGATAGCGAGGTTGGCCCAGGACCTGGCAGTGTTTCATTCTGCTGTGCATAAGGTCGCTATGAGTAGGTACCAACTCGATGGCACCTAACAACAGCAAGAAAGTTTGTGACGTAGCATGAAAATAGAAAAACCATTTGGGAGTAAGATTTTTCTCTAAAACCTTTCATAATCTCTAAGGAAATGCTTACTCTCTAGCTTTGCAGGAAGAAAAAAAATTAACTGCCCCCTGCCCCCAACACCTCTGGCAAAAGATGGTAAGCATATTTCAATCAATAGTTAGAGTGATTTATTTATTGAAAACAATATGAAAATGAAAAATGTTCTCCTAAGGAAATGACTGTAATGTTTTGACTTCACTATTAATTTGGCCTCTTTTGTAAAGCAAGCACATGAGCTCTGAAGTAACAGCTGGACACAATGAGCAGTAAAGCAACAAAGCAGGAATCACTTGAGCTATTGTCCCATGTCTACAATAATTCCTCTCTAGGGAATCCTCGAACTTAAAATAAAAAGGAAAGAAAAGAAAAATCCCATAAATTGTGCAGTTCCTCATTGCAATTTCTCTTTAAAGAACACAATTTAACATAGAATACAAGAAATGTGCCTAGTTAAAAGTTTCAACCTGCCTTCAAAGTTGCCTGAATATTTATTCTCCTGTTTGGCCTTGATTTGTCTGCAGAAATAAATAATTCATCAATTTTTTAAATGTTCCATGTCACCGTTTTACTAAATGTTGTCACTCAGATCTCTAGCTCAACAACTAAAACACTTGGAGAAAAACACAGAGAAACCCAAACACAACTTTGTAGAGAGAGTCAAGAAATGTGCAGGCCTGAAAAATATGTTCCTGCCCACATGACTGGTCCCCAAATAACACCCCATAGCTGGGCAAGTGATCAGAGAAATTCTACTAGAGAAAACAAAGTCTTCCCACTGACCTAAAATGCCTAGAATTCTGATATATGGAAACTTCCTTGGCTGAAGTCTCTGCTTCTCAATGTTTTTCATCTAAGAATCCCTGGTGGAAGAAGGAAGTGAAAACAAATCCCAGGATATCTAGAGACCTAGCTCAGAACAGTTTACCAGAAGTAAAACGTTCTTATGATCTCATGTTTTTAAGATATGAGAAATTTAGGATTCTACTTGTGGTACCATAGGATAAGCACTCACACCCTAACCGTAACCCTAACATTGAACCAGAAGGTTGGCAGTTCAAACTCACCAGCTGCTCCTTGGAAATCCTACACATGGCTGCTATGAGTCAGAACCAACTTGATGGCACTTAACAACAACAACACTATAATATGTATATTTGTATATTTGCTTTAATATGAAAATGACATAGACTGCCCTGTCCCAAATCTTCAAGTAAATTTTAAAATCTAAGAAAATGTGCTGTGATTGTTCTGTGAATTTTTTCTAGCACAGACCAGATTGGAAGTCTAGCGTTAAGACACTAAAGACCCTACCAAGGCACACTGGAAATTAGCTTTTTGCAAGGGGATGTGCATTTTGGGTTGAGGCTTATAATTTATGAACAGCTTCGCATGAGTTTGATTTATGAGACAAAATGGCCAATCTTCTACCTAGGCCCTAAAGCAACCAAATCAAGCAAGCATATTTATACAACAAGAGGGAAGGAATGCCCGGTAGGGAGGCTGCAACACTGCCTACACTAAAAAGGTTGCTCTGGCAAATGAGAAAGTGTGACCACAAGGGGGTTGTAGTTGTCATTAAGTGCCGTTGGATCAATTCCGACTCATAGCAATCCTGTATAAGGTTTCTGAGGAGTGACTGGTGGGTTTGAACCACTGATCCTGTGGTTAGCAGTCAGTGCATATCCTACAGTGCCACACCAGGACTCCCCACAAAAGGATTGTTGTTGGTGAGTGTCGTCAAGTCGGTTCTGACTCATACCGACCCTGTATAGCATTTCCAAGAAGCAGCTGGTGGGTTTGAACAGCTTATCTTATAGTGCCGCAGCAGTACCCCCATAAGAGGGTAGCAAGCCTGAAGTTTCAAGGGATGGACTAGAAAAAAATGTTCTGCAAGAAGGATGCAAGAGCCCAGAGATAAACTTTTCCTACATCTTACGTTTATCCAGAGCATTCCCGACCATATCACCAGGAATAAAAACATAAACATCTGCTGAAAGTATCGTCCACACAGACAAGTGGAAAGTGTCTGGTGGAGGGTTCCTTGGACGAGTCTCTGGAGCCCAGGAAGGATGGAGCAACAGATAAAGAGAAACAGGCCCCTTCTTGGCCACAGTCATGTTTTCTCTTCATCATTCCCACCAAACTGGTTTGCAAAGGTCATTTCCAAAGCAGCAAGAAATGCTATTTCTCAGGTAATAAAAGCAAAGGTAAAATTTAAACTAAAAAAAAAAAAGTTAAAGTCACTTTTTTTTTTTTT
>NW_006408628.1:4578502-4588243 GCF_000296735.1 Chrysochloris asiatica
TACCAAGCAATTGCATCCTAAACAAAGATTCCTAAACCTGGATTCCAGAAAAGCCCACCAATGCATTATAAATGAACTCACCCCAAAGACAACGTCTGGAATATAGCTTACAGAATGCCTCATAGATATTTGAGATATGCACATTCCAAAATACCACAAGGACCAAATAAACAGAAAAACAACCCTCAAAAACCTAAGCTGCTCAGGGATTTGTATATAATTGCATGCTAACTCACTTTGGAAGGCTCAGGCTGTCGATTCTTCTAGATATAGAAGGAAATGCACATCTGCTCAGGATCCTATCTCTTCTGTCACCCCCTGAGTGTTCTCTCCCTTTAAAACGTGGGTTTCCTGGGGGAAAAAATTGCCCCTTAGCTTAAAAGTAGCTGTGTACTTTGCATTCTCTGTTTTCCCAATTGAATCTTAATCTCCATGAGTGAAAGCAAAGACTTCTGTATTCACTTCTTGTTGTATCTCTCACAATCGGTTCTCTGTACAAGAGAATCCAAAAATCCCCAATATATTTTGCAGCAATATGTGGTATATATCTATGTCCAGATGCCACTGATATGTCACAAAAGCCTTGAAACACAGTACATATGAAAACCAGCAAATGTATTTAATTTCACTTTGGTGGTGGTGGTAGTATGTCGGAGTTGGTTCCAACTCATAGCGACCCTGTACAAGGTTTCCAAGGCTGTAAATCTTTATGGGGGCAAAAAGTCTCATCTTTCTCCCTGAGAACAGCTCGTAGTTTCAAATTGCTGACCTTAAGGTTAGCAGTCCGACTTGTAACCAGTACACTACCAGCACTTTAGCATCAAAAATAATTGTCTGTCATGAAATTATCCACCACCCATCTGTCAGTCTATTGTAAAATGGTGGCTTGCATGTTGCTATGATGCTGGAATGTATGTGACTATTACCAGCAGGGTCATCCATAGTAGAGAGGTTTCAGCAGAGCTTACAGACCAAGACAGACTAGGAAATCTAACATCCACTTTCAAAAATTAGCAAATGCAAACCTTATAGATCATGACAGAAAATTGTCCAATTTGCTTCCTTAAGAGAGATCATCAGAAGGATCAATCTCTACAGAAGGACATCATGTTAACTTAGTGTCAACATGTACTTGGAGAGCCTCAGTAAGATGGATTGGGACGTAGCCACCAAGATGGACTCAAATATGCTGGCAGTTGTGAGGGTAATGCCAGTCAGGGTAATGCTGTTGTATATAAGGTGACAGTAGAATTGATAACAGCTAACAACAACAACAAGGAGCTCTGGTAGCGTAGTGGTTATGAATCGGGCTGCTAACCTCAGGGTCAGCAGTTCGAAATTACCAGCTGTTCTGCGGGAGAAAGCTGAGGCATTCTGCTCCCATAAAGATCTACAGCCTCGAAAACCCTGTACAGGGTCACTATGTGTTAGAACTGATTCCACAGCACATAACAACAACAAAAAATACAACTATTTTGTAAAACAGTGCAAAACATCACAAAATTGAAAAGCTGATCTATATTATCCCGATACACAAAACTGTTGGAAGCATTTCAGTGGCCTTTGTCTGCTTATTTGTGCAAAAACCCCAAAGGTGGAAGATACAACTTCATTTCTAGTTCCCTTTGCACGATATCAAGGTTGTCATCCCTTTCCTTCCAGTCCAGAAACCCAGTTGTTCAAGTCATCATGCACTGAAACCTCCTTCCCTTCCCCTCAGTAGGGCTTAAGAGGGGCTCTCAGACTGTCCTCAGGTGTCCTCTGTTCACCATTCAATTCACTCCCTCTCCTCTACATACACACATCTACATATAAACATTACAGCCTCGGATACCCTGTACAAGGTCGTTATGGGTCGGAACCAACTCGAAGGCACTTAACAACAACAACAACAACATATAAACACATTGACACTTTCCTCCATAGTGGATGTGGGATTTCTAAACTGAGGACCAGTTTGCCCAATGGTTGGGAGTGCTGGTGGCTGATGGTTCTCATATGAGTTCCTCTCCAAGAATCACTCTCAGCTTTGCACATGATCACGTGCCCCTTCCACCTACCGTGACCCATATCTAGTGACTGGTCGGTGAGGAGATAGAAACCTTGGCCCATTGCCCCAAGAAGAGACAACCCTGAAGGACCTTTGCCTGTACCAGTCCTCCCCATTGTGCCAGCTGAGTCCTTGGTATGGAATCATCTCCATCCAAGCTCCTCCTTTTCCCATAGGTCAGACCCAGGAAGCCATCCCCAGTCACCTTCTTATACATGCATCTTTGTTTCAGAGTCTGAATTCCAGCAAACCTAACCCAAGACATTCTCCCTCTTTTTTCTCTTCATTCCTTCTTTGTTAATACAAATAAACCTTATGACAGTTCATTGGTGCTAGCAAATCTTGGTGCCAATGCAAAGTTTTGAAGTGAAATTACTCCATAACTTCTAAAGCCTCTGAAAGACCTTGGAATGGTCTTCTTGATAATCTCCACAAATCTACAATGTCCTTCTCATTCTCATCTAATTAAAAGTGCCATTGTCAAAACCATGCTATATAAATAAGAGACTTTTCATTAATTTGATTATTTCTAATAATTATGGCTTTGCACACATAACCTTCATTTCTAAGCTACAGAGTTTATTTTTTTTTCTTCTGCTTTTCATTGTCCATGTACAGTATTTCATCAAGGTTTGAATTTAAACAGATTTCTAAGGACTGGCCTTGTGTTCATTTTCTTTTATGAGTTGCTAGAAAAACTATTTTCCAGTTCTAAAGAACTGACTTTAAAATAGGCTGCTGGAATTCAATCTGTCTGTAAGTTGGAGCTAGCCATGTCTTCACATAATTGGCTTTGGAAACAGAGACTCACACCATCTCAGGGACTTGAAACTAGCCTCAGGCTGTCCCCTACAAAGCAGCTGCCCAGTGGCCGAACTGCAGAATGACAGAAGGGTCCCAGCTGGGCTGGAGTCTGTTTGATTTCCACGGATCCAGATCACAGCTTGAGCTGCACCCACACTGGCCACCACCTGGCAGCCATGACAGAGCAGCCCCGAGGACTATGGGCAGTCACTCTTCTATCTGGTCAGGGCATCTGAGGACACTGAAGGATGGCTCCCAAAACTGATCGCCATCCCCTTTTGGTGATGAAATTAAGCTTAACATTTTATTAGATCTTTTCATTGTTTTTAACCTTTTTTTTATCAGTCATACTTTTTGGAAGGCTAGGGCTATGAATGAACAAGTCCAGAATTTACCATGTGCATAAGAACAAAGATTAAGAATAATGACAGCAAACAGCGATACCGCAGCTACTATGAAGGGAATGAAGAAACTAGCATGCATAAATACTGACAAAGGGAGGTGATTTTTGCTGTTATTACTAACTAATACAAAAGCCAGATTAATAGGTAATTAAAACTGCTTTCTTAAAATACCTAAAAGTATTAGCAGCAGAATCAAAGCACCCAATGGAATCAGTAAATGATATAAGGACTACTCAATTGGTTCTGAACAGATTTCTTAAACAGGACTTTAAAAAAATTTTTTTTGTTTAAGCGCTAATTTTTCAAATGCTCTAGATGTTCAGGAGTTCTGGTCTGGTGCTATAAGATAAGCACAGGACGGAACTGACTCAACAATACTTAACAACTGGCTGGTCTAGTTCAGACATATTGTCAGGAGGGACCAGTCCCTGGAGAAGGATATCATGTTTGGTAAAGTGGAGGGTCTGGGAAAAAGAGCCCCACCCCCCAACAAGATGGGTTGACACAATAGTGGCAGTGATGGGCTCAGGTGTCGATATGATTGTGAAGTTGATGCAGAACCGGACAGTGTTTTGTTCTGTCGTGCATATGAATTCACTATGAATCAACACCGACTTAATGGCACATAGTAACAACAAATCAAACTGGTCTAGCAGCCGCTAAACACTTTCCAAAAACTTGATATAAGGGTCCCCCTCTCCCTGTTTTTAGAGACCTCCTTCCTCCTGCCCTCCATTTTTCTGGCCTGATGAATAGCTGACATCCTGGGAATTTCCTTCTCTGTTTCCATGTATGGAATCCCCTAAATTTCTTATTTCTTCTCTCATGGTTTATTCCCTCATTTTTGCCAAAATTTATCTTCCAGAAATTTCCTTAATGCACACACATACACACACAATGAATGAAAAATGTTTGGGTCTTCCTAAGACTCCCCGGTGGCTCCTTGGGCAAGTATCAGGCTGCTTGAAAGGTTAGTGATTGAAACCCACCCACTGCTACTTCTCAGGACAGAGATGTGTCAGTCTGTTTCCATCAAGATTTCCAGCCTGGAAACCCTATGAGGGAGTTAGTTCTACCCTACAGCACACACGGTCACCATGAGTCAGAACTGACTCCAGGGCAACCAGCAACTATGTAGTGGAGAACTGTTTGGGGTGGTGGAGGTACAAAGAGACAGCAGAGACACTTTTCTTCCAAGGAGGCCTGAGTTAACAGAGAAGCATTACAAATGCTACGGCAGAAACTTGCTCAGTGTAAAACAGTGGCCAGTCCTTCTAGGACTTCAAAATCACTTTGTTGCCAACAACACTCACGGAAGCAGCAGTCAAGACATCAGACGACATATTGCATTAGGCAAATATGCTGCACAAGACCTTTTTAAAGTGTTGAAGAGCAAAGATCTCAGCTTGAGGACTAAGGTGCACCTGATGCAAGCCACGGTATTTTCACTAACCTCATATAGATGCGAAAGCTGGACAGTGAATAAGGAAGATCGTAGAATTGATGCATTTGAGTTATGGTGTTGGAGGAGAATATTGAAAGTACCATGGACTGCCAAAAGAACAAACAGATCTGTGTGGGAAGAAGTGCAACCAGAGTGCTCCTTGGAGACCAAGATGGCCAAACTTCGTCTCTCATACTTTGGACATATTGTCAGGAGGGAACAGTCGCTGGAGAAGGATATCATGTTTGGTAAAATGGAGGGTCAGAGAAAAAGAGGAAGACCCCCAACAAGATGGATTGTCCAGGTGGCAGCATCGATGGACTCAAGTGTGGCAACAGTAGTGAGGTTGCCCCAGGATCAGACATTGTTTCGTTCTGCTGTGCGTAAGGTCGCTATGAGTTTGTGCTGACTCAATGGCACCTAACAACAACAACAGTATTTTAATTGGCATAGGCTAAATGGAATCCTGGTATAATGCTGTAAGATAAGCACTAAACGACTAACTGTAAGGTTGGCAGCCCAAACCCACCAGCCACCCCTTGGAAACCCTATATAAGGTCACAACAAATCGGAATGGATTCAGTGGCACTTAACAACAATAACAACAATAAGTTAAAGACAGAGACAGACTTATTAAGTAAAACATGTATTTATTCCTCATGAAAGTAAATGAGGTCTGGGTATAAGCAAAGTTTCTCAGTAGGTCAAATAGAGAAGAAGTAGATGAATTGGGATCAGCCCATGCATGAAACAGTAGAAAACCAAAACTGAACTCACTGCCATTGGGTTAATTCGGACCAATAGTTACCCTCTAGGACAGAGAACTGCCCCATAGTGTTTCCAAGACTTTAAATCTTTACAGAAGCAGCCTGTCTCATCTTTCCCACCTGGAGCAGCTGGTAAGTTTAAGCAGCTTGATGCTTAACCCACAGAGCCACCAGGGCTCCTCAATTAGTATGAAACAACAACAAAAATCCATTGCAATCGAGTTGATTCTGACTCATTGAGACCCTGTATAGGATATCCGATACTATAAATCTTTACAGAAACAGACAGCTTCATCTTCCTCTTACGCATCAGCTGGGTTTGAACCACCTACTTGCAGTTTGCAGACCAATACCTAACCCACAATGCCACCAGGGCTCCTTTGCAATAGTATAAAATTTTAAACAAACAAATCTACGCCATCGAGTCAGTTCTAACTCACGACAACCCTATATAAGGGTTCTCAGGCTGTAAATCTCTAAGAGAGCACACAGCCTCATCTTTCTCCTGAGGAACAGTTGGTGGATTTGAATTGTCGACCTTGTCATTAGACTCCTAAGCACGGGCATGCCAAATTCCAAAAACCTTACATCATGCTCATCCATAACATAGTCATACTGTGAGTGGCAATTGAATGTCAGCAAAATTACATGTTACGTTAATGTTTATTTCAATTTTATTGGTTTTAGAGTTTTAGTCCTTAGTTTGTACATTTGTTTTAGTTTTACAATTAGAAGAACTATAAGCATTAAGACTGTATATGAAGTTTTAGTATGTAAGTAACACTGGCATTAAATTCATTTAAATCAGCAATGACAGTCTGAGGGAAATGGTTTCTCAGATTGACATACGCTTTGGAAACTAATCTATTATCTTAATTGTGGCTCTTCCTAGCAACGGAATTCTCAGCTCAGCTCCTACTGATGGAGCTACCCCTTTTTCAATTGGTTGCTTGAGCCCAGCGTTGAAAGAAAGCAGTCCCTTCTTGTTATCTAGAGACTTGAGGGGACACTTCTGGCCTTCTGTGTGCAGAGACTATAATTTCCTCCAAATTTATCATTGAAAGAAATGGTCACTTGAGAGTTTGCAGACATGTGAAAACAATAAAACAGAAAGGAAAATCCAGTTCAGTCCATAGCCTTAGGGAATAGGGAAAAGGTTGTGTGTTCTGATAACATAAGGAAATTTCTGGAAGATATTCTACTATATACTAGAGGATAAACAATGGACTGAAAAGTCAGTTTGAGCCACAAGGTTGGTGGTTCACACCAACTAGCCCCTCCTCGGAAACCCTAGACAGGGCTGCTGTGAGTCAGAACCAACTCCACAGCACTAAACAGCAGTAACAGGCATAGGAGGAAATTTTTGTTTATATATTTTAAACCTAAAGGTGGTATTGAAATCTACACCTGGGGGCCCTTTATCTGCCTAACTGAAAAAAGACAGGTGATGAATGCCATTTTATTCTACCAAAACCCAAAACCAAATCCATTGCCATTGACTCAAGGAGCAGCTGGTGGGTTTGAACCACCGACCTTGTAGTTAGCAGTCCAGTGCTTATCCTACAGTGCCACAAGGGCTCTCAAATGCTTGTTCTCACACTTGTACTGCCCCATGGCAAAAGACTGGTGGTTCAAATCTACCCAGAATCTCCATGGCAGAAAGATCGGACAATTTGCTCACATAGAGATGACAGCCTAGAAAATTCAAGGGGGCGTTCTACTCTCAGATGGGGTTGCTGAGCTGAAACCTACTTCATGGACTCTACCAGGAACAATAAGGGAGATATGTGAGCTTGCGTCTGTAAGTTTGCTGGTGCAAGGTTACCAACTGCCCTTTTCCACAAAGAACTGGTTCTGTTCTAAAATCTGACCATCTGGCTTTTTTGAGGTTGACATAGCCCTGCTCAAAGTAGGCTTTGCTTCCAGAAAGAGACCAGACACATTACAACCTTTGGCCTTTCAACCACAAAAAGGACTGGGAAATAACATTCCATGCTCAGATTCTAAAATATAACAAGTAAAATTAAACAGCCTTTCTTTTGCAAAGTGATGTTAAGAATAGATGATGCTTCTTATTGTTGTTAAGTACCATTGAATTGGTTCTGACTCATAGTGACCCTGTATAGGGTTGCCAAGGAGCGGCTGGTAAGTTTAAACCTCCGACCTTGTGGTTTAAATTGACTTTGCGGTCTAGTGTTTATCCTACAGCGCCATGCCAATTTCTTTCATTTATTTCTTTTCTTAATCTGTCCATACAAAAATGTCAGCCTAATTTTGAGCCCAAGGATTTTTTGTTTTGTTTTTGGCTTTCTATTTTATTTATCTATTTGTCTATTTATTCCGGCTCTTTACTGAAAAATCCAAAAGTTGAAGAACTACTGAGTAACAAGAGACTGTGATTTAAAGGAAAATGGAACTTAACCCTACCTTTATTCCTAACTGGATATGCCTTGGGAAGATTACTTAATCTTTAAAAATCACCTTTCTATACAAAATAGAGATGACAGCACCGTTCTTCAGTCACTTGGGAGGATTAATGACAATTGTATGTGTCTGTTTTTAATTAAGTGCTGTCGAGTCGATTCTGATTCATAGCGACCCTGAACAGGGTTCCCAAGGAGCAGCTGGTGGGTTTGAACCACCAAACTTTTGGTTCACAGTCCAGTGTTTATTCTACAGCGTCACACCAGAAGTCCATATGTATCTGAGGGTTCAATAAATGAAAGTTGTCATCATTAGTAACTATCAGTTCTTAATTGTCATACATTAATAAAACTGCCTGATCCTAGGCCAACCTCACCATTGTTGCCATGCTTGAGCCCATTGATGCTGCCACTTTGCCAATATATATATACTGGTCAAGATGTTTAATTGTAAAGGAAGTTGTTGTTGTTAAATATCATCAAGTCAGTTCAATCCATAACAACCCTGTATAGAGTTTCCGAGGAGCGACTGGTGAGTTTGAGCCACCAACCTCACAATTCAAAACGACTTTGCAGTCCAACGCATTAACCCACAGTGTCACACCAGGACTCCTGTAAAGGAAGACTACCCCTTAAATAAGAGACACACTACACCATCATAATTCCTGGCCTGGCTTTATATCTATATAATTAAAAGCAAAATTTAGAAAAAAAGAAATTAGTTCATCTTCTGACTTTTTTGCCTACAGAAAAATTCAACCATCAATCAAGCTGATGTTTGTGAATCTAATTTGGCAATGCTTCAGACATCTCCCAACAACCTTTTGTTAGAACCTGTTTAACTAAGCATATGCATGCTGAGACAAAAACGATATACCTTTTTTAAAATAAATTTTTGACATTATAAAAAAAATAAAATAAAACTAGAGAGACAGAGGAATTCAGATACCTGGCCAGAACAACAAGAAATACTAAAAATCAGAAATATTTATTTTATTAACATTTAAAGCACGAGGCTCCCTATTTATCTGGTTTATTTGAAAGTACTGTGAAGACATTGTTAATGGGCAGATGATCTTCACTGGTCTTATTTTACTAAGGGTTCTTTTTGTTTTTGTTTTTTAAATGATGAAAAGGTCTGAACATGAGCTACTATCTTGAGAAAATATAGTTGTGAATAGATTTAAATTGTGGAGCATACATGTTCACCCTTGTTTGAGTAATGTTCAACGACTGTTTTTTAGCCACTGGGGAAATAGCTCGATTTTACTCTAAACAGACTCCAACTGAAAAATAACACAAGATACTCTTTTGTTTATCAGGGGATTTGATAGCTCTGGAAGTTCATGCAGGTTTCATGAGTGAAAGAATCAACACTCTTTCTTTTCATAGACTGTCAGTTGGCTGCTCCCTAAATCAAAATATTGTAAGGTATGAACTGGGGTCTGGACGTGGCCCATTTCTGACATGCTCTCCATATGTTTTAAATTAATACTTAATTTAATATATGTTTTAATTTAAGTCATTCATCTGAGCTTAGCAAATAAGCCACTTACCTGATCCCTAACTCTTTCAACTTGGCTATGCTTTCCTTTCCCCTTGCAATTTGCGGTGGCTTTGTTGTTGTTGTTAGATGCCATTGAGTAGGTACCAACTCATAGCAAACTTATGCACAGCAGAAGGAAAACTGCCTGATCCTGAGCCAACCTCACCATTGTTGCCATGCTTGAGCCCGCTGATGCTGCCACTTTACCAATCCATCTCACTGGGGGTCTTCCTCTTTATCTCTGACCTTCCATCTTACCAAACATGATATCCTTCTTCAGTGGTCCCTCCCGACAATATGTTC
>NW_006408628.1:4588903-4591163 GCF_000296735.1 Chrysochloris asiatica
TGTCACACACCTTTCTTAATTTTAAACCATTCAGTGTTCCCATGTTCTGTTCGAACAACTGCCTCTTGGTCCATGTACAGATTCCTCATGAGCACACTTAAGTGTTTCAGAATAGTCATACTTCACAATGTTGTCCATAGCTTGTCATGACCCACACATTCAAAAGCCTTTGCGTAGTCAATAAAGCACAGGTAAACATCTTTCTGATATTCTCTGCTTGTGGTGGCTTAGCATCTGATAAATGACTCCTTGTTGAAACACCATTTGCCCATTAAATAATGCCTTGTTAAGTGCTGTCAAGTCTGTTTTGACTCATAGTGACCCTGTCTAGGGTTTCCAAGGAGTGATTGAGAGGTTTGAACCACCAACCTTGCAGTTAGCAGTCCAGTGTTTATCATACAGCACCATACCAGAGCTCAAAAAATTGTCTAGGGAATTTTACCAAGCAAAAAAACAAGGGCTCTGCCCAGAGCTGGTCAGAGCAGTAGCTAAAAGTCTCTACCAATTTACCATTTACTGTTGTTGTTGTTGTTGTTAAGTGCCGTGGAGTCAGTTCTGACTCATCATTATCCTGTATAGGGTTTCTAAAGAATGACTAGTGTGTTTGAACTAACTTGTGGTTAGCAGTCCATTGCTTTCCTACAACTAGATTTTGACCCAAACTCATGTCAACCCATGTGTATCAAAGTGTGTTGAGTTGACCTAAACACCCCATGTGTGTCAGAGTAGAACTGTGTCTCAGAGTTTTTTAATGATGATTTTTCAGAAGCCGCCGATCACCAAGCCTTTCTTCCAAGGTATCTCTGGACTTTCTTCTAAGAAGCCTTTGGGGTGTGTTCAAACTGCCAGCCTTTCAGTTAGGAGTCCAGCATTTAACCATTTGTGCCATCTTGGGATGAAATGACCTCCAAAAAAAGGCCACTAGTTGGCAGAAATCTCTAAACTTGTGACACACCCCACCGCATCATCACCCTCCTAAATCAGCTCCAGGGATGTGCTACAAATATGAACATTCCCTAACATACATGCTGCTAACATGTTGACTTAGAAATAGAGATCCTGGCCTTCTAGCCAGTGGAAATTTTTTTTTCCCTCTTTGGAGGTGGTCAGGCGAATTTCAAACAATTTCTGAATTGACAAATAGAAATTTGATGAATTTTTTCATGTTCGACTGGTTCAACAACTTTGTTGTTGTTAAGTGCCATGGAGGTGGTTCCAAGGTAGGGTTTCTGAGGAGCAACTGGTGAGCTTGAACTGCCAACCTCTAGTGACCTGATTCAGTTCTTGGAAATCTGAAAGGATCTGAGAAATTGTACCACCCAAACTTCTCCCATTTGCAGACAGGATTACCCGGGTCTGGGTTCACAGCTGGAGGAAGCACAAGGTAGTCACTTATCACTCACACCCTAAGAAACTAACTCCATCAATATCCAGAGAATGTCTTCCTTAGGGAAAACTCTACTCTCACAGCTCAAATGGACTGACAATTTGGATTTCTCAAAAGTAAGTTTGAAGACAATGAAATAATCAAAACCTAAGCCAATTCCTTTCTTCATCCCCTTGATATTGAAAGATGCTAATCATATCATTTTATCTTGTAAAATGTCATGGCTCAACCCCTTTATATGCAAAGGGTAACAGATTGTAAAGGTACTTCAAGTATGGATTCTGACCTTGCAGTTAGCAGATTTGTAACCAAGACTCCTGACAATACTACCAATTAAATTAGGGAGTACAGTGGCTCTAGCAGGTAAGCACTGGACTGCAAACCACAAAGTTGGCAGTTCGAGTTCACCAACCACGCCACAGGAGAAACATGAGGCTTTCTGCTCCCTCAAAGATTTCCAGCCTCAGAAATCCTATACAGGGTTGCTTTGAGTCGGAAACAATTTGATGGCACTTAATAACAACAGCCAATTAAAATGTTACCCAGTTTAGAAACCTATAGATTTTTAAGTGGTTTCCATTTTGAAAAAAAAAAATCAATACATTACAGAAACAGAGCTCATTAGTGGCAAAGGGACCTAAAGTAGATTGTATTGATATTCTCTAAACCCTACTCAGCTCTCAAGAATAAACTTAACTCAGCTTCCCCATAGAAATTCTCCCTAACTCCCTGGTCTGAAAGCCTCGCTCACTTTTCTAAATTCTCAGGAAACTAAATATCTGTACTTCTTGTTTGTGGTCATCAATTGTATCTTGAAAGTAAGTTTATTTTTAATTTGTTCAAGTTTTTCTCCCTCACTTATGTTATAAACTA
>NW_006408628.1:4594543-4596476 GCF_000296735.1 Chrysochloris asiatica
TTTTTTTTTTTTTTTTCTTTAGTACTTGCAGGTTGAGAAATGTCAAGCATGCTCTTCCTTTTTGGTTTACCAGGTCTTAGCACATTTCCTTAGAATACTTTACTTTGTCTTCTGGAGCTTCCCTATGAAATCTTCTGTCCAGGTCTTTTACTTAATCACTTCTTCCATTTGTTCTAGCTACGCTACATTCAAAGAAGCTCTGGTAGCATAGTGGTTTATGAGCTGAGCTGCTAACTGCAAGGTCAATGGTTAGAATCTATCAGCTGCTCTGCAGGAGGAAAAGGAGACTTCCTGCTCCTTTCAAGATTTACAGCCTCGGAAATGCTATGAGTCAGAACTGACTCAGTGGCACACCACCACCACCACTCAACATTCAAGAGCAAGGTTCAGAATCTCCTATTATATCCATTTCGGTTTTTTCTTTCTTTCCGGTCTTCTTAAGGACATTTTGCTTTCTTCATGTATGATGTCCTTGATGCTATCTCACACCTCATGTAGTCTTCGTTCGTTAGTGTTCATGCCTCAAATCTTATTCTTGAGATGATCATTTTGCCTCTCCTGGACCTGTTTTAATTTCCTTCAACTTCAACTTGAATTTGCATGTGAGCAATTGACCGTGTGGTTTACAGTTGGTCCCTGGTCTTGCTCTGACTGCTAATGGTGAACTTGTTCACAGATACAGTCTATCTGATTCGTGTGTATTCCTTCTGGACAGGTTCACATGCATAGTCATCACTTACATCATTGAAAAAAAAGTATTTCTAGTGAATAGATCATTGGTCTTTTAAAGTTCTATCCTTGATCTCCATTTCTTTTTCACCAAAGCCTTATTTTCCAAGTACTAATCCTTTCTTTCCAACTTCCACATTCCTGTCACCAGTAATTATCAATGCATCTTGATGGCATGTGTCATCAAATTCAGACTGCATAAATTTAGAGCACAGACCTGTAGAGTTCCCAGTATATGTTTACTGTACTTCATTGATGTGAATGAACAAATGAGTGAATAATACTGTGGTATGCCAGTAGGCCACTATCCTCAGTATTTCAAATTTACATGATATCACTAATTCCAATTCATCTACCAGCTAACAAAGGAGATCTCGGCTGCTAACCAAAAGGTCAGCGGTTCAAATCAACCCAGTAACTCCATGGGAGAAAAGATCTGCCAATCTAATTCCATCACAATGACAGCCTAGGAAACTATCGGGGCAGTTCTACTATTTTCTATGGGGTTGAGATGAGTTAACTGCACACAATAGCAACAAGCAGTCAATGACCAACCCAAATCACACAGCTGATCTGTTTCCAGAACATGGCATTCCACTCCAGTCCTAAACTGCTGTTGAATCTTTCCTTTAATCCATCTCAGCCTATATCAACCAGCGCTCTTCCCATCTCAAGGTCAGTTGGCTCTTTCCATAATCATTTTCCTTCACGGCCCCACAATTCACCCCTCTACCTTCCAGGATTCCTGATGTGGCATTGTAGAGTAAGCACTAGACTGCTAAATGCAAGGTCAGCTGTTCAAACACCAGCCACTCCTCAGAAACCCTATATATACAGGATCTTGTCAGTTGGAACTGACTGGACAGCACTTAACAACTACAACCTTCCATAGACTCTCTCCTAGGAATACCTTAAACAAAGCATTGTTAAATCACTGCTCTCTATATTGGCTTGTTTATATGAGGAAGCTTCAAAATGTTCATGGAAAAATAGAATTAAAAACTAATGGGACGATCACAACTATAAAGGTAGAAGCTCTGTAACAAAAAAAGGGAAGGGTGGTTAATCTTGTAGTCCAGGAGGAACAGAGGACCCTAGGATCATCAAGGGAGAAGAGCATGAGCAAAGTGCGGGACCCTATCCAGAGAGACTCTGGTAGCGTAGTGGTTACAAATTGGGCTGCAAACCACATGGTTAGCAGTTT
>NW_006408628.1:4605896-4607973 GCF_000296735.1 Chrysochloris asiatica
CTATGGGTCGGAACCAACTCGATGGCACTTAACAACAACAACAATCCAAAAATATATTTGCCTTTATATGTAAAAAATAGAGTTAGGGTTGGACTCAGATAATTACAAACAAATTTTTCACCTGTAATTTGTCAAGAAGTTCAAAGACGCATGAGACAGAGGACAATTCTTTGTTCCATAGGACAAGGCTGTGACAGCTAATCCCCCACACACACATTTCCAAAATTCCATAGGAACCAGTACTCCCCATTCTTCATTGAGGACATTGACTGGTCTCTGCTTAAGCTCCTCTCTGTTTAAGAATGTTGGTATTGTTGCTAAGTGCATCGAGTCAGCTCTGATCCATAGCGACACTGTATAGGGTTTCCAAGGAGCAGCTGGTGAGCTAGAACTGCCAACGTTGCTGTTCAAACCGACTTTGCAGTCTGGCGTGTTAACCCATGGCGCCACACTAGGACTCCATTTAAGACTAATAGAAGGCCTTTTTTCTACCATAGACCGAAACTGTAGCTCTTTCTAGTCTAATCCTTTCATTCAAAAAGAAGAAAAAGATAGCTGACTCTTGAAAGTTTTAAGTGACTTAAGTCCACCATACAGTTACATGGTGGCAATCTGGTTGGTACTCAGATTTCCTAAGTCTTTATTGGGTGCTGAAACCATCCCCAGAGTTGGTTAACACGTAATCTTAGACTTGGTTCTTTTCACTTGAAACTCCTGCATTTTATGTCTCCACATTTCATAGTGCCCAGCAATATTACCTGCGGTTGCTCTTTTCTCAAACAACACTGGCTTAAGGAATTGATTCCCCAGAGCCATGGAAAATACAGTATGTCTCAAAAGTCAAGCATGGTGCCTGGCAAACACACATTCAATAATAGGCACCAATTTCCTTTTCAATCCCTCAGTTAGGGACCTAAGGTAGTATTGTAGCGTTAAGACCACTCAGAAGCTGTTTTGACAGTTTCTTAGACTTTCACCTACTGTGAGACTTTAGACAATCTTAGAAAGAGGCCCATGAGACTGGTATTATCCTTTTTACAAATACGGAACGAGGTCCTCAGAGGTGGGGGCTTTTGTCCAATGTCTGACTATAAACCCACGTACATTTCACTAGTCTATACATCTAGCTTCAATAAATGTTAGTTCTCTTCCCCTTATTTTCTTCTCACACCTAAAATTGTGTTTCATTTCTTATTTTACAATTGGTAGACAAAGCAGCAAAGCAAGGACAAAATAGCACTTCTGCATGCCCACAAGATATAAGCATTTTTACTCAGTAACTCTGTCCCTTGTTTAGAGTTCTTTGTGTTGATTAATGTGGCTATTGTATAGCTTAAGAAACCAATTGTAAATAACTTACGCAAAAACTGAAAAGTCATTGGAAGAATAGTGGATGTCTCGGGGAATTTAAGAAGTGGTGCTGTAGGATAAGCACTGGACCATAAGGTCAGTTTGAGCTGCAAGATTGTCAGTATAACCTCACCAACCGCTCCTCGAAAACCTCATACAGGGTCACTATGAGTCAGAACGGACTCGACAGCACTTAACAATAGCAACATGGAATTTAGACAAAAGTGGACAAACCAATTCACCGAGATGGGGAAGGAGGAGAGTCATAGAAATTACAGCAATGGCCTGTGGGCATTTTCTTATGGGTCAGGAGTTGCTGTTGGTGTGACCCCACTACCAACCACTCTTGAGTTCAGTGTCTCTCATTGCAAGTTTGGATCCTCATGTGCATCAGCCTGAAAGACCCAGCTGGGAATCAGTAGGTAAAGTCAAGTAATAAAATACTAGAGCTAGAAGCCCACTCCTGTGGGAAAAGTAGCCATTTCTCAGAGTAAAGGAGCAGGGCAATCCGACTACGACGTGTCCAAAGAGAAAAGAGCACAAAGGTGAGAACACCTGGGGAAGAGGATAAGGGAAACCACCAAGACTTGATGAAAACCCATTTATAAGGAAAAAGTTCAAAAGTATACAAAATTCTAAGTATCAACCAAATATTGAAAGATAAAATAGAACACTCTCTTTCTTTATAATCCCCTCTACTTGAAATACCTTTTTTTTTTTTTTTTTA
>NW_006408628.1:4608073-4613038 GCF_000296735.1 Chrysochloris asiatica
ACATAAATATATGGTGTTTTTTTAACTTAGGTATGACAGGCAGTGTGCTGGATAAACGAGCACAAATACTTTTTAATCGAACCTTTGCCTTCAGGAAGCTTATATTCTGATACACACAAACACATCAGTTGTCATCAAGTTAATTCCAACTCATAGTGACTTCACGAGTATCTGAGTAGAATTATGCTACCTAAAGTTTTCAATGACTGATTTTTCAGAAGTAGATCACCAGGTCTTTCTTTTGAAGTGCTTTGGAGTGGACTTGACTTCCAAATTTTTGTTTAGCAACCAACAAGATTTTCACAGCCATCTTGTTGTTGTTATTGTTAAGTGCCATCGACGGTTCTGACTCATAGCGACCTGTAGCAGTTGTTGAATACTTGGAACATCACTCCTACTTAAATCTCTTCTTTTCAGGCCAGGATGGGTCCTAGACATGTGCATACACACATACATCCAGAAAGGTGGACACTATAGTAAAGAGTGACAGGCAAGATAAGAGCAAAAGAATTATCTGTGGGAAAAGAAGAAATTATATAGCTGGAATCCAAGCAATATATAATTTTTAAAAAGTCTAACTCTGTGATTCTTAAACATAGACTTGGCATCCGTTGATCCAAAACAGGACCCCTGAGAACGGGGCCCAACGTCCGTGGTCTTTACAAGTTCCTTGTCTTGTTGTGGTTACATGCTATCAAGTCAGTACCGACTCATAGCAACCCTATGCACAACAGAAGGAAACACTGCCCCGTCCTGGGCCAACCTCACAATTGCTGCCACAATTGAGCCCATTGATGCTGCTACTTTGCCAATCCATCTCACTGGGGGTCTTCCTCTTTTTCTCTGAACCTCCACTTTACCAAACATGATATCCTCTCCAGTGACTGGTCCCTCCAGACAACATGTCTGAAGTATGAGAGACAAAGTCTGACCATCTTGGCCTCCAAGGAGCACTCTGGCTGTACTTCTTCCAACACAGATCTGTTTGTTCTTTTGGCAGCCCATGGCACTTTCAATATTCTCCTCCAACACCGTAACTCAAAGGCATCAATTCTTCTACGGTCTCCCTTATTCACTGTCCAGCTTTCACATGCATATGAGGTTATTGAAAATACCATGTCTTAGGTCAGGCACACCCTAGTTCTAAAGCTGACATCTTTGCTCTTCAACACTTTAAAAAGGTCTTGTGCAGCAAGGTCTTGTGTTTTAGGTTATAAAAATAGTGAAACGTATATCTACATTTTAAAAGTTTGTGGGGAAGTGGAATTAAAAGATAATGGAATTTTTCCTCAAACTTTTTGAAACCGCCTTATATATGTTGTGGTTATTAAGTGTCATTGATTCAGTTCCAACTAATAGTGATCACATATGGTATTTCCAAGGCTGCAAATACTCCCAGGGAGTAGCTGGTGGGCTTGAATCACTGACCTTGTGGTGGGCTTGTCCTACAGAGCTACTGCATTCCCATTCTCATATACATAAAGAGAGATTTATCTCAAGGAAATGGCTCATGCAGCTGTGGAGGCTGCCAAGTACTAATCTAAACCCAGGGCTCAGTTAGCAGGCTGGAGGCTTCCCCTGACTGATGAACTCAAAGCTGGCAGGTCAAATGTCATGTTGCTAGAGGTTGGAGGATGATGCGTATGATACAGGATCAAGAGAGAATCAGCTTTGAATCGCCACACAGATTTCGCCATGTTGGGGCTTATGGGTGTGTGGCCACTGCCTTAACCTCCAGGACCTGAGGGGACTCAGCCCTTCAGTGTCGCTGCCCCAAACCAAGATCTTGCTGAGGGCCGCCCAGCAGCACTCCAACCTGGTAGAGACTGTGCGGTGCAAACATCTCCTTCATCAAAGGCAGGCGCCACCACCGGGCGCCTGGTGGCAATCATCGGTGCAGTGGTGGATGTCCAATTTGATGAGGGGCTACCCTCACCTTAAATGCCCTGGAAATGCAAGGCAATAATGGCAGGTTTGTTTTGGAGGTGGCCCAGCATTTGGGGGAGAGCATTGCTAGTAAGGACCATTGCTATGGATGGTACTGAAGGCTTGGTTAGACTTCAGAAAGTCGGGGATTCACATGCACCAATCAAAATTCCTGTTGGTCCTGAGACCTTAGGCAGAATCATGAACATCATTGGAGAACATATTGATAAGAGAGGTCCCATCAAAACCAGACAGACAGTTTGCACCTATCCATGCTGAGGCTTCTGAGTTCACGGAGATGAGTGTTGAGCAGGAAATTCTGGTTACCAGTATCAAGGCTGTGGATCTGCTGGCTCCCTATGCCAAGGGTGGCAAAATTGGGCTTTTTGGTGGTGCTGGAGTTGGGAAGATTGTACTGATTATGGAATTAATCAACAATGTCGCTAAAGCCCATGGTAGTTATTCTGTGTTTGCTGGTGTTGGTGAGCAGACCCGTGAGGGCAATGACTTGGACCATGAAATGATTGAGTCTGGTGTTATCAACATAAAAGGTGTGATAAGGTAGCACTCTCTAAGGTAGCACTGGTGTACAGTCAAATGAATGAACCACCTGGTGCTCGTGCCCAAGTAGCTTTGACTGGACAGACTGTGGCTGAATGCTTCAGAGACCAAGAAGGTCAAGATGCATTGCTGTTTATTGATAACACCTTTCACTTCACCCAGGCTGGCTCAGAGCTGTCTGCTTTATTGGGTAGAATTCCCTCTGCTGTGGGCTATCAGCCTACCCTGGCTACTGACATGGGTACCACACAGGAAAGAAGGGTTCCATCACCTCAATACAGGCTACTTACATGCCTGCCGATGACTGTCCCTGTTCCTGCCACTACCTTTGCCCATTTGGATTATACAACTGGGTTGTCCATGCCATTGCTCAGCTGGGCATCTATCCAGCTGTGATCTTTTCAATTCCACTTCTCATATAATGGATCCCAACATTGTTGGCAATGAACATTATGATGTTGCCCATGGGGTGCAAAAGATCCGACAGGACTACAAATCCCTCCAGTACTATCCTGGGTATGGATGAACTTTCTGAGGAAGACAAGTTGACTGTGTCCCGAGCACAGAATAGCCAGCATTTCTTGTCTCAGCCATTCCAAGTTGCTGAGGTCTTCACTGGCCATATGGGAAAACTGGTATCCTTGAAGGAGACCATCAAAGAATTTCAACAGATTTTAACAGGTGAATATAACCATCTCCCAGAGCAGGCCTTCTATATGGTGTGGAAGAAGAAGCTAATAAACTGTCTGAAGAGCATTCTTAAGGGGACCTGTAGGCAAACTGTCCACCATGTTCTCCAGCTCCTGGCCCCTAATGAAAATGCTTCAGTCTTCTATGTAGGCTATATGGGAGCCTTGTTTGAAGATATGTTCTGTCTTGAGTATTTAAGGTTTCTAATAATACTTACATCCCTTCAAAAAAAAATAAAGTATGAGCTTTGCCAGAATAACCAGATATATTGGATGTAGGCCACACACCCCAAGGAACTTCCCCTTTCAACTGACTGGCTACTCACATCAGATCACAAAATGGAGGATAACTACATAATATCAGTTAAACCAAAGAGAATCATAGCCTATCAAAATTAACACACAGCCTTAGTAATTAACACACAATCTTAACTGTCACACTCCTCATACGGCATGTACATACAACAGAGTTTTGTAATACTGCACCAGGCTTTTTCTAAAGCTAAGTAGATTAACCCTGGGTGGATTGTGGTGCTGTAGGATAAAGCAGTGGACTGCAAGGTCAGTTTGAACCCACAAGGTCAGTGGGTCAAACGCACCAGCTGCTCCTTAGAAATCCTACATATGGTCACTATGAGTCAGAACCAACTTGATGACACTTAACAACAACAACACCTGCCCATTAACCCTGCCTGTACCAGGGTTATTGCTGATTGTTAGAGCTGCCAATAGCTAAGGGAGAAATGAGAAAGAGAAGAATAAAAATAAGACAAAAACTGAAGTGTGACAAGAAAATGAATGCTGTTTTGAAAAGGTATAAAGTAATCTGTATATTTGGTCATTTTAACTACTGTATTTAAATTATTTTTAATACTAAACAAGGTTGCAAACTTGTGCTTTATTTTTTTACAATTTCAAAATAAATTTTAAATTAAATGTAAATAGACCTGCTTTCCTTCCTTTTGTAAGAAAATCTGTATTCTGTCCTTGTCATTCCAATCACTCCCAGCATTAAATAAAAAATTGCTTTCTCTTCCTCTCCTTCTCGTTCCTGAATTTGGTGAAGTTCTATTAATCTTCAGCCTCAGCTTAAATGTCATTTCAAAAAGGTCTATCTGAATTACCACGGTGTCAGGTACCAGTGCATTGGTTCTGACTCACAGCAACCCAATGTACAATAGAAAGAAAAACCACTCCATCCTGAGTCATCCTCACAATCATTGCTCTGTTTGAGGTCATTGTTTCAACTACTGTGTCAATCCGTCTCTTTGAGGGTCTTTCTCTCTTCCATTAACGCTTTAGTTTCTCCAGCATCATGCCCTTCTTCAGCGACTGATCCCTCCTGGTAATAAATCCAAAGTAAGTAAGTTGACGTCTTGCCATCCTTACTTTTAAGAAGAATGCTTGTTGTCCTTCTTCCAATTGTATTCATCATTTGGGCAGTCCATTGTATATTCATTATTCTACATCAAGTGTATCGATTCTTCTATGGTAATCCTTATTTCACGTGCATATGAGGTGATTGAAAATACTACCATGACTTAGGTCAAGTGCATCTTAATCCTGAAAGTGACGACTTTGCTCTTAAACACTTTAAAGTGGTCTTCTACAACAGATTCGTATAATTAATTTATTTAATTTCTTGACTAGTGATTCCATAGGTATTGACTATAGATCCAAATGAAATCAAATCTTTGTAGCAACTGCACATTTTTTTTTTCCTTTATCAAGATGATGCTTATTGGTACACTTGTAAGGATTTTTATTTTCTTTATATTGAGATGTTCCA
>NW_006408628.1:4620179-4626109 GCF_000296735.1 Chrysochloris asiatica
CCCCACCCCCAAAAAAAACAGAAGGAAAGGAATCAAATACTGTTGAATGATGATGCCTGGAGGAGATTGTAATCATCACAATGAAACAATGAGTATAAAACTGATATTCTCCCATATAAACTATCACTCCATTAATTCACAATAAAAACTTAAAAAATAAAAGGTAATGGGATTTTTCCATGAGTTTTTTGAAGCCC
This sequence comes from Chrysochloris asiatica, assembly GCF_000296735.1. Taxonomy (NCBI): domain Eukaryota; kingdom Metazoa; phylum Chordata; class Mammalia; order Afrosoricida; family Chrysochloridae; genus Chrysochloris; species Chrysochloris asiatica. The sequence continues at coordinate 4,620,377 of NW_006408628.1, forward strand.
CTTCATATACATTTTAGAAAATTCCATATTGCATATTCTAAGAGTGTCTATAAAATACTTGCAATCTTCCGACAAATTCTTAATCCCTAACATAATCCATTGTGAAATCAAACGTGACTTAACATCATTGATCCCCAAATACATCAGAAGTACAAGAGCAATCAATTAACTTCAAAAGCCATGTCCCTAAAAGAATAATTCATCAGTCAATAAACCAACTTCTAATATGAGCCCAATATCCTCTATGCTGTGTGTTAAGAGGCATCAAACAAAGTGATATCATAGACAATGTAATAGACATCAGCTGTTTTGTTCTATCCAGAACCCGTTTTCCATTCTTCTGATTTTTCTTTGGCAGAAACATACCTCTCATCCACTCTCCATCTATTTGTGTGTGTGTTAAATTAAACCTACCCACAATCCAGGAATAGATAGTGACCCAAGCTTGGCCAATCTGAGCATTCCTGTTATAGGCCCCGTAACTATAACTGTAACAGGGATGGGCACATGAGCTAAGCTAAGTCAAGTTGATTCCATTCCAACACAGCATAGTAGTTAAACTAACAGGCTCTGGAGTCCAAGTACCTGAGCTTAAACATCAGTTTCAATGATCTCTGCTCTCGGCTTTGTTTTCTTGTATTTTATTTTTGTATAGAAAGTGCTTAAAATAATTCCTAGCCATAGCGTTGTGAAGTAGTTTAAATATGATAAGTATAGCTTGACTAAAAGCATGTCTGATAAATATTAAACATTCATTCAATCTGTGCTTATCACTTACATTTTTGGAACTCTTTGGAAAGAGAATCTTTGCAGGTGACATCTTACTAATGCATGGGAAGTGCCTGCTTGAACAAGTCAAATCAGGGGAAAGCTGAGTTGAGAGTTTAGGAGAGAGGAAACCTGGGAACGTCATTCAAGCCCATGGATCTAAATGTGGCTCAGGTCAGCTAAGCCCTGAGCTTTTCTGTACAGAGTCCCTTAAGTTTCCTTTTTTAAAAAGTAGGCTGAGTTAGGTTTCTATCTCTTGCCTGAATGTGTTATGCCTGATACAGGTTAAGCATTGTTTTTGCTGTTAAGTGCCATCCAATCAGTTCAGATGCATAACAATCCTGTACATTTCCAAGGATTTCCAAGTAGAAGCTGGTGGGTTTGAACCGCCAACCTTGTGGTTAGCAGTCCAGTGTTTATTCTATAGCAGCACACCAGGAATCTAGGTTAAACAATTATGCTTATTAAAAAATAAACAGCATACTTAAGTGTTCAGTGGTGTCATAGACTGGAAGTATGCAGAACAATGCAAGTTCAAGACCAACTATAGTAAGTAACAAGAGGAGGAGTTCGCCCACTTCAAATTCTGCTGGCTCTAGCAGCTATGTCAGAAAATGTCTAGAATCATTTGAGATCTCATTTTCCCAGAAGCGTTATATTTGTTCATCAAAAACGTAATGTCACCTTCTGAAAGAATAATGCCACTTCAAAGCTTTTAAACAGAAATCTCACCTCTCCCATGGTTGAAATCTAGAGCCCTAGCCTTTGCTTGTATGATGTGACAACTACTCTCACATCTGCAAAAATGACTTTTTCAGATGAAGAGGAGGAAGGCCTTTGATCTTATACCTGCTAATCATGATAGCTGAGTCTAGCTGGGATTTTTGGAAGGTATAACTTCAAAGTGATTTCTTTCAGGAAATTAGGAGGCAGGAATCATTGCCTTATCCTGAAGTTTCCATTCAAGACTCAGTGGGACCCTTGAATCTAAGGAGCAGTCTCCTACCTGCAAATGCACAAGCTCATTATAATCCCCTTCCAGAGTCTGCCTGGAAGAAATCCATTTGGCACCCCACCCTGCACTTTTTTTTTTTTTTTTTTTTTTTTTTGAGCAATTCAGCTTTTCCACATCTCCTTTATTTTTTTTTTTCCTCAGATGAAGATAAAAGAGACTTTGTCTTTTGACAATGCAGTGAGCAAGTTACATACAGCATGACAAAAGCGTCATTTCATAGGCCTAGGATGTGAAGCTGATAAGAGGTTTTTAGGAACAAAGGGGTATTGGCAGACCAACTCTGAGGGTGGAGAATGCCACAATGCTACAGGAAGAGAGAGAGTAGTAACCATCTTTAATTCTCCCAAATGCTTCCCATTTTTCATTTGCACTCGGCAAAAGCATCCTCATTTAGAAAGTTCATTACAATTTTATTACCTTAAAATTGTTCAACACATACCCACAACCATAAAGGAAATATTGAAAATGGAATTGTCCACTGCGATACTCTTAAGGTTAATATCTGTTGTCAAATTCACCCTTGCTTTATTAAGCTTGCAATGTTTTACTTTTGGCTTTGCTTTAAAAAACAAAAACTGAGAAAAAAGGAAAATAATGTAGAAGTCTAAAATTACTTTGAAAAATGCCTTTTAAAAAGAGGATGTAAAGACAATAGAATAGACTGTCAGTGGTAACTAGGAATTCACTGTTTATTCCTTTTATCTAGATCTTTTTAAAAGCAGACCACAAATAAATTTGCATGCAAAATTGGAACATGCCCTCAGGGAAGGCTCAAACGTGATTATTCATTTAAATTTCACTGAATCATCAACTGCTCCTTTTTAGTATTACTGCACAGAACCACCACCATCACTATTCCTCTGGAGTCCTGGTGTGGCGCTGTGGGTTAATGTGCTGAACTGCAAAGCCGGATTGAAACGCAAGGTCATTGGTTAAAGCTCACCAGTCGCTCCTCGGAAACCCTATACAGGGTCACTATGGGTCAGAACCGACTCAACGGCACTTGGCAACAACAACTATTCCTCAGTTATCCACTAGAATTCTTTTCCTTCTCAGGATTAACGTGTTCTGCTGCTGACCCAGCCATTGGCAGTTCAAACCCACCATCCTGCTCCCTGAGAGAAAAATGTGAAAGTCTGTTTCTAGAAAGATCTGCAGCCTTGGAAACCCTGTGAGTAGTTAGTTATAGTCTGTTCCATAGAGTTGCTATGATTCAACAGCAATGAACTGATTTCTGGTTTCGTTTTTGGGCGTGTGTTAGTCGTCTCAGGACAAGTGTTTTCATGACAATAGTTTTGAACACAGACTACATGACTTTCTCATTTCCTCACTGAGTATGGGATAAATTGGAAGGGAGAAGAGTTGAAGAGGCGCCTGTCTGGCAAGAGGCCTGGGGTACCCATGGACCATCACTGACTTGGCATGTTAGCTGGTGAGGTCCGCTTGGAAGGACAGGGCCTACCATTAAGTAGTTTGTGCCTTGGGCTCAGACAACATAAGGCAAACTGCCTTGCTTTTCCTGGGCCTGGGACTAGGAGCTTTTACAATGTGAAATAAAGCCATCTGACACAATAGACTAGAAATGCTATGAAGTCTGATTAGGCAAGATTTAAAGGAAAAGAAATGGGCCCTTTCTCACCAACGCAACTAGTTCATTACTGGTTGTTGTTGTTGTTTAGTGCAGTCGAGTTTGTTCTGACCCATAGCAACCCTTGATAGGGTTTCCAAGGAGCGGGTGGTAAGCTTGAACCGCCAACCTTGCAGTTCAAATGGTTTTGCAGTCTGGCGCATTAACACACAACACCACACCAGGACTCCTTGTTACTTGTAAATTAAGCCAAAAATAAAGCTACTGGTTTTTTCCCCCAGATAATGGACAGGTGCTTTAAATATCCTTCTCATTTCAATTTTGAGGGCATTTGGGATGGCTGACTTCCTTCAATTGATGCTGTTCTTAGGTGAATTTGAGTAGGTTCTGACTCATAGTAATCCTATAGACAACAGAACGAGACACTACCCCATCCTGTGACAGCCTCGTAACCACTGCTACATTTGAGCCTATTGGTGCAGCCACTGTGTCGATACATCTCATTGAGGGTCTTCCTCTTTTTCACTCACCCTCTACTTTACCAAACACAATGTCCTTCTCTAGGGACTGGTCCTTCCTGATAACATGACCAAAGGAAGTCTCAACATCCTCATTCTAAGATGTATTAATTCTTCTTTGATCTTCCTTATTCACTGCCCAGCTTTCACATGCATATATAGTAACTGAAAATACTTGGGTCAGCCACACCTTAGTCATCAAAATCAATTGGTACTAGTCCAGTAAATCTTAACACCACCAAATCCAATATATGCTTTTAATAAATATTTGGTAATGTCCCTTTTATTATTCTGAAGTAGAATTCATAGCTAATACACCCTTTGTTGTTGTTGTTGTTGTTAAGTGCTGTTGAGTTTGTTCCTACACCTAGCAACCCCATATAGGGTTTCTGACGAGCAGCTGGTAGGGTTTCTGAACTTGCAGTCATTATACTGTAGCACCACACCAGGACTCCTAATACACCTTATCTACCAACAAAACCTGGAGTCCCTGGGTGGCACAAATGGGTAAACACTCAGCAACTAACTAAAAGGCTGCCAGTTTGAGTCCACCCAGAAACACCTCAGAAGAAAGTCATGGCAGTTTACTTCTGAAAGATCACACGCACTGATAATCCTGTAGAGCACAGCTCTACTGTGAAACATATAGGTCTGTAAAAATGCTGTGGAGGCCAAGTCTGGCTTCACAAGAGGGAAGGAGAATCAAATTCAACATCAGCCAGAGGCTGATTCCTGTGAAGCAGAGGTCAGACATGTCTCCATGCTACAATCTTCTTCACCCTCTCTGATACCAACCATCCCTCCCACAGAACATTTGGGTTCTGTGCAATGGCCACACAGAACTCATAGACAATACTTAATAATTATGGGGTTTAATAGGGAAGCGGACAGGGTACAAATCAGGGTCAGAAACAGCTCAGAATACAGCAGTCCTCTAGTCAGGAACACCATACTACAGGCACACCTCCCTCTTGTCTTTGGCCTCTCAGCCACATGGCCCCAGCCTCTGCCCTGCTCTGGTAACTGTTACAAAGCTCTTTCCACTAATCTGTAAATGCCCAAAGGGCACATTCTGCAAGCCAGTTTCCTGCATGTAGACACTCAGCCTTACTCAGTTCATGGACCAGGAAGCTCTTCCACCCACCCCTGCTTCTAAAGCTCCGCTCATGGCTCTTCTTTCATGATGGTCCTGGGATCATCTCTTCCTGCTTCTGAGACAGCTCCTTTTAAACCTAGAGGGATGGCAATACTAATCAATCCTGGCATTGGAGTTCTGTACATCCTATTTGCATGGTCCCACCCTATGATTTTGGGGAGTTAAGACTGGATAGAAAAGCCGTATCAAATTAATTCACTTTGCCACCATCACCATGTCATCAACTGGAGAGCAACTGCTTTTTTGTTTGTGGCTCTGTAGGATAAGTATTGGACTGGGAACCAAAAGGTCAGTGGTTCAAATCTACCAGCTGCTTCTTGGAAACCCTATACAGGGTCTCTATGAGTTGGAACTGACTCAATGGCACTTAACAGCAACAACCAAGAACAATTTTACAGTAAGTAAATACAATAGTGAAACTGAAATATCAATGAGAAAGAGAAGGAACACCTCTTAGAAGACATGAGCCTCTCTGTGCGCCTAGACGTGCTGTTATTGACTGCTACTTCTGCCGCCGATCCCATGGGCATTTGAGATGGTACACTTTTCCTCGTCGAGGTCCAAACAGCAATATTTTTGTGGCTTACACGGTAATTGCATACATAAAAAATGCAGGGGAGAACAAACAAGATGGCGGATCGGGTGGACAAATAGCAGAGAGCTCCGCCAACAACAACACAGAATACCC
>NW_006408628.1:4631917-4638724 GCF_000296735.1 Chrysochloris asiatica
CTTTCAGCTAATCAGCTCACTGTTTTAAGTGCTTTCTGTAGGATCAGCCCTAATGTGGTGCTGTGGGTTAATGCGCTGGCTGCAAACTTGTTTGAACCACAAGGTCAGCAGTTCAAGCTCACCAGCCACTCCTTGGAAGCCCCCATACAGGGTTGGTATGGGTCAGAACCGACTCCATGGCACTTTAACAACAACAACAACAACAACATAGGATCAGCCACTCCTTGGAAAACCTATACAGTGTCACTAAGAGTCAGAACAAATTCAATAGCATTAACAACAGCAACATAAGATCACCATTGAACAGCAAACCACCAGATTGACGGTTCAAACCTACCAGCCACTCCTTGGAAACCCCATACAGAGTTGCTCTGAGTTGGAACTGACTCAACGACACTTAACAACAACAACATACATGGGTCTGAGCTGGCTTTTGCCACCTCCACCAATTTGAAGACCTTATCAAAATGAAGAATCAATTAAACAGAAAGAGACAAAATCTAGTGTGGGAAGCAATAGGGCAGAAAGCTTAGGCCTCAGGACAAAACCAAGGCAAGACTCTAGAGAGGGGGCCAGACACTGGAACCTCAGGACCTGCAATCCCTCCTCAATGGAGAAGCAGTTACGGTGTCCACCTCTTTCTGATGGACTCACAACTATTGTCACTGAGTCAACTCCGACCCCACACATGTCAGAGTAGAACTGCTCAATGGGGTTTTCAATGGCTCATTTTTCAGAAATAGATCAACAGGGCTTTCTTCTCAGTACCTCTGGGTGGGCTCAACCCTCCAGCCTTTCATTAGCAGCCAAAGATGTTATCCACTTGGACTCATAGTCCTTGGAACTTCATCTTCACAGTAGGCCCCAAAGAAATACTAATCAATCGACTGAATTGAATTTAGAACCCGCATTGGTGGAAAAAAAATATTCAAAGTTATTTTTACCCACTGAATAAAGTAGCCAACATGCTGATCAATTCCATTTTTCATTTATAATCTAATTGTTTTGGTCTAATACAGTCACAGCTATAGACCGTTTCAACCTTGCAAATGTGTTCATTTAATTTTCTTACTTCCAGAAGCAGAATGTGAGTGTACACACTAGGTTCATAAATATTAATACATTAGGTCATACCTTTCTCTCTCCATCTCTCTCCCCTTATAGCTATTACTGAGCAACTAATGGGAACACGTAACGGTTTGTAATTACTTTTGTTTTTGAAAAAAAGATGCCAATTTAGGTGTCTGCACTAGAAGCAACACCCTATTTCCAGTGGTAGCACTATATCACATAACCCCATACATTTATGCAAAGAATGAATTCAAGCTTGCATTTAATAGCTCCAAATGAGTTGCCTGGCACTTTTAAAAAGGAAATTGGCATGAAAATGACGCTAACAGAGAGGGAAGAAGGACTTGCCCATAGATTTTTTGAATTCACCTTTCTGCTGTCCTTTTCAGGAGTCCTGGTGGTGCAGTGCTTAAATGCTTGGCTACTAACCCAAAGGTCAACAGTTGAAACCCTATACAGGTAGCAGTCTGCTTCTATAAAGATTGCAGATTGGAAACCCAGCTCTACTCTGCCCCACACCTTCACTCTGAGTTAGAATCCACTCCACAGCAGCGAGTTTGATTTTGGGTCTTGGTGGTCCTTTTCAGAATGAAATAGGGTCCTTTCATTGACTCACTCCCCTACTAGTGCTCCTGTTCTAAAAGTAAACTTGAATTTGTCCTCCAAGTATGTGTCCTGTCCAATGACACTCCTAAAGTCATGAGGAAGCATCAGAGTATTCTTCAAAGACCTTAGATGATTCCCACTTACAGTTCTGAAGCTCTTTCTCCTCACTTTCCCTTCCCAGTACTCCAAGCCTTTGAGTCCCCTCTCCATCTGCCCTCATTTCCCATACTTCCGCCTTTCTTCTTTGAGTCCAGCATGGCCATGAGTCAGTCCCACAGTCCCCTCCCTAGCCATTACCTTGGCTATGGTGCATTAAGGTTAAACACTGGACTTTACTAACCAAAATATGAACAGTCCATACACTCCCAGACATACCTCAAGACTGATCTGCTTCTGAAAGATCACCATCTTGAAAATTCCTTGGAGAAGTTCTACTCAGTGCACACAGGTCTTCATAAATTGTATCAAGTTATCAGTAACAGAAGTAGCATGATGGATTAGGAGAACTGGAGAGATCCAATGTAAAGAACTACACTCTCACCTCTGAGAGGCTTGTCAGTTAGTGACCTCGGACTTTTTTTCCATCATGATATGCCTGACAGAAAGCATGCACATGCTTGTCACTTCCTCATCAGTGACAGGTGTTCACATCTTGCTGCTTACATCATTTGGGGATACAAGCCATGAGCTATGTACAATTATCTGCTAGCCAGCTCTGTTGTCATCCCTACGTTTCCCATTGATTCAGGAGACGTGGTGGTGAGAAACACACAAGAGCAGCATGAAAATAGAGTGAACCAAAATAAGTGTGCATGCATCCAATACAGAACATGGCAAATGTAAAGAGATAATGGTGATTATGGTCACATAAAAAGGATCAGAGCACTGGCAAAGGGGTAGATGAGGTTAGTAGAAACCCACTTAAGAAAAGCCCAAATGAAAAAGAGTAGAGTGTTCTCTATGTGAGATATAACAACTATTTTCCACCTAGAGACTTTCATCCTGAAATCCTTCTCTGTTGAAAATTCAGAACGCTTTGTCCTGTGTTTTATTATAAAGCAGTAAGTATTGTTTAATTTCAAAATAAGAACAAATAAAAATGTTCTCCCAAGCTCAGTTGTGCAGAAAAGCATTCCAGTCACCTCGGAGAACATTTTCAATGGACACACACACACACACACTTTCCTTCTGCATGATCAGGAGTCGCTGCCAATAAGAACACAGACCTGACCATCACGGAGTTATAGTAGTCCGATCCTGCTGGGACTGCCTTTAAAACAGCTCCCTTCCTCAGTCTACTCTCGCTGCCTTTACAACATGAGCTGATGGTGTGGCACACATGTTCCTATTTACTCCACACAGTGCCAGCTCTTGCAAGTACATCGCCATACAGAGGTTTGGTAGGAAAATATTTGGGACAATTTACACTTACTGCAAACATATCCATCCTTGTTTTGTTACATTTTCTCCCTTTGTTACGGGAGACAGACGGCCTTGTTGGTCTTTTCTGTCTCCATTGTTCCCTGGTCCCCTTAGTTATGCATTAGAGATGAATTGTACTGCCTTTTGGTGTCTCCCTGGCCTTGAAACAATCAGAGACAATATCACTCCTGAAATTATATCCAGCAGGCAGTGCCTCCCAAAGTGCCATCTGTGGAATCGTCTGTGGGAAGCTTAATATTTTTGCAGGTAGCATGCCATTTTAATGAATACTTTCAAGAAAACCTTGTTTTGAAACAATGAGCCCATCTCCCTGGTCTTTGTGTTAGCTTTACATAATAAGTTCTGTTTCAGTGTTAAATCAATGGTAAGTAAATTCACTTACAGAGTGTATCCAAATTTTAAGACTGATTTCTTTAACAACAACAAAAAAATAGTCTTTTAATACAGAATCCCTGCATAATTATGCATAATTATGCATCTCAAAATGCTAACATCTGATACTTCAAAGAAAAAAGGGTTAGTGTGTCATTAATCTATATGTTCTGTTGATTGCTATTAAAGACTGTTTTCCATTTTATTGCCTTCATTCCTTATGGCCAGCATTTCTTCATGTCTTAGAAATATGAACCAATTCTTCCTCACTGTTCCTTTTCTTCATCCTATCTGACTATAGTGTTATCATTGTTTACATAACAAATTTTTCTCACTTGGTCAGATAACAATCAAATCCCAGGTTTATTTGTGTTGGTTTCTTTGGTTCCTGTTGGGTTTTTTTGGAAAGCATACACTGAGGTGTAATGAACATATAGCATAGAGTTTAATGGGGGCGTCGGAGAGAAAGAGGTAGGTTTGGACAGGAAAAGTCATAACATCATCATGTCCTGACCAAAATCAAGACCACTGCCTTAGAGCGGATTTGAGCTGCAGACCTTGCAACTACCAGTCCGGCACCTAACCCACAATCCCACCAGGACTCATTGAACCATGTGGTGCTGGTGCTGGTGGTGGTTGTATGCCATTGAGTCGGTTCGGACTCATAGTGACCCTGTATAGGATTTCTGGTTTAGCACTGTAGGATAAGTGCTGGGCCGCAAGGTCAGTTTGAACAGCAAGGTTGGCAGTTCAAACTCACCAGCTCCTTGGAAACCCTATGCAGGGTTGCTATGAGTCAGAACTGATTCCACGGCACTTAAAAACAACAACAGCATAGAGTTTATGAGGCTATAAATCTTGTAAAGCTTTATGGGAGCAGAAAGCCTCCTTTCTCCCATGGAGTGACTGGTACATTCAAACTACTGACATTTCAGTTAGCAGCCCAACACATAACCCACTAAGCTCCCAGGACTGCTTAAACCACCCTATGGTGGTGGTAGTGGTGTGTTGTGGAGTCTGCTCTGAGTCAGAGCAACCCTGCATAGAGTTTCTGAGGCTGTAAATCTTTACAGGAGCGGAAAGCCTCATCTTTCTCCCACAAAACAGCTGGTAGTTTCAAACTGATGACCTTGACGATAGCAGCTCGTAACCATTATGCTACTAAAGCTCCTTAAACCACAGTATGTTGTTGTTGTTAAGTGCCCTCAAGTCAGTTCCCACCCATAGTGACTCTGTATAGTGTTTCCAAGGAGTAGCTGGTGAGTTTGAACTGCTGACATTGCAATTCAAACGGTTTTGCAGTCTGGCACATTAACCCACAGAGCCACACCAGAATTCCAAGCCATCATATAGACCGGGAAATTTCTCTACCCAAAGGGGAGTGAAGATTAGATTTCCTATTCTGGATTCTCATGTTGAGTGGAAATGGCTAGTTCCCTGTACCTGCTTAGTCATGTGCTACAGGCTACCCTGATGTTGTTGTTGGTTTGTGTCAAGTCAATTCTGACGTATAGTGACCTTATGTGACAGAATAGAACTGCCCCATAGGATATGGGGCTGATAACCTCAAGGTCAGCAGTTTAAATCCACCAGCTGTTTTTGCAAGAAAAAAGATGAAGCTTTCTGCTCCCATTAAGATTTGCAGTCTCAGACACTCTATACAGGGTTGCCATGAGTCCAAACTGACTCAACAGCATACAATAATGACAACAGCAATCTTTATGGAAGCAGACAGCCAGGACTTCCCTCCCATGGTGTAGGTGTTGGGTTCAAAGTGGTGACCTTTCTATTGGCAGCGAGCATTTTAACCACTGGGCCATGAGGGGGGCCTGCCCCTAGGAGAGGGTAAACACCAATTGACATGGAACTGATTCCAACTCATGACTATTGATTTTTTAGAAGTAGATCACCAGACCTTTCTTCCAAGTCTCCTCTGGCAGACTTGAACCACCAAACTTTTGGTTGGCAGCCCAGTGCTTAACTGTTTGTGCCACTAACCTGACTTGCAGCAGACCCTGAAGGAGTTAACAGCTAGGTGCTGTCTGTTAAGCACTCTCTTTACAGCTGGGCAGTGACTCCTGTCTTGACGTAAGATCTGAGGAGTATATCTCCTTGCCTGTCACAGAAGAAATTCTACTTTAAGACAAATGACCAAACATGGCATTTTGAAAAGCAAAGGGAAAATGTTTAAATTCATAGAGTTAAGTATATAAGGTTATTGTGAGTAGGAAACAGAGCTCTGGGGGTACTGTAAAATAAACATTAGACTGGTAACTGAAAGGTAGGCAGGTCAAACCCACCATGCTCCTCTGGAGACAGATGAGGTTGTCTGCTCCCATAAAGTCTTCCAGCCTTAGAAGCCCTATTCAGGGTCACTATGAATTTGCATCAATGGCAATGTGTTGGGATGAGTAGGGAATGACTCAATAGTACACAACAACATTGCATCCGAATGAGTATATAAACATAGACATTGCAGTATAATGGACAACCACCGCTCGTCTGTCAGTGTGTCATACAGTGGTGGCTTGTGTGTTGCTGTGATTCTGTGATACCAGCAGGGTCACCCACGGTGGAGGGGTTTCAGATGAGCTTCCAGACAAACACAGACTAGAAAGAAGGCGAGGCAAAATACTTCTGAATATTTATACACTGAAAATCTATGAATAGCAGTGGAACACTGTCAGCACCAGATTATTGAATATTGAAATGTAATGGAAAGCAGCAGAATATTGTCAGAGTGCCAGAAGATAAGCCCCTCAGGTTGGAAGGCACTCAAAATATGACTGGCCAAGAGCTGTCTTCTAAAAGTAGAGTTGACCATGATGATGCAAATGGATTAAAGTCCTTGGGACTTTCATTTGCTGATGCGGTGCAACTCAAAATGAAGACAAGCAGCTGTAAAGACTGTCTTTCAGCCAAATGGTTTTAGACAAAGTGCCTACATATATTGCATGAGGAGGAGATAGTTTCTTTAACAGATGGTGCTGGCAGAACTGGAAAGCGATACACAAAAGACTGAAACAAGACCTTTACCTCACACTCTATAAAAAAACCAACTCAGCATGGATTAAAGACCTGAATGTGAATCCCAAAATTATGAAGGTCATCAGAGAAAAATTAGGGACAAATGTGAGGGCACTAATTCAGTACACACATAGACTACCAAATATTTTTAAAACTACACAAACAAACTGAAACTGAAGAAAATGAAAACAAGTCCACGAGAACCAAAATATGACCTTAAATTATCCCACCTGAATTTAGAGATCATCTGAAGAACAGATTTGATACATTAAACACTAAAGACCAAAG
>NW_006408628.1:4644433-4653177 GCF_000296735.1 Chrysochloris asiatica
TAAGTGGATATATTCACAGCAATGTTCATAGCAGCACTATTTACAATAGCAAAAAGATGAAGACAGCCTAAGAGCCCATCAATTGAAGAATGGATAAACAAACTATGGTACATACACACAATGGAATACTATGTTACCTTGAAGAACAACAAGGAAGCTGCAAGCCACTGCCTAACATGGATGAACCTTGAGGGCATTATGCTGAGTGAAATAAGTCAGTCACAAAAGGAGAAATTCTGCATAGGACCATTACTGTAAAAGATTAAGAAAAAGAACCCACCCTAAAAGGGGAAAAAAATTATATATATTTGCTGATCACTGGGATGTATGGGATGAGTTGAGGGGAGGGAGGGAAGGGAAGATAGAGCACAGGGTAGGGAACAGACAAAGGATAGCTTGGGTGCTGGGACAGGGGTGAGGGGAGGGGCAATACACAAGAAGGGAGAGGGGAATGGAAGAACAAGGCTGATGGGAGAACAGTTAGGCAGGTTTGCGTGGCCAAAGTGGGACAGAGGTAAATGATGAATGCACAACCTTGGAAAACAGGGCTCTAGGATACAGGGATTGAGGCATGGTTTGAATGGGTAAAAGAGGGGAATAATGTTAAGATGCTTGGCTGTCTTTTGAATCTTGGTTTCCCTTGCCTACCATTGTGAAATAGACACTTGAGGGGGAGAGAAGGAATAGCCAGAAACATCACAATAGAAAGCTTGTAAGTCCCTCTTCAGTCTATAACAGATTGGAATACCTTAAAGGGGGCTAGAAGTTGCCCAGTGAAAGAGGTTTCCTGTGGAGCCTTTACATTGCACAAGACCATAGGTGGAATCCAGAACCCCATCCAGAATCCTCTGAGGTGGGAAATTTCCACTTGAAAGGACAAGTAGACTAGCGTTGAGTGGCTAAAAGAACAGAAGACACTTCTTGAAAGAAAGACTGGCAGGAAAAATCAAAAACAATAATGACAGTCTGATTGACTAGCAGAACAAGCAAGCTGTTCAGCCAGGAGCCAGCGAGGCAAATAGTTGGGACACCTCAGAGCAAACCCCCTTCCAAGACTGAGACTCAGGGGGAATACATGAGCAGGCATGTGGTCTGGCTGGTGACCATGTTGGTCACCTATAAGGGGAAAAAGGAGAAAAACAACAATGAAGTTGTGAACTAAGTCCGACCTTGTTCAATAGACTCCTGTGAACCCCGGCTGAGACCTGGTTGGCCAGCAGTATGGCAAGACCTGGGGACTCCTGGGCCCAAAGACAGTGACATGGCCACAGAGGACTAGAGCGGAGAGTGAAGCATCCAGCTAATGTGAAGTGAGGGGAGATGCACAGGAACACCCATACTTGCAGATAGTACCCATTTGACTTCGCTTCAATGGCTGGATGATCAGAACTCGAGTAGAAGAGGAAAGAAGAGGGGAAAAAAAAGAGTAACCCACTACAATTTGATGAACTTTACCTATGTTTATGGATGTAGTAGCTCAAAAAAGGGAATAAATCTTTACAGCAAGGATCACCCCCACCACCTCGGTGCACAGGGTTGACAGGGATGGGCAACTTGGACATTGGCTACCCAAAATGGTGGGGTGACTGGCTTACAAACTTTCAAGAGGGAGCCTAGTTCCAGAGGGGGCGGTGGGCAGGGATGGAAGGTGGAATCTCCACTGAATGGTTTCCAATCTGTTGGGATGCAGCTAATGAAAGGAAATGGGGATAAGACTCTTATGATACAATAGTGAATAATTACTATCAGGACTGACTGTGAGAGTCAGAAATGTAAAGGTAGATGTTTTGTAAGAAAGGAGGGGAGTGATTGACTTTGCAGTCCAGGAGCGGAGGTCCCTGGGACCATCAAGTGAGAAGAGCAGAGTGTGGGACCCTACGCAGGGAAGCAGTGACCCTAGCAATGGAGGCAGAGATGATGATGTGGACAGATGGAGTGGCTGGGGACACTGGACTCAGGCAGGGAGAGGGACTGTGTGCTGACGGTCACAGGGCAGGCCTGTGGGATTGATGGTGCATGGAGGGGATAGTTATCATTGCAGTGAAATGAAATATGATAGGATGAATGTAAAACTGATATTCTCCCATGTGGTGGTAGTCGTTACATGCCATGGAGTCGGTTCCAACTCATAGCGACCCTGTACAGGGTTTCCAAGGCTGTAAATCTTTACGGGAGCAGAAAGCCTCATCTTTCTCCATGGAACAGCTGGTAGTTTTGAACTGCTGATCTTACGGTTCACAACCCAGTTCATAACCACTATGCTACCAGAGCTCCTTATTACCCCATGTTTGTTGTTGTTGTTAAGTGCCGTCAAGTCGATTCTGACCATAGCGAACCTGTATAGCGTTTCCAAGGAGCAGCTGGTGACCTTGAACCACTGACCTTGCAGTTCAAATGACTTTGTAGTCTGACACATGAGCCCACAGCGCCACACCAGGACTCCTGTTCTCCCATGTAGACCCACATAATTCACAATAAAAACTTTTTTTAAAAAAAGAGGCCATGGAGACTAGGGTCTCCTTGGGGGGAAAAATTGTCTTTCATGCTTCGGACATATTGTCAGGAGGAACCAGGGAGAAAGAAGGATATCATGTTAGGTAAAGGGGAGGGTTGGAAAAAATGAGGAAGACCCCCAATGAGATGGACTGTCACAGTGGTGCCAGTGATGGGCTCAGGCGTAGTAATGATTGTGAGGTTGGCCCAGGACCAGGCAGTGTATTGTTCTGTTGTGCATAAGGTCATTATGAGTCAGTGCCAACTCGATGGCACCTAACCACAACAACAATAATAGACAAACTTACACATGCATACCTCTAATTGATTAATATATATAATCATATTTTCTTCACATAAACATATTTTTAAATGCATGGAGCTAGAAACTTAATGCTGCTGTTGATATTAAGTGCAGTCAAGTTGATTCCGACCCATAACAACTCTGTACAGGGTTTCTGAGGAGCAGCTGGTGAGCTTGAACTGCCAACCTTGCAGTTCAAACGGATTTGCAGTCTGGAGCATTAACCTACAGCCACACCAGGACTGCAACCCAGACATGGACTGATCCAATTTTGTTATACATAAATCATGAATCTCTTCTACTTGCAAAGGAAACTTTAACTCCATGCAGATGTAAAGGTCACTCTGGTATTAGAAAGACATGCAAATATACAACATCTAATGATTGACAGCTCTGGTAGCGTAGTGGTTACAAATCGGGCTGTGAACCGCAAGGTCAGCAGTTCGAAACTACCAGCTGCTCCGCGGGAGAAAGATGAGGCTTTCTGCTCCCCTAAAGATTTACAGCCCCCTGTACAGGGTCGCTATGGGTCAGAACTGACTCGACAGCACTTAACAACAACAACAACAATGATTCACAGATAGATTTTTGTTCATTGTTTATTTTTTGCAGGGGGAGCTGAGTTTATCTTCAATATTTTTTTCAGAAATTACATCTTTATTTTTAAGGATTCACCAGTGCAACAACAAAATGTTAGGTAGACACATTTTAGTAGTACTTTTCAAACTTACTTAGAATTTCTTAATCAGGTACACTTGCAATTTATAGTTATATTTTCTTACAAGCAGTGTTGGTGTTGGTGAGCATTAATTATCCATGGACACCAGGTAGTAGAGAATACTTATCATCATTAATGTTTAGCATCTGTATTAATACTACATGTACCTATTAATTAACCCCCTTTGTGTGGAATGTGTATGGTGCATGACATTTTCTAATATTTTCCTCGAGATAATACAAAAGTTAATGAGAACTGCACATGTGCATCAAGAAGAGAATAGAGCCTTTGTCCTCGTCTTATTAAGTTCCTCCAGATGTGATAATATTGTCCTGTCTCTAAATGGCTTTTTTTTTTTATTATCACTTTAAACTAATAAGATTTAAAATTAGAAAACAAAGTAACACAAGCAAAGAACTTCCTGAAGTTGTATTTATTTTCTTTATTTTCCTTTGTAAACTTAAATTTCCTGCAGGGAAAAGAATGTGATTATAGAGCAGATACACAGCTGATTATGGACTGAGGGGCATTTTTTCTTGCACATAAACCTGAATCATAAAGCACAAAGAATTCTCTAATCCAAAAGAGAACTAGAGACAAATTCTATGAGCATTATCTAAGCCTTTATAAAACACCATCTGCTGAGTGCTTCTAACATACTAAATGCTTCCATAAATACTGTCTCACTTAATAATTTATTCATTCAACATATATTTATTAAGCACCTTCTAAGCTAGGCAATCAAATTCCTAGTGTGGCACTCTAATAGGATAAGCACGGGGCTGTGAACCACAAGTTCGGCAGTTCAAACGCACCAGCTGTTCCTTGGAAAGCCTATACAAGGTTGCTACGAGTAGAAATCAACTCAACAGCACTTAGCGTCAACATACTAGGCAATAAGAATACAATAGTGAGCAAAACCAGCATCATTACTTTTCTCATGGCTTTTCAAGTCTGTAGGAGGTTGATACATCAGTCATTTATCTCAACATAACAAATGAGTAGCCAGTTGCTATAGAGTAGATTCCAACTCATGTCAACTCCATGTATGTCAGAATGGAACTGTGCTCTGTAGGGTTTTTCAATGGCTGGTTATTTAATAGTGTATCACCTGGTCGTTCTTCCTAAAAGCTACTGGTTGGACTTGAACCCTTTTGGTTAGCTACCAAGCATGTTAACCATTTACAGTCCTCAGACAGAAACTCCCTGCATAACCAATCACTGCCAAATTCAATGGCATACCACCAGATGCATTTATCATCACATTCATTGGTCTACAGATCAGTTTCATGTGCTTCTCCTTCTTTTGGGACCAGCTAATGACCCAGGCCTGCACTTCTCAAGGTAACAGAAGTGTGGCCAGAGAATAAGACTCTCACTTGAAGCCGCTGACCATATTGCATCCGCTCACTGGCCAGAGCAAGTCATAAAGCCAAGCCCAACATGAATGGGGTGACAGGTTTTTCCTGCCCACAGTAGGAAGGAAAAGTAAACAAATAACTGCTGACCAATAATCCAAACTATCACAACAACTAATCACAAATCAATGTGTAATTAAAACTCTGATGGCAGAAAAGTGGAGTGTGTTTGGCCAGGATTTTACAGGAGAGCTGTATCCAGTCTGGGGGGTCAGGATGATTTCACTGAAGAGAAATGAGCTGAGAGCTGAAGACTGAGTATAAAAATAACTAGTAGGGGTAAGGAACTGCCCAGTTCCTTACTGTACAGGGGGTAGTAAAGCAAGTTCAAGTAAAGGGGGCTCCTCAGACTGTTGTTCAGAAGGTCAGAAGGAAGGAAGAAGAACATGAAGCTGGAGAAGTGGACAAGGTAGGATCTTGCAGAATCTTGCAGACTGAGACAAATGAGAAGCTCCTGAAAGGTTTTAGGAAGTGAGAGATATGATCAAATTCTGTTTGAAAAATTACTCGGGTTGATTATTCCTGGGCAGTGAAGGTAGCAGCTAGGAGTGGACTTGAGGAAATTAAAGTCATCAGCAAATTGTTGTTGTTATTAAGTGCTGTTGAGTTGATTCTGACCCATAGAGACCCTGGATAAGATTTCCAAGGTGAGCCTTGTGTTTCAACCCCACCTTGCAGCTATACTACAGCACCACCCTTCGATGGAGATTAACAGCATGGCCTAACCAGGGGATGCTCTTTCTCCTGCTTTTGCAACAGAACATATCCAGCTCACACAGGGCCACAAGGAGCCATTTCTAGTACAAATAGTGAAAAAGGTGAATTTGGACTTCACCACATTATATTACATGGTGAGATCCAAATTCACCCTTTTCACTACTTGTACCAGAACTGACTCCTTATGGCCATGGGTAAGCTGGATGAGCCCTGTTGCAAAAGCAAGAGAAAGATTTGGACCTCACCACCTAACACTAAGGAGTCCTGGTGTGGTGCTGTGGGTTAATGCACCAGACAGCAAAGCCGTTTGAACTGCAAGGTCAGCAGTTCAAGCTCACCAGCTGCTCCTTGGAAACCCTATACAGGGTCACTATGGGTCGGAACTGACCCAAAAGTACTTAACAACAACAACATTACACTATGGTGTTGAAGAAGAATATTAAAGGTACCACAGACTGTCAGAAAAACAAACAAATCTGTGTTGGAAGAAATACAACCAGAATGCTCCTTAGAAGCCAGGATGGCATAACTTTGTCTCTTATACTTTGGACATATTATCAGGAAGAGCCAGTTCCTGGAAAAAGACATCATGCTTGGAAAAGTGGAAGGACAGCAAAAAAGAGGGAGACTCCAACGAGATGGACAGGCACAGTGGCCGTAACAATGGCCAGATCTATGTTGGAAGAAGTGCAGCCAGAGTGCTCCTTGGAAGCCAGAATAACTAAACTTCATCTCTCATACTTTGGACATATTATTGAGAGATACAAGTCACTGAAGAAAGATATCATGGTTGATAAAGTGGAGGGTCAGAGATGGATTAGCACAGTGGTGGCAGTGGTGGGTTCAGGCATAGCAACGATTGTGAGGCTGACCCAGGACCGGGCAATGTTTTGTTCTGTTGTTCATAAAATCACCAAGAGTTGGTACCAACTGAATGACACCTAACAACAACATAGCACTTCATTCATATGTCTAGCCTCTGCAAGTCTGAGAGTTTGTAAACACTGGTCTAGACTTTCCAGAAAGATCAAGTTTTCTGCTCCTGTAAAATCCTGAAAACCCTATAAGGATCACTAGGAGTCAGGAGCAACTCAATGACACTCAACCATCATCACAAGCAAGGGATGTTGGAGTGGGGAGTGCCCAGATGTGCTGAGTATGTTGGATCCCTCAGATAGGAACAGAAAATGGGTTTAGTAAGGAAGTGACACCACAGCTGCTTAGAGCAGTGTCTGGAGGTGCAGACTCTTGGGCAGGTCTAGGTGTATCTCCATCCTGAATAAACAGACACACCAGGTGCTGTGTCTCTAGAGGAGCAGCAAAGGATTGTGTGGCTGAACATGGCAGAGAGGAAAAAGAGGTGTAGTAGAGCCACCAGTCTGAATAGATGCTGGGTCCGGTCAAGGAGCCAGCACAGGGAGACAACTACTGAAGACTGGCCAAAGCCACCCACCATTTTTTCTGGACTATACAAACACAGAATCTAAGAAGCAGAGAGGGAGTGCCTTTCATCCTAGTCCTACCATCAGAAATAATAACTTTCGCCCTGTCACAACACCCCCAGGACCAAGCTGGTTTTGATTTTATAGAGAAATTACTAAAAATGCAGTCAACTATTCCTCCCACAGCCCCCTATATTCTTCAATTGGGTTTAATAAGTCATTGCAATGGCCACATAGAACTTGGACACCATGCACACAGTAATGGAGTTTATTAGGGAAGTTAACAAGTTATAATTCAGGGTCATAAATGTTTAGAACACAGTTGTTTGTTCTAATCAGAACAGCCTCTTCTCAGTCCTGCCTATAAGTAGGCCTCTCTCTGCGCAGCCATTGTTAACAAGTCTCTTTTAGGGCTGCTGATAAATGCCTACAGGACACAACACTCCACCAATAATCCTCAGCCTGAAGGCATTCAGCTCTAGCTCCATAGGTCAGCAGACCTAGCTCCCCTAATGAAGTGCCTGGTGGCACCCCACTCTGCAAGTAAGCTTCCTGCCAAAATCACACAGCTTTACTTGCTCCATGAGCTAGAAAGCCCACCACTCTGTCTCATGCTCTGGCTCTTTGTTCTGCTGATGATGATGCTCCCCTATTGCTTCTGTTACTCCTTTGATGTCACAGCTCTCTGTCACTGGGTGAAGGAGTTTCAGTGCACAGAGATCCCAGGGCCCAAAGGATGCACTCCACTCCTGACTCTTCTTATTTGATGGTAGTTAGAGTCTCCCCTCTTGCTTCTAAGATGGTTGATCTTATACCCATGCTAAAGTTTCAAGTTTTTACAATGACAATGAACTCTATTAACATCCACAGCTGCATCATTTCATCTTATCAGTATCTTTTCCCATGTTCTCATACCCACATCTATCGGGTAAAGAGTCATTTTGGTGGGAGTTACAAAGACTAAGATTAGAGAAAACATAGTAAATAATTCACTAGATCACAAAGACTGAAAATATGTGACATTTCTTCTACGTAAAGAATCTCTGAACAGTTCATACCATTACTTGCAAACAACTGGCTAAAAGAACAATATCTACTCCTTTCTTCATGGGTAATTCTGAGCTGTGTTCACATTTCTCGACTTTTCTATCTCAAAGAGATTGACTCAAAATACAACCTAATTTGTAGATAGCAGCTGATAGCATTAATATCATAGAATTCTGGGCCGATAGAGGCTGAAAAGAGAAGAGGCCCTTTCTTCCAGGCCAGTGCTCTGAATTCGGACTATCAGCCTCCTAAACTGAGAGGATACATTTCTACTTGTTACAGCCATTCACTTGTGGTATTTTTATTCTTGAAGAACTAGAGAACTAAGATCATGGGTTAGATGTTTATGTCTGGACACAGGGAGGAAGTGCGATAAATGATGTTACTTTGTGGATAATGCAATCAATGAGATTGTTCTGTTGAATGGTAAATTGATCTGTTCTATTAACTTTCACCAATTCACAATAACATTTTTAAAAAAAACACCTATATCTGGGCATTTGTCTTGTCAATTTTATTGGCACGCCATATGTTTTTTGAGGTTTTCAAAGGTTTCATTTTACTTGGATCCACAGTAAATGCCCACGGAAGCAGCAATAGAATTG
>NW_006408628.1:4654324-4692465 GCF_000296735.1 Chrysochloris asiatica
CGGTTCCAACCCATAGCGACCCTGCATAGGGTTCCCAAGGAGTGACTGGTGAGCTTGAACCACCGAGCTTGCAGTTCAAATGGCTTTGCAGTGTGGCACATTAACCCACAGCGCCACACCAGGACTCTCTCTCTCTCTCTCTCTCTCTCTCTCTCTCTATCTCTATCTCTATCTATCTATCTCTATCTCTATCTCTATCTCTATCTCTATCTCTATCTCTCTATATAGATAGATAGATAGATAAATAGATAGATAGATAGATAGATAGATAGATAGATAGATAGATAGATAGATTTTTTTTTCTGAAGGAAAAATTACCAACCAACTATCATACGCAACAAAATTGCTCCTCAAATAAAATGGTAAAATGAGAACATTTCCAGATGAACAGAAATTTTAAAAAGAATTTAGAAAACCCAGACAAACCTTACAAAAAATATTTAGAAGGAGTTCTTCTGACAGAGAACAAACAACTTATGATTAGCATTAGCATATACTACATATTAATCAATTCAAATATAAGAAGTTGCCAAAGTAAAACAAGCCTACATGACTGAAAACAGGGTATCAATAACTTTTGAGAATGAAGCAGTAATGAATGGAGAAGACGGGGGAAATTTTCTAAAATGCATCCGCTCAGTTACTAATAATGTTGTAACTAATAATGTTGTAATTCAATGTAGAAAGATTTTACAAAACAACCTTCTTCCTGTTGTTAAATGGTGTTGAGTAAGTTCTGACTCATAGCAACTTTGCACAGGGTTTCCAAGGGACAACTGGTAAACTGCTGACCTTATGACTAGCAGTCCACTCCTTATCATACAGTGCTGTTGTTAGTCTTCATATATCTAAGAAATAAATACTGCATTAAAGCAATTTACCACTATGTTTAGTACATATTGCTAAATGGTTAAAATTGATAATGTTCTGGAATGGGAAGAAGTCTATAGGTGTAGATGGTGACACCACTGCGCTTAGTGAGTAGAAAAGAAGCCAGGTGATGATATCAAATGCAACACTTGGTTTTCCGCAATACTGTTTTTCTGTTCTTACGTAAAGATAGTAGGAACATCCTGAGTAGGTGCTTCCCCATGCTCTGAGACCCGCTATGATAGCACTCACAGAACTTTCCCAGAAGTCAGCACTACTGGATTGGAACCCCTAAAGTGATGTACTATAAGCAAGAGTGGTCAAGATTAATAGCCAATTCAAACAACAATTGACCTTGCCAGATTTCTGGGGCCCAGTACACCTAGTAGATGCATTTCCCAACTTGAAAGATGAATAATGCCTGGAATTAGCTGGCTTGGATTCCGTACTGTGCGTCATGTCACTGGTAAGGGAAGAATTTCAGATTTATTGCTGGATGACATCAAAATGAAATCATTGTTGGGTCATCATTTCAAACCCACATACAGTCTTACTGTTTTTTCTCGCTCATAAAAATCCCTTGACATGTTTTCCTCCTCCTTCAAGCAGCCATCCTCTGCACTATTAAAAAAATGAGACCAAGTAATAAATTTTTATGAAGTAAAGGTAGTCATTCTATTCACCATTTAATGATAGCACTTGCTTAGCAACCTTATTTATAAATGGTCATATCTCATTTGGAACACCTATCACTTGGTACTGAAAGTCCTTACATTTCTTGAGGCTTATGCAGAATTTCCAAAACATGGACAAATACAAAAGATAGCTTGTGAAGAAATTGAACCTTTCCAATTTTCTAACCAGAAGAGGAATTTAATAAATAGAAAGAACTACCTTCATAAGGAGCTCTGGTAGCATAGTGGTTACGAATCGGGCTGCAAACCGCAAGGTCAGCAGTTCGAAACTACCAGCTGTTACATGGGAGAAAGATGAGGCTTTCTGCTCATGTAAAGATTTACAGCCTCGGAAACCCTGTACAGGGTCGCTATGAGTCGGAACTGACTTGATGGCACACAGCCACCACCACCTTCATTTTGGATGGAACTGATAATAATGCTGAAAAAAAATAAATATATATTATAACTAAAACATTGAGAGCTGGAGAAACAATCAACTGTCCATCCACGATCCAATCTATTCCTAGAGCACTTCAATCAAGAGTGAAAGATGAGGAATGTCTGAGAAGACCTAGAATTTTAGAACTTTGCTGTCGTTTCTTCCCGGGTGACTTAGAACTGAATGAAGCCCTAACTTTTCACGAATGATGGAAGACAATTTCAATGATGATTCTTCTTCTTAGAAGCCCCATCCACTCACTCACTTCTCAGAGTACAGTTGTAAGTGTGTGGCCTGGTGATAGTGTGTTAACCTCCTTAATGCTGCTATAACAAAAATATCACAAGGTGGTGACTTCAATGAGGAGAAAATTCTTTTCTCACAGTGTGGGGGCTAGAAGTCTGAATTGAGCATGCCAGTTCAAGAGGACCACTCTCTGTGTCTATTCTGGGGGAAAATCCTTGTGTTTTTCAGCTTCTCTTTCTCTTCCTCAGTTCCTGGCATTCTCTAAGTGGCATCAATCTGTTTTCCATTTGTGCTTCTTTACTTCTGTGCCTAATCTGCTCTTTTTTTATATCTCAAAAGTGATTGGTTTAAGGCACACTCAACACTGTAATTGCCTCCTTAGCATAACAAAGAATACTCTATACCCAAATGAGATTATATCCACAAGCGTCAGGGTTAGAAATTCATAACACACATTTTGAAGGAACACAATTTCATCCATAACAGATAGGGAAGGAAATGTAGAAACTCAGTGAAATTCAGATAATCTAGACCCATCGACATGATTGATAGAAGAAGCATCAGTAAGGAGTTTCTCCTGTAGTTGACAGACTAAATGCAACAATGGGAAAGATCCAACTTCCCTCTTTGGAATCCTTCCCAACCAGGACCAATTCCTCTCTCTTTTGAGTTACCAGTGTGCTAAGGTTCTATACAGAAGCTGAAGCTGATGCTAAGGATGCAAGGGGTACTATACAATAGGGGCTCATTGGTCCCTGGTTGAAACTCATTGACATTACCTGTTGTTGTTGTTGTTGTTGTTGTTGTTGTTAGGTGTCCTTCAGTCTATTCCAACTCTTAGTAAGTCTACATAAAACAGAATGAAACAGTGCCAGGTTCTCATCAATCTCACAACTGTTGTGAAGTTGGAGCTCATTGTTGTTACTGCTGTGTCAGTCTGTCTCATTGATGATCTTCCTCCTTTTTGGTGACCCCTACAAATTGGGCTGCTAACCTCAGGGTCAGCAGTTCAAAACTACCAGATGTTCCAAGGGAGAAAGATGAAGCTTTCTGCTCTTGTAAAGATTTACAGCCTCAGAAACCCTGTACTGGGTCATTATGAGTCAGAATCAACTCCAAGGCACATAACAACAACAACAACACTTTACCAAGCATGATGTCCTTCTCCAGGAACTGATCCTTCCTGACAATATGTCTAAAGAACGAGAAATAAAGTCATTCTTGCTTCTAAGGAGCATCTGTCTTCCAAGACAGATCTATTTGTTCTTCTGACAGTCCATAATACTTTCCGTGTTCTTTGTCAACACCATAATTCATGTACAAATTTTCCTACTGTCTTCCTTATTCATTATCTCCTTTTCACATGTACATGAGGTGATTGAAAATACCATAGCTTAAGTCAATGAAACTTAGGCTTATCAGCAGAAACCGTATGTAATTATTAAAATGTTTTGTCAACTTGATTGGACCAATATTCTCAATGGTTTGGCAGTTAAGATGTAGAACTGCCCATGATGAGCTCTGCTATTGAAAGGAGGCATCAGAGGTAAGGACTGTTTAGAGGTAAGGACTGTTTCCAGTATATGGGACAACACTCAGGCAAAGTTTGCTTGCTCTCTGCTGGTCTGGATCTTGCATCTAGCTCATCCTCTCACTTTGGGTCCTCTGGACCTTAGGCAGTGGAATTTTGTATTACCTGTTGATCCTGGGAGTCAGCAGCAGCCTGCCTTCATACCTTCTGGACCTGCCTGCCTGCCATCTGACCTACCATTCTTTGTTCATCAGTTCTGTAGCTACTTAAGTCTGCGTCTCCAACATGACATCTGACCCACAGACTTGAGACTTGATTACCTCTACAACTGTATGAGACATTTCCTTGCTATAAACATCTTTCTGTATATACATGTATAAGCTTCACTGACTGTTTTTTGAAAGAATACAGACTAAGACACAACATAAGCAAGAAGACAATGGAAGGACATATATAAAACTCAAAACAAGAAAAAAAATTGCTAACCAAGTATCATATAGCCAACAAAACTCTCCTTCAAATACAATGGCAAAATTAGGGCATTTCTAGATGAACAGAAATTAGAAGGAATTTGTAAAACCCAGACAAATCTTACAAGAAATACCTAGAGATAGTTCTTCTGACAGAGAACCAACAACAGTAGACATTGACATACATGACAGTAGATTAACATACATGACAACACCACATACAAATCAACCCAGTTACAGAACTGTTCAAAGTAAAACAAACCTACAAGACTGAAAATAGAGTATCAATAACTCTTTGAAAATCAAGTAGTAATTCATAGAAAAGAAGAAGGAAAACCAAACAAAGGTGTCTATTTATTATGAATGTTGTACCTCTTAAATGTTCTCTTTGCTTCTAACGTCAGCTTTCCTAGTTCCATGTCCTTTCCTGAATTTAGTTTGATTTTTTGGCAATTCTCTGTCAATGTACTGTTGCAGCCATTTTTTTAGTTACCATCAGCAAAATTTTACATGCATGTGATTTGATGATATTGTTCAATGGTTTCTGCCATCCATTGGGCCTCCCCTCCTTGGAACTGGCACAAATATGGATCTCTTCCAATCAGTTGGCCAGGTTTACCTTCCAGATTTCTTGGCAAAGATGAATAAGTGCCTCCAGTGTTACATCAGTTCTGCGTCAGTTCTTTATTTTGGTTGTGTGCCATCAAGTCAGTTCATCTATCCAGTGATGCTATATAGGGTTTCTGAGGCTGTAAATCTTTACAGAAGCAGAAAGCCCCATCTTTCTCCCATGGAGCAGCTGGTAGATTCGAACTTCTGACCTTGCAATTAGCAGCCTGACTCATAACACAGTACGCTACCAGGGTTTATAGGAGGATATAAAATACATTTTCTGGCCATGTTAAATTTAGCTTTCAAATTGCTTTTATTCAGTTATCAAGCATACATTTGTATATATGGATAATTTTATAGAAAACTAAAGAGATGTCAATTTTTCCAAATGATTAAGCCAACAGAGTCCCAAACTGGTCCCTGAAGCATGTTTCATTTTCTCTTAGTATTTGTTTGTATTTTATTTAATCTGAAGCAATCACCATCTCTGCTAGCTATTTTCCACCTGACCTTCAAATCCACTCTCCATCTTTTCTACCATGCTCTGCGATGGGACAACCAAACTTCAGGGATTGAATCAAAGGGACCCTCTGCCCTTGGCTTTCTCTGAGGTTCACCAATGGAGGCAGATACAGGTGAATTAAGGATAAGAGGAGAGGTGGAGGTACTTATGTCCTTGGCTCCTTCTCCACCATTAGTGACTTATTACCATATTCCTGCCTTCCGCTGTAGCCGCAGCTGACTCTGCATGCTCTCTGCCTTGCTAACTCCAATGCTTCACATTCCTGCATGGGTGAGGCAAACTCTTTATGTAATCCCTGGTTGAATGTGTATTTCCTGCCAGGGTTCAACAATACACTAACTTTTTTTTAAATGGGAGCTTTCACATAAAGATCATGGTTCCCACACTCAAAAAAAAAAACAAAACAAAAAACAGAAGACCCCGCTATGTTGGGTTCATATTCCCAAGCAGCTGCCATCTGCTGTGTTAAATCTGTGCCCCTTTAGACAAGCCATGAGCTTCTCAGTTACCCACCAGTTCCAGTCACTGCCTAGTGAGTGACCCATTTGGTCAACATCCAGACATTTATATGATCTGATTGCTCCATTGTGATCATTTGAGTTTGTGAACTCAGGCTACATCTGTGAGAGGAGAGATAGTCTTGCTCACAAATCACTTACATAGTGTGGTGAAGTGGTTCAGAAAATAACGACAATGGCAATTAAGTGTATGGAAAATTCATATCTGTGTATGAACGGGATCTTGGGGGAGCTGGACTGTGAGGCTTGACTTTGAAGAATTAGCCCACACTTGAAACATTATGGGGTAAGGGTGGGCTGGGAGGACTATCATTATTTACACCAGTGCTTTCATGGAAAAATACATTCTGGGATTCAAACAACTTTTTTAACTGAAACGTTTTAGTTTATAATCCATTAATTAAATTGGTGACACCTTTTTAGTAACTCTAAGCATAAATGGAGTCCTGGTGTGGAGCTGTGGGTTAATGCATCAGACTGCAAAGTCATTTGAACTGCAAGGTCGGTGGTTCAAGTTCACCAACTGCTCCTTGGAAACCCTATACACAGTCGCTATGGGTCGGAATTGACTTGACGACACTTAACAACAACAACAAAACATAAAAATAAGAACCTTTTAAATAATGTAAATCCAAATATAAAAAGTCTAGGATTAGTGGCCTAAACTATTAAAGCATGATTTAGTACCATTATGGATGAATTAATCAAAGCAATAGTCAATAGGAATAATTAGTGTTGTTGTTGTTAAGAGCCGCTGAGTTGGTTCCAACCCATAGTGACACTGTCTAGTGTTTCCAAGGAGCAACTGGTGAGCTTGAACCACCAACCTTGTGGTTCAAACCAACTTTGCAGTCCAGCACATTAGCCTACAGTGCCAAACCAGGACTTCAATAGGAACAGCAGTCAGTAGAACTAAATGAGATATAAATACAAAGGAGAAATTAAAAATATGATTATTTCTCGCAAAACCCGTTGCCATGGAGTCAGTTCTGGCCTTGTGATCCACTTGCAAAAAGTCACAGCCCTGGTTGGTCATCCTAAGGAAAGCTTCTCTGAGACACATGGGGTGGCCTTGAGCTGGAATAGATTCAATGGCAAGAGATCTGGCCTGGGGGTTTGTTTTTTGTTTTGTTTTTGGTACTTAGATTACCTGTGTGAGAAGTCCTAGTGATGCTGAAGGATAAGCACTGGACTGCTAACCACAAAGTTGGGGATTCAGACCTATCAACCACTCTGAAGGAAAAAGATAGACTTTCTGCTCCTGTAATGATTTGCAGCCTTGAAACTCCTACGGGTCGGAACCAACTCAATGGTAGTGATTTTGGTATGTTACTTGTGGTGTTGTAGTTAAGTATTGTTGTTAACCTTCAAGTTGGTTGCAACTCGTAGTGACCCTGTATAGGTTTTCTGAGACTAAATAAATCTTTGTGTGAACAGAAAGCCTCATCTTTCTCCCAAGTTACTTGTGTGGATAATATATATTACAAAGATATTTTAAAATAATCTTTTGATCATTTGGATTCAAAGGAACAAAATATCTCCATGAGTATAATCATTTTGAAAAGTTAGTCATTCACTACCATGATTGACCTTATATCAACATCTTGTTGTTAAGTGCCATTGAGTCGATTCCAACTCATAGGGACCCTATAAAGGGTTTCTGAGAAGCAGTTGGTGAGTTTGACCCACCGACCTTGCAGTCACGCTGACCTCTTGATCCAGATGCACTATCCCACTGCACCACAGCAGAACCCCTTTAAGACATGATTAATGTTTATCTTGGGTGCACCTGACTCCTGTTGGGACAAACCTCACAGGTGAGCCTATTTGTATTCTTGTTAACCCCTCACTGCTCATTTGCTTCCTTGGTTGCTATAGGCACATAGAGAGGACAGTGCTCTGATCTTACTAAGAATTTCAAAGATAAAAAATATCTCATCTTTGAAAACATGTCATTCCTATTTCAACCGGGCAATCAGGACAGCTGTAAAGTGAATCTCACAACCAGGAAATTAAGACCTATCCCAAATAAATCAGGCTGGTAGCTGGCAATTAGAAAGTACAGAGTGAACTTTGTGACTTATTTTTATAAATCTTCACAAATAAACTGTCCCTTAAGTGAACTCAAGCCATCTTTTCTTTCTCATTTTTTCCATTTGAGGGTTTTTATATCACCTTATGTTTTCAAAATAAAGTAGTCTTTTGTTCAGTCATACACAGATATACCCTGTTGAGAACAGCAGATGGAATACAATCTGTTTGGTTTACCTGAACACAGGATCTTGTTCATAAAAATTCAGGTACACTGCTTTATTTACCTTTATAAACACCCATCACTTGCCCACAATTCAAAAAAAAAGCACACATGCTCACAGAGGACCTTCTGTAGAACTTTCTCTTTAATGATCTAGAAGAGAAACTTCACATAGGGATATACAAGAGGGGAAAATATTTGGCAAAATGAAGGCCTATGTTAATGGTTTTAAAGATTCAGAAGATTAGATTGGGAAGTTTGAAAAATAAAGTAATACATAAATTAAGGAAATTTGATTTGAGTTTGGAAATACTTCTCCACTGAATTTGCTTGTGCATTTTCAGTTCCCAATTACTATTAAATGGAATCTCTTGACTTCTTCATATACTTTGAATATACTTGGCTTCTTAAGTAGTCTCAAAGATAGACCCCAATGATCCCTGCCTCCTGCATTCATGGTCTCGTGTAGTCCCCTCCTCTTGAGAGACTGGCTCACCAATAGATATAGCACTGTTAAGGGGTTGTCAGTTCTATCATTTTGTTAAAAGAAGATTGTGACAGTTGTCTTGTTAGAAGAGTCTCTTTGGCTGGCTGTGATTACGCAAGCTGTCATTGGAAAGGCCCATGTAGCAAAGAATTGAGAATAACTTCTGGTCAACAGACTGCTGAACGGAAGCAATTGGTACAACAATCCTTGAGGAAGTGAATTCTGCCAACAATCATATAAAGGGACTTGGAACTGAATCCTTCCCCGGTTGAACCTACAGATGAAACCCAGTACTATGAGACATGTGGATTGTAGCATCTGAAATGGCATTAAACAGAGGCTTTTTGTTTTGTTTTGTTTTGTTTAAGATTTTATTGTGAATTGGGTGAAGGTTTACAGATCAGATCATCAGTTTTACCTTCAACAAATCATACACAGGATGTACTCTTAACCCTTGGCATTTCTTCAGTGATTAGAAAACAATTTCAAAATGTTATCAAGTTTTAGCCCTCTCTGGTTTATACCAAAAGAAATGACATTCTGAGAGATTTAAATTCTTGTATTCTCCACTTTGTGGCACCTCTTTGGCCATGTTTTTGTTATACCTCTTGTACATAACTGAGCTGGTTTGACAAACATTATGGAATCAGACTTATAAACCAATTCTCTTTGGCTCTGCAAATGATAGGGGCATAAGTGAATATCTTGGAGGATGAAAAGTGAGTTTAGGGTCCATTTTTCCTCAGAAATTCTCATCTGGGGCTTGACTTCTATCATCACTACCCCGGGAAACTTTGGAAATAATGAAAAGGAATTTGTATGCGTATGTCACAAAGACCATGATGACTTTTATTCCAGGAGCCTCAGTTCTCTCTCATAGCCCAAGCTTACGGGGTAGTTCTACTCTGTCCTAGAGGGTTGCTATGAGTCGGAACCAACTCACCAGCAGTGGAGTCTGGGGTTTGTATGCTAACCTTTGTTGGGGTTTCTCAGTCAACACTGATAGATAGGATTCACTTTGAATCTGGAGGGGGAGGAGTAGGGGCTTGACCTCTCTCTTCCTAGAAGAACTATGGTCTCCTAGAACAAATGTGCTTACCTCTGCTCAGAAAACTTCAAACTCCATTTATCAATAGTTTGTATTTTCAAAATACAAATACATAAACAAAAATCTAAGTTCCTCCTCATTGAACACCCCAGAACATAAATAAGCAATTATAATACAGTGTGTCTAAGTGCTGTGGCTTATGATGACACTAGATACAGAATAATAATAAAGCCACAATAATGATGATTCCTATGATTAGTGAGGACTTCTTGTTGTTGTTGAGTGCAGTCAGCTGACTCTGCTTCCTGGTGATCTGCTGTGCCAAAGAAGAACTGCTCCAAAGGGTTTCCTAGGAAGGTCTGACTGATAGCTCTAGGCATGTTCTTCGTTGTCTGTTTGAAAACACAAGTGGTCCAAATCAGTTAAGGGCTTAGGACATTTCGACAACCTTTGGGCAAAGGGCTAAAAACCTTGAGAATAGATATTTTAGTTTGGGCATGTCTTTGAAAAATAATTTTAAAAGCTATGCAACCCTTCAGGGGATTTCTGTATCTGGATGCCATGAAATTCTCACCTTCTGATAATTAAAAGAATCAATTACACTCTAGGGAAGACCCAAAAAAGGGATCCCTAATTTTGGCAGACCCTGAAACACCACGGTCCTTGAGAAAATTAATGATATTTTCACAAGTGTTGTGAATTGAATTATGTCCCTCTAAAATATTTGTTGAAGTTCCAAACCCTGTACCTTTAAATATTTGGAAATAAGGGTTTATTTTGTTATGATAAAGAGGACATGACAGAGTAGGATGGGTCCGAAACCTGATCACTTCAGAGTTATAAAAAGAGCACACAGAGGGGAAAGATGCCATCTGAGGACATGTCTCCAAACAAAGGGATTGCTGGAGACACCAAAATCTAAAAGAGAGGCCCACAGAAAGAATTCACACTGCCCAGTCCCTGAATCAGAACTTCTGACCCAGAATTGGGTGGTTTGTGACAGATTTCCTTCAAACTGTGGTCACGCACATGACTCTATGCGTCCTTCACAAAGCTCTTACCTTCCCAGGTGTGATACCTTACCTTCCCAGAGCCTCTTCCCTTAAACAGATAAACATTAACGTGCCTGCTAGCTCCTTTCTGCTGTAACATTACTCCAGGAAAATTCAGGTGAATTAGAGTGTATATTGTTGTTGTTGTTGTTAGGTACCATCGAGTTGGTATCGACTCATAGCGACCTTATGCACTGTTAATCTCTTCCATGAAATTCAGGAAATTCAATAGCCCAATGAACCATGAAGGTGCCATTTGATGCGCTTTCCTTCTAATTCTAGAGTCTCTGGATCCTTATGGAGTGACTACAGTTTGTGAATCCAATGAAAGTCAAGATTTTCACTAATGGTGCTTTGCAGAATAGATGAAAGTACACAAAACACAATAGTTCTTCTATAATTAAACACCTGTTGATTAATTATGCCTGACCGGTGATGGACAAATTGAATTGTTTTTTAGATAGAATAACATCATAGTTTAAATACCTTCAATAATTCCCTTTGGCTAGTATACCCAAGACCCTCCTGACACTGAGTGGAGGAGGTGCCAGAATGTTCACTCTATGATATCTTTGTCCTTCCACAAAATTAGTGGCTCTGTGGAAGGACAATGGAATAAATATCTGTGTGCCCCTTGACATTGAGATATCTAAAGGAATTTTTTGCCTTTCTTCTAAAGTTCACTGTGATCAAAGAAGACTTTAGAGTGTCAAGAAGAAAAACAAGCTAACACAATTGGTATTGAATTTTGAAACATCTTTCCCTGTAGCCATGGGTAACTGGATAAGAAAGCACTAAACATGTCCCTTTGGGGATATTACATGGTAGTATCCAATTTTATATACTGATTCCAGCACTGGGGATTCTTCAAGATAGGGGTAGGCTCTGAGAGACAGACTTATATAAATAGGAACATTGCTCAGGGATGAGATTACCCTTGGCTATAAGGCAAAATTATTTCCAAATAGATCACAGCATTGAAAAAAAAAAAGTCTTCTGGTTTCAATACTTTAAGAAAACAGTATTAGTACTTAAAAGATTAATCATAATGTGCTGAAGAGTCACTGACAAAATAATTTCAGACACAGAAGGAAATCATGATGATGAACAGACTTGATTTACTATTTTGACAAAACAACCAAATCCCCTTCTTCATCCCCACACCTAAAGACAGTATAAGGGATTATATCAGAAAGGCTTGTTTTGCTCTCTTGCTACAAGAGATGTGGAAGAGAAATTTTACATGATTACTTTAAAATTTCCTTCACTGGGGAGTAAGTCTCCCACATAAGAATAAAATCAGTACTTGCTCTGTTAGCGGGCTGCATACTTAATTAAGGTCTGAACTGTCAATGTGCAATATGCTAATTATATGCTTAAGAACAGTGATTATAATTTTTAATCTATCACTCTGCTGGATATGGTACCTTCTGGATATATAATTACATAACCAAGGAATCTTTAAATATTCTCATGTTGCCTTTTCCCAGTCGAGTCACATCATTCATGTAGTTAACATAATTTTGGCTGTATAACCACAAAAGCATATTGGGACGTCTTCCCCATCTCTGCCAGAAATGTTCAGACACATCTCTTATTCTTCATCTGAAATAGTCATCTCCATCCTTTCATCTAAACAATTTCGCTTTTCCATAAGGTAGAATAATGTCCCCAGAGGCCTCAGAGTCATAAACCGAGTTCCTCCCCTGGCGAGGATGGAATGGAGGAAGACTGGCCCATAGAGACTAGAGTAACTTATCTCTAGTCTAGACGGTAACTTCTGGAAAATCCAGGATGCCAGCTCTCACAGTCCCTGGGTTTTAAAATAAGCATAAATGTAAAAATGACATTCAACAGGTTCCCACCACCTGCAATACGTATTTTAGACAAGCCAGAATCCCTCTATTCACATTAACCATTTCATATCCCTCGATTCACATTAACCATTTCATATCACCTGTTACCTTATGTTGTTGTTAAGTGTCACCAAGTCAGTTCCAATGCATAGCAACCCTGTATAAGGTTTTCAAGGAGCACGTGGTAAGTTTAAACCACCAACATTGCAGCTCAAACCAACTTTGGGATCTAGTGTTTATCCTACAGAGCCACACTAAGGACTCCTTAGCTTATAGGAACCATCAATATAGCTGCTTTCTGGAACATGTCCTGACCCAGATCAGTGGGATTGTAATTCTAGGGCACAAGCAGAGCCAGAGTGAAAACTGAAAGTTCAGTCATCATCATCTCCTAACACTCTGAGCGTCTAGGAAATTTGTTGCACGCCTTCTATCCCCAGTGAACATTGTACAAAGAGAAGAAGGATTCTTCTGACTCAACTAGACCACCAGTGGCCCTCAGACGTGGGCACAGTAGCAGTAGCATGGCTCCCCTTAAGTCTCCCATATCCCTCCCCACTGCGCATGCTGGTGGCCAACCTCCAGATAGTTCCAACTGAAGAGTCAGAGAGAGAGGGAATCCCATCAGTCGCCGCTGCCTCATGACCACAGTGAGCAAAAGAAAGCAAGGACTCAAGACCCTATCTATGACATCCCTTGGAATTTTGCGTGAACAGGAGATTAGAAGAGTCCTTTGGACCTGGCATGGGAATGAAGGTGCTTGCATTTTTCCTCAGACTGGCTGAAGCATGGGGCATTGGGTTTCCAAGCAATTATAAAACCATGAGCATGAGGCTGTCTTTGGGACAGAATTCAATCAACCAAGAAATCAAATAGAAAGATGAAATGAGGAAAACACAAGGGTCAGGGAAGACTTCCTAGGAGAGGTGATACTCAAGCTAGCGCAAGAATGAGGAGGAGGAGTTCAACTGACTCAATAAGAGGAAAGGGATTCCAGGGAGAGGAGGCAGTGCATACTAAGGCCAAGAAGATGAGTTTGGTCACTGGAAGGTGTATTTGGTAGAGATTGTAATGGCAGTATTTTAAAGTATGTTTGGAGACTAGAGTCGGGGAGTCTGTTCAAGTGTCCAAAGAAGATAAAGGTGACCTTGGCTAAGGCAGTGTCAATAGGGATGGAGAAGGGGTTACCTCCAGGAAGGAAGAACCAAAGTCATATCTTACTTTGACATAGTACTTGATAGTTTCCAAATGCATATCCAGTTTCAATCCTCAAGCAAACCCATGGATGCAAGTAGATAGTAGTTTTACTTCTAGATCAGGGGTTGTCATTGCTGTTAAGTGTCATGGAGTCAGTTCCAACTCATAGTGACCCTGTATAACATTTCCAAGGAGTTTCAACTGCCAACCTTATGGTTCAAACCAACCTTGAGGTTGAGTGCTTATCCTACAGCGTTGCACCAGGTCTTCTAGATCAGAAGTGGGGAAACCTTTTTTCTGCCAAAATTTATAACATCATTCGTGGACCATACAAAATTCGTAACTTAAAAATTAGCCTGCTATATTTGGTCAAATATTTAATGAAACCACCCCTAATGTGAGGTTGCCTTGGCAGGGCCAGACCAAATGATTTCTCAGGCCTTATCTGACCTGCGGGCCAGACGTTCCCCACCCCTGTTCTAGATACAGAGAGGGGCTCCAGTTGGATGACTCAAGGCTAGAATGTTCCAACCCAAGCAGACCCTACATGCCCTGGCCAGAGCTAGTTCCATTATACGGCAATGCTTAGCACTAATGAGCTTGTATCTAAGAAGCAGATGACCTCCCTCAGAGAAAATATATGTGATTTGAGAGAAACCCCAATGGCCAGGAGACAGTCTTTGTTTCTTATTGCAGCTACAAGCAATAAGAATGCCACAAGCAGATGACTTTAGCAAACAGAAATGTATTTTCTCACAGTTCAGGAGACTAGCAGTGTGAACTCAGGGGACTGGCTGTAAGGGAATGCTGTCTGTCTCTTTTAGAGGAAAATCCTTGTCTCCGCTTCTTTAACGCACTTCTTGATATTCCTTGGAGTCCTCCATGTGGCTTCTATCTTTTCCCCATTCCTGTTTGCTTGCTTCTCTGCCTAATTTTTCTGTTTTTTATTTCAAAAGAAATTAGTGGCACTGTGGATCAGCACTGAACTGTGAACCACAGGTTGATGGTTCAAACCCACCAGCTGCTCCTCAGAAACCCTATATAGGGTTTCCATGAGTGGGAACTGACCCAAAGGCACTTAAGAATGACAGCAACACAGATATGATCTTATTAACATAACAAAGAAAACCCTATGTGATTCCTTGACTATGTTAAAAAGGGTGGTAGGTCTAGGGATTACAATTTACAACACATTTTTTGCAGGAGCTGTAACTCAATCCATAACAAAGATCAATTTAAGGAACAGAAATTTGTGTACTTTATGATGGTCAGATAATGATATCCCTCTAAAGAGTCCTGGTGTGGCACTGTGGATTAATGCACCAGACTGCAAAGCCATTTGAACTTCAAGGTCAGCGGTTCAAGCTCACCAGTCACTCCTTGGAAACCCTGTATAGGGTTGCTATGGGTCAGAATGGACTTGACGGCACTTAACAACAACAACAAGAGAAGTCCTAAGGAGCTCTGGTAGAGTAGTGGTTACGAGTTGGGCTGCTAACCTCAGGGACAGCAGTTCAAAATTACCAGCAGTTCCACAGGACAAAGATGAGGCTTTCTGATCCCATAAAGATTTACAGCCTCAGAAACCCTGCACAGAATCGCTATGAGTCGGAATCGACTCCACAGCACATAACCACCACCACCACCACCACCACCACCACCAAGAAGAGTCCTGGTGTGGCACTGCACGATAATGCACTGGACCAAAAGGCTGGTTTGAACCACAAGGTTGGTGGTTCAAACCTATCACCCATTCCATGGAAACTCTATACAGGGTAGCTATGAGTTGGAACCAATTCAACTGCTCTTAACAACAACAAGTCTTAGGTTGTTGTTGTTGTTGTTGTTAGGTGCTGTCGAGTGTTAAAGCTCAACAGAACAAACAACTGCTGAGTCCCAGGCAATCCTCACCATCTATTGGGGGGTCTTACTTTTTTCTCCTATACTGACCATAATGTCCTTCTCCAGGAACTGGTCCCTTCTGATAACATGTTCAAAGTATTAGGGACTAAGTGCCAACATCGTGGCTTCTTAGGAGCATTCCGGCTGGACTTCTCCTAATAGGTTTATCTGTTATTCTGTCAGTCCACAGATCTTTCACTGTACTTCTCCAATTCCACAGTTCAAATGCATCAATTCTTCTACAGTCTACTTTATCTATCATCCAACTTTCACATACAGATGAGGCAACTGAAAATATTGCGGCTTGGTTCAGGTGCATCTTAGTCCACAAACTGACATCTTTGCTGTTAAACACTTTAAAGAGGTCCTTGTGCAGCAGATTTATCTAGCACAATACATCGCTTGATTTCTTCACTGCTGCTTCCAGGAGTGTTGATTGTGGATCCAAGCAAAATGAAGTCTTTGACAGCTTCAGTCTTTTCTCCATTTATCATGATGTTATTGATTGGTCCAGTTGTGAGGATGTTTGTTTTCTTTACATTGAGGTACAACCCATACCAAAGGCTGTGGTCTTTTATGTTCATCAGCAAACAAGTTTATATCACCTGCATATTACAGATTGTTAATGAGTCTTCCTCCAATACTGATGCCACGTTCTTCTTCATAGAACCCAGCTTCTCAGATTATTTGCTCAACATACAGAATGAGCAAGTATGCTGAAAGAATGTAACCCTGGCACTCACCTTTCCCGGTTTGAAATCATTTAGTATTTCCTGGTTCGTTTCTAACAATGGACTCTAAGTCTAATTATGGGGTCATCCATGGTAGAAAGATTTCAATGGAGTTTCCAGACAAAGACATACTACGAAGAAAGACTATTTCAAAATTTAGCCAATGAAACTCCTATGGAATAACAGTGAATACTGTCCATCAAAATGCTGGAATATGAACCCCATAAGTTGGAAGGCATTCAAAATACACAGTGGACTCAAGCACAGTAATAATCATGACGATGGTGAGGGACCCGGCAATACTGCATTCTGTCATGTATGGGGTCAGCATGACTTAGAGCCCACTAAATGACAACGAACAACATTTTTATCCAAAGATGTGATCACTGCCCCCAAGATCCTGCTACCATCTGGTAGATAACATTAAAGGTAAACTAACCCCTCACAAAGTGCTGTAGGATCAGCACTGGACTGCGAACCACCAGGTCAGCAGTTCAAACCTATCAGCTGCTCCTTGGAAACCCTATACAGGGGCATTACAGTCAACTCGACAGCACTTAGCAATACTAATATCTTTAAATAAATAAATTAATCTACCTAAAATTTGCATATACTGTAATGAAATAGTTCAGTCTTTAGCCAGCTAACAGTGTTTGATGCTGAAAACTTCCAGAGACAGCATTCCAAAGAGAAGTAAGCAGGAAAGATTTGTATCACAATTGCATGATCTTTGAAGAGGAAAGCTCCCTACTCCCTGAGCAGTGAACAAAGAGGAAATGTGTAGGGATTTTTCTTCAAAGGAGACCTCCATGTGACTGCTCTAATGTGGTTAACAGTGACTCATTTAATCTTTAAGAGTTATCTGGTCAGATATGTGCTGATCAGTAACATGTTTCTTCATCTTTAGTTTGAGATCCTCAAACAGATTATTAATGAAGAAAATCATAAGAAAGTACCTACAAATGGCTGATAGATGGAATCCAGAGACAGCTATTCACTGTCAAAACTAGACCCTGGATATAAGGCAAAGCCTTTACTATGGACAGACTAAATTCATTTATGTTGCCCAAACACTGTAGAATTGACACTCACAATATATAAAGTTGAATTCTTGATACCCTAACCCAAATCTGGTCTTCCTCTAATCATCCCAAACTTCATAAATGTCATTGTGATTCACTAAGGAGCTCATTTCTGAGAGCACTCTTCATCTTTACATTCAATTCCTTTCCAAATCTTAAATCCATCTAATAATCTGAAGCAAATTCTTTCCCCTAATCCATGATGTCATCAATCATCATCCCAACTGGAGAGCTTCCAGAGCCTCCCTGATGGTCCCTCTCCTTATATTCTTACCTTCTTTACCTTTCTCCTTGTGGTAGCTAAAATGATTTGAAATGCAAACCAGAAATTTCAATACCCTAAGAAGTATACATATGCCCAAAAGAACTGAAATCAGGAACTCGAGCAGATCTTTATACAATAATGTTCATTGAAGCATTATTCATAATAGCCAAAAGGTAGAAACAACCCAACTGTTTATCAGCCTATGTCTGGAACGCTCTCATTCCCTGTATTCACCTGGCTAGTTCCTACCTCTTATAGGTCTCACGTGTAAACAGGTCATCCCCAGATTACAGCCCACAGTTACATACCAATCCTGAAAAGCCTATTAGGAAAAATTCCAGGTCCATACAATAGCACTGCTTCTCAACAGATATCAAAACACTATGACTAGTATTACAATTAGTACTGTATTTCTATGTAAAAGATGTTTCAGTGTACTCGGAAATGTTTCTTTAATGTTCTGTATGCATAGAAAGTAGAACATATAAGCTATGTGCTTTGAGAAGCATTTGACTTACTGATGTTAGAGATGAGCTGTATCTAACTGCACTAACTGCTGTACAAATTCAACTTAAAAAGATTTAGTAACAAAACTCATTAGTAATCTGGAGACTGCCTGCACCCACCTTTTTCTGATGCATCAAATACCAATTGATTCTAAATTATTCCATTCCTTCTTGACACAGTATTTTGAATCTACCATACTCACTCTTCATTTATCTTTTAATACTGTATCGTCTACGACACTGGAATATCTGAGAGAGCAGGAACCAAGTGTGTCTGTCTGCCTCACTTGTGTTTCCCAGCTCCTAGCACGTGCTTAACTCACAACAGGTGTTCAATAGCTATTTGTTGAATGTGCCCACAAATAAATGAAAAGTAACAAAGGCTCAGAATAGTTTTGCTATATGGAGAGTTTTCATTAAAATTATATTTGGATTTAATTCCATTTCTTAAGATTTGTTGTTGTTGTTGTTGTTCAGTGCCATCAAGTCAGTTCCTACTCATAGCAGACCTAGATAGGGTTTCCAAGGAGCAGTTGGTGGATTTGAACTGCCAATATTA
Source organism: Chrysochloris asiatica (assembly GCF_000296735.1). Classification (NCBI taxonomy): domain Eukaryota; kingdom Metazoa; phylum Chordata; class Mammalia; order Afrosoricida; family Chrysochloridae; genus Chrysochloris; species Chrysochloris asiatica. The sequence continues at coordinate 4,673,150 of NW_006408628.1, forward strand.
TGCTTAGCAGTCCAGTGCTTATCCTACAGCACCACACCAGGATTTAGTATAATACAAAGACACAGTACAGAGTGATTTAAACATGCTTATATTCAAATATTGAAGGAGCTCTGGTAGCGTAGTGGTTACGAATCGGGCTGCGAACCTTAAGGTCAGCGGTTCGAAACTACCAGCCGCTCCGCGGGAGAAAGATGAGGCTTTCTACTCCCGTAAGGATTTACACCCTCGGAAACCCTGTACAGACAGGGTCGCTATGGGTCGGGACCGACTCGACGGCACTTAACAACAACAACATATTCAAATATTACTTGCATCACTTAGTAGCTGTGTAACTTTGGGGAAATTGCTGCCTTTTCTCCATTTGGGGTTTCTAAACTGTGTCCTGGTGTGGCACTGTGGACCAATGTGCTGGACTGTAAAGTCAGTTTGATCCACAAGGTCAACAGTTCAAGCTCACCTCAGAAACCCTACACAGGGTCGCTATGTGTTGGAACCGACTCAACAGCACTTAACAATAGTAAACTGTATAATGGAAGGGTGGTGAGTCTATACCATAAGCACTGGGCTGCAAATCACAAGGTTGAAGGCTCAAGCCCACCAGCTGCTCTGTGGGGGAGAAAGAAAGTGTTCTGCTCCTACAAAGATTTATAGCCTCAGAAACCTTATACAGGGTCGTAATATATCAGGAACCGACTTGACAGCCCTTAACAACAATAACAACTACATAATGAGACCTGGTGGCACAGTAGTTAAGCACTGGGCTACTAACCAAAACATTAGCGGTTTGAACCCACCACTCTCACCCCATAGAAGAAAGATGCGGCAGACGGTTTCTATAAAAATTATGTCCTTGGAAACACTATGATTCAGTTCTACTCTGTCCTGAGTGGAATTTAATCAATAGCAATGAGTTTTATTTGCGGTTTTGTTTATCACATAATAGGATTAAAGGTGATTTTTTTTTTACAACTTTATTGTACAATTCAATTTGTCTACTGTTTAATCAGGAAACAGTAATAAACTTTTTTTTTTTAGAAAATCTCTTTCTTACAACATTATTTACACAATGAAAATCAGCAAATGCTACAAATCGAGTTCATGTTTGTTTGTTTGTTTTTATATTTATTGTTGCTGTTGTTTGTTTTTGGAGTATTTCTTGTTAAACATTTACTAGCACAACTTGAATTGAGCTATACATACTTAAAGACAAAAACAATTACAAAACAAAAGTACTACAAAATTTTAACAATTTTCATTAATTTTGAGGTTAGTAGTAGCCTTAGTATTGTAATTCTGAAATTGTTTTGTGCATAGTATGGGATAATATGAGATCCAGATTTGAAGAGTAGGAGATTAAAAGATACAAATGTAAGAAGAGGTTAAGAAAAAACTCTTAGTCATGAATTTGAGTTAGAAGATAAGAATGGACACATGCTGTATTTTATTTTACCTAACATAATCACAATCAGTCAGTTGTCGTCTATGGAGACTTGTGTGTGTGATGCTAGAAGGTATGCCACGGGTATTTTAAATACCAGCAGGATCACCCATGCCCAGTTTTCGTAGAGTTTCCAGAAGAAGACAGACAAGGAAGAAGAAAAGGCAAACCACCTCTGAAAAATTAGCCACTGAAAATCGTATGAGTAGCAATAGACTATCGTCTGATGTAATACCAGAAAGTGAGCCCGTCAGGTTGAAAGGCACTCAGAACATGACTAGAGGAGAACTTAATGACATGAATGGAGCAGAGTTTTTAGGATCTTCATTTGTTGGTGTGGCATCCATATACTTACAAAGAAGACAAGTTAATACCACTATTATTAACATCTCTCAACAACCACTAAAGCCTGTCATGATGAAACTGAATAATTCTACCAATTTCTTCAGTCTGAAATTGATCCGACATGCAGTCAAACTGCACTGTTGATTACTGGTGATTGGAATGTGAAAGTTGGAAACAAAGATGAAGGAATAGTATTTGGAAAATGCTGCCTTGATGACAGAAACAATACTGAAGATCACATAATAGAATCTTTCAGGGCCAATGACTTCTCCTTTGCAAATTTCCTTTCTCAACAACATAAACAACAACAAAACATGTATCTCATCAGATGGAACATACAGGAATCAACTCTACTATATCTGTGGAAAGAAGACAATGGAGAGGCTCAACATCATCAGCCAAAACAAAGCCAGGGCCCAACTATGGAACAGACCATGCAAGTTCAGGCTGAAGCTGAAAAAAAATAAAACAAGTCTACAAGAACCAAAACATGACCTTGAGTAATCCCACCTGAATTTAGAGACCATCTCAAGAACAAATTTGATGCATTAGGCACTAATGACTGAAAACTAGAAGAGTTGTGGAATGACATCAAGGACTTCATATATGAAGAAAGTAAAAAGGTCATTCAAAAGACAGAGGAGAAAAAAAGTCTAAAATGTATGTCAGAGGAGACTCTGAAATTTGCTTTTAAATGTATAGAAGTAAAAGCAACTGGGAGAAATGAAGAAGTAAGAGACCTAAATAGAAAATTTCAAAGGACAACTCAAGAAGACAAAGTCAAGTATTATAATGAAATGTGCAAAGACCTGGAGCTATAAAATAACAAGGAAATAACACACTCAGCATGTCTTAAAGCTGAAAGTTGAAGAAAAAAAATTCAACCTTCAAGCTGCCATATTGAAGGATTCTAAAAGAAAAATATTGAATGATGCAAGAAGCATTAAAACAAGAGGTAAAGAATACATACAGTTACTGTACCAACTATTTCAAGAGGTGAATATGATCAAAAACCCATAGTACTAAAGGAAGAAGCCCAAGCTATATGGAAGGCATTGGTGAAAAACAAGGCTCAAAGAACTGACAAAATACCAACTGAAATGTTTCAAACTAATGCAGCACTAGAAGTACTCACTTGTCTATCACAAGAAATTTGGAAGACGGCTAACTGACCAACCAACAGGAGGAGATCCATTTTTGTGGCCATCCCAAAAGAGAGCTGATCCAGCTGATTGCAAAAATCATCAAACAACATCAGTAGTATCACAGGCTACTAACATTTTGCTGGAGATAATTCAAAAACAGCTGCAGCAGTATTTCAACAAGGAGTTGCCAGAAAGTCAAGTCAGATTCAGAAGAGGTTATGGAATGAGAGAAATTATTACTGATATCCGATGTTGGCTGAAATCTGAGAATATCAGAAAGATGCTAACTTTTAATGTATCGACTATGTAAAGGCATTCAACTGTGTGAATTCTAACAATGTATGAATAGCATTGAGAAAATGGGAATTCCCAAACATTTAATTGTGATCATGAGAAATCTGTATATAGACCAAGAGACAGTCATGCAAACAGAACAAGGGCATCCTGAATGTTTTAAAATCAGGAAAGGTGTGTGTCAGGGCTGCACCCTTTCACTGTATTTATTCAATCTATATGTTGAACGAATAATTATATGGAGTATATTACTATGGATTACATGAAGAAGAATGTGGCTTCTGAATTGGAGGAAGGCTCATAAACAACCTATAATATGTAGATGACACAACCTTACTTGGTGGAAGCAAAGATGACTTGAGGTACTTGCTGCTGAAGATCAAAGACTACAACCTTCAGAATGGATTGTACCTCAATGTAAATAAAACAAATATCCTCATAACTGGACCAATAAATAGCATCTTGATAAATGGAGAAAACACTTCAATTTGCTTGTATCCACAATCAACACTCATGGAAAGTAAAACTGATAGACAGTCAATGATAGATACATCATTGTTCAGTATACTGTTGGTCTAATTTTGTTCTTGCAAAAGTTGAACAGTGAATAAGGAAGATCTTAGAATAATTGATGCATTTGAGTTATGGTGTTGGGAGAGACTATTGAAAATACCGTGGGCTGCCAAAAGAACCAACAGATTTGTGTTGGAGGAAGTGCAGCCAGAGTGCTCCTTGGAAGCCAGGATGGCCAGACTTCATCTCTCATACTTCAGACATGTTGTCAAAAAGGACCAGTCACTGGAGAAGGGTATCATGTTTGGCAAGGTGGAAGGTCAGAGAAAAAGAGGAAGACCCCCGATGAGATGGATTGGCAAAGTGGCAGCATCAATGGGCTCAAACGTGACAACAATTGTGAGGCTGGCCAAGGACCAGGCAGTGTTTCGTTCTGTTGTGCATAGGGTTGCTATGAGTCGGTACCTACTCGATGGCACCTAACAACAATTTTGTTCAATATAGTAATGGTCTAATTTTGCATATCCTTGAAATTTTTCTTAATAAAAATTTTATTTCTGTCTGCTAGATTTTGCTTGCCCCAATTTTCTTTAAACATAGGAGCATATTTTTGATTGACATAAATTTCTATAGGTGTGTTCTTACTAGCGTCATTGCCAACTAAAAAATCACTGTCTCATGTATGGACCTCAATCTAATAAAATACATATATTACCAAAGGGTAGGCATAAAACATTAAGTTAGGGGGAAAGAACAATTTAATAGTGTCACTTTATAAACAAAGAGACCTTTTAAGCTTTTTATTAAATGATTAATTAGAAACTACAAATACCTTCCAAACAATAAGCAATCAGAACTTTTTTTAAAGTTACAAACTCTTAAAAGAATTATTATTGCTAAGTAACATTATATAAGCCCACATAGAAGGATTCTTAATGGCATCTGGAATATAAGTACATCTGCTTCAGGTGAGCTAAGCAAGCCTCCATAAAACCACGGGACAGATGAGATGAGCTGAATAGACCCAAGGGACACTTTTATGAACAGCCCATAAAGAGGAGCGTTAGACAGCGCTTCTATCCACTGCATATCCACCAGGAAAAGGCAGAAACACAACAAGGCATCAGACTAAACCACCCCCATTTCATTCTGGTGTAAAATATCCCTTCCCAATTCAGACAGACAGCAAATATTTAACAAGGAAAGAAGAGAAGCGGGTGCAGTATTTGGACCATCAGCAAGGACTCCTTGCTCCATTATGAGTCATCAGTGGGGGACATTTAGGTCAGTGACCTTCAGACACAGCGAATGCTTTTGGTCACTATTAAATAAATAAAGAATAGGTGGTATTTAAAGAGAAGATACAACCCTGACTCCAGCTCCAGAGTTCCAATCAAATAAACCTTGGCAAGACAAGCAGAGGAGTCCTGGTGTGGCACTGCGGGTTAATGCGCTAGACTGCAAGGTCGGTTTGAACCACAACACCAGCTGTTCAAACTCACCAGCTGCTCCTCGGAAACTTTATACAGGATCGCTATGGGTCAGAACCAACTCAACAGCACACCACCACCACCACCACCACAAGAAGACAAGTAGATGGTGAAAACCTCTATATCCATGGTAAGTAACAAGTGAATCTGGAACGTTGTCCTGAAGCCATTCTTCAGGTGAGACCAACTAGATACTCACTTTGGAAAGCCTGGTTGGTGTTCTTAAAGTCACATTGGAGTGTAATTTTCTGATTTGAGCAGTGTCCTGGGGCTGGGCTGTGGGTTAATGCACCAGACTGCAAAGCAGTTTGAACTGCAAGATCAGCGGTTCAAGTTCACCAGCTGCTTCTCGGAAACCCTACACAGGGTCACTATGGGTCAGAATCGACTCAACGGCACTTAGCAACAACAACAACAAGCCTGTGAGTATGCCCATTGGGCAATTTGCTTCAAAACCACTCTGAGATGCTGCTAAAATGCAGATTCCTAGGGTCCACCCCAGACCATCTAATTAAAAAATGAGAGGCTATGGCTCAGGAATCTGCATTTTAAACACCTCCATTGATATTTACGCCCACATAAAATTTGGGGATTGCTGTATTAGGTCAGCAGTGAACAGTGAATATTATCACAGATCTCAGAATGCCAGACGGCAGAAGCAAATGTGTGTTATACACTCCCGTACCTCCATTTCCACTTCCCAAGGACTTTTTGATGAAAACTACTTATGGTTTCCTAAAAATGTTACCTATGTCATAAAAGATTGAAGCTGGGTTTGCAGAGAGAAACACAGAGAGAATAAGTCTCTATCTGAGGACAGTTGCCTAAGACCTTCCACTTGGGAATTTTCCTAATTTTCTCACCTCTTTCAAGGCTTTGCTCAAATCCCCCCTTCTCTGGTACCAGCAACCACTGAGTACAGCACCCCTTCCTTGTCCACACTCCCAGTCAGCCTTTTCTTCCTGCCATGTTATTTATCACCTAGTGTGGCACTGTAGGATAGCACTGGACTGCTAGCCACAAGGTTGGAGGTTCAAATCCTCCAGCTACTCCTTGGAAACCCTATACAGGGTCACTATGAGTCAGAACTGACTTGACAGCACTTAACAACAACAACAACAACAACAACAACATACCTCCACATCTCTGTATCCCCAGATTCAGCCAACCCCAGATCAAAAATATTCAGCATTTAAAAAAAGGCTTCTACAAAGCAATTAAGCTATCAAAGCAATCCCTCAAATGCTAAGAGAGTATGTATTTACATATCATTTACATATCATAAGTCATCTAGAGATAATTTAAAGTATGGGAGAATGTGTGTAGGTTATAGGCAGATACTACGTCATTTTATATAAGGGATTGCAGCATCCAATGATTTTGGTTGCCATTGGGTTCCTGGAGCCAACTTCCTGCAGAGGCTGAGTGACAACTGTCCTATAAAATTGACCTACATGGTTTATTGTTCAAGTCTCTCTCCTCTCAGGGGTTGTAAGTTCCATGAGACACATAGTAATGAAAAGAGAGCAAGCCAAACCATTTGCTGTGTAGTCAGTTGTGACTCATGACAATCCAACACGTTCCAGAATAGAAGTCTTCCACGGGATTTTCACGGCTGTGACCTTTTGGAAGCAAATAGCCAGGGCTTTCTTCAAAGGCAGCTTTGGATAGATTCAAACTATCAGCCTTTTAGTTAATACTCGAGAGCTAAACCGTCCATGCCATCCAGGGACACTTGACACACTCCAGCAAGATGAACTGACCCAGTGACTGCCACAAAGTGCTCAGATACACTGACTATGAGGAGGGCAGGACTGGGCAGTGTTTCATTCTGTTGTGCTGTGAGTCGATGGAGCTGACTCATGGCACTCAACACCAAAAACACTCAATAAATATTTGTTGAATGAATATATTTTACTGATGTCTAATAACTAGATTTTAAAACTATAGTTGTTAACTGAAGGAGGACTCACTATGTGTTGTGCATGGCCCAAGCATTGATGTTGATTAATATAGAGTTATGGAGTTCTGGTGTGGCACTGTAGGATAAGCACTGGACTGGTAATCACAAGGTTGGTGGTTCAAGCCCACCAGCTGCTCCTTGGAAACCCTCTACATTATGAGTCAAAACTGACTTAATGGCACTTCACAAGAACAATCCATATCCTAGGGAGGTGTCTCTGTTGGATGCACAGTAGACTGCTAAGCATAAAGACAGCAGTTTAAACCACCAGCCACTCCTCAGGAGAAAGATGAGGCTTTCTGCTCCCACAATGATTTACAAACTTGAAAATCCTATAGAGAGTCTTTATGAGTTGGAACCCACACTTTTGTTGTTGTTAAGTGCCGTTGAGTAGATTCCAACCCATAGCGACCCTTTATAGGGTTTCCGAGGAGAAGCTAGTGAGCTTGAACGGCCAACCTTGCAGTTTAAATGTCTTTGCAGTCTGACGCATTAACCCACAGCGCCATACCAGGACTCCCTGGATCCCACTGGGTGGCACTTAATAACAACAACCCACCCTGTGAAGTCCCTAAGTGGTACAAATGGCTAACATGTGCAACTACTAATCCAAAGTTGGAGGTTTGAGTCCACCTAGAGGCACCTGAGAAGAAAGGTGCGGTGGTCTAATTCCCAAAACTCAGTCATTGAAAGCCCTACAGAGCACAGTTCAATTCGGACATCCATGGAGCTGCTGGGAGGCAGAGTTGCCTTGATGGCAATTGGTTTTTCCCCATCCCTTGCAAAGTTTCTAGAGCAGGGACTTTTAGCCAGTCTTCAAGACTGAACTGGGTGGAAAGCAACTGAAGAGCTAGAACACACCTTCTTCAGAATCCTGGAAACTCCTATAGGGAAAAAGAAACATTGCTTCAGTCATGGGCTTCCACCCTAGGGGATTCTGCCCACAGCCTGTCTCCAGTTCTGATCATTACCAAAATCTTAACTATTTGGGGAATCTAAAATTGGCTCTTCCTCAGGAAGCAACCGGTATTGCCAAGTTCTTCACCTAGACCTTGAGGCAGACCCGACACAGTTCCTGAGTCTGTCACCACTTGTAAAAGTAGATAAATCAAACGTGCGTCTGGACCATTAAAAGCAATATATATGAGCAAATAAAGCCCATGAGACAAAAGGCAGGCTTGCTGGAAAAATCGTTGGTTCAGGACTAGGGACTAGGTTTAGCCCTTGGATCTCACCAGGACTAAAGCAGTTCCAATCACTCAAATCCTACTTGATTCATAAAAAGGGAAAAAGTAGCATTGGCACTTTATCTCATCCTATCTTCTGAGATGCAAGGTAAACCTCTCCTGTAAAAGTCTGCAAGGCCAGACACTGTGGTTATCTCAGGAAGACAACATCATAGGAACCGAGGAAGGGACACATGAAAATGGATGCACTTCTGGGTTTTAGAAATTGATCAAAACGAGTCTGTATTCATTTTATAATATAAAAAATCAATAACTAGTGCTTTTTTAAATTAAAAAAGGAGTTATATTGGCAGAAGTCCTGCTATGGTGCTGTGGGTTAATGTGCTGGACTACAAAGTTACTTTGAACCTCAAGGTTGGCTGTTCAAGCTCACCAGCCACTCCTTGGAAACCCTATGAGTCAGAATCAACTTGATGATCATCAACAACAACAATATTGGATGAATATTGGAAGAAGGAGGCCTGGTGTGGCACTGAGGGATAAACACTGGACCACAAGGTCGCTGGTTCAAACTCACCAGCCACTCTTTGGCAACCCTATACATGGCCACTGTGAGTCAGAACGGACTCAACAGCACTTAGCATGCAACATGCTGGAAGAAAGGGAATCACTTAATGGTGCAAGTGATTAAAAGCTTAGCCACGAACCACAAGATTGGTAGTTCCAATAGAGCCAGAGATGTCTCCAAAGAAAGGTCAGGCAATTACTTCCAAATGGTCACAACCTTTGAAAACTCAGTGGAGCACAATATTAGTCTGAAATGCATGGGGTCACCGTAAGACGGTTGGTGTTTTGCTTATACTGGAAGATAAAAGTAGGCTTAGGGTACCATGACAATATGGAAATTCTCCATGAGAAGCAATTCCAACGATATGGAAATTCTCCATTGAGAAGCATGGACACACACACATCTCATCTGACTTGTGGACACCAAGGAAAGCCACATCCTTCCAGGAATCAGAGTTCTCCCTTGCCAGGGGCTCCAATCCTGGGACCCTTTCTGCCACTTTATCCTCTGTGGACCACATGCACTCCATGAACAACTCTGCTCAGAAAGGCAGTCTGTGGTGTCTTCTGCAAAGGTGATTGCCCAAAACCAGGGCAACTTACATCACTTTAAATGACTTCTTGTTTGCAGGAAGCCCAGAGTCCCACTGAACAAACTGTTTTAACTCTCAAGCCCCGTTCCAAAGGTACACAGCAAACGGGTTTATGAGAAGCTATATCTGGAGACAAGAGGAAAATATTGGGTAATTGAGTAGCCTCTCCCAGAGGCTGCCTGTGTTGTGTAACTTGATGGCCATCCTGAACTAAGGATGTTACCTGGACTGGACAGGAGCACAGTGCGCCCCATTCACAAACCATATCCCTCAGCCTACGGTCTAGAGAGGCTTCAGGCTGAGGGTGCCTTTTCCAACATGTGGTGACTCAGACATGTAACCAGGAAGAGTCTCCATCTCCCTGTGACCAAGGTCTGTGACTACAGATGAGGCCAGGTTGGCATTGCACAATGGCTTTCAGAATTGGAAGGAATGTCAGAGTCACAGAGCTCAAGAGACCTAAGCAGGCATCTCAGAGGACAGTGGCCTAAGGGGACTGACTCTTTCTGGATCACCCATTCTAGTTTTCTCAAAAGCAGTTTCGTTTTTTTGTTGTGTTTTCTTTTCCCCCCTGTAAATTCCAAATAGGTTTGTGGCCCAATCTCAGCATGGAGTTACATTCAAAGAAACAGCTGTCCATTAAAAAAATAAAGACAAGAATCAAAAGTAATTCAAATCTATGCTCAGTATCTAAAGAAAAAGTCAATAGAATACAGTATATGCTAATGCGCTATAAGATAAGCACTAGGTTGCTAACAGAAAGGTTAGTGGTTGGGACCCACCAGCCACACCTCGGAAACCCTACACAAGGTCCATATGAGCTGGAACAACTCAAGGGCACTTAACAACAACAACAAGGTGTCTTTTAAATCCATTACTCCCAATCTCTGTCCTTCTCAATGTCCTTCACTTAACTGCCATCTGCTTCCCAAAATCATACTCTCCTTCCCATTCTCTTAGCCAGACCAAACACTTACCAAGACCTCCAGCCAATGAGACTCGTCCGTCTCACCCCTCCCTCCCCTGACTCAGCTCGTTCTGTAGCTCAACTTAGCCTCTCTGGCTTCCTTTCTTTTTCCCTTTGGTCCATTACCCAAAGTCTACTCCATGCTGGAAAGACCAGTCATTTATATAGTAAACATGATTAATCCTTCTTCCTTGGGAGGCAGGAAAAATGGAGAAAGACTAAATTCTAATACTGTGATCCTTTTTTTCCTTGTTATACAGAGGTTCTACATAAAAACTCATCCTCTAATCAATCCTATTAATCAATCCAGGATATCATCTTTGGTAAGATGGAAGGTCAGAGAAAAAGAGGAAGACCTCCAACGAGATGGATTGGACAGGTGGCAGCATCTATAGACTCAAGTGTGGCAACAGTAGTGAGGTTGGCCCAGGATCAGACATTGTTTCGTTCTGCTGTGCATAAGGTCGCTATGAGTCGGTGCTGACTCGATGGCACCTAACAACAACAATCAATCCTACATGGGCTTCATCTCTGTGGAGATTCTAACCGGTAACCTTTTTGCCTCTAAACATCAGTGACTAGGAGCTCATTACTTCATAAAGCAATCTGCATAATTTGTGGCCACATTTCCTTTTTGAAAGTTCTTTCTTAACCAGATTTTTGATAGGGTTTAAAGTCTAGCCAAAGGTGCTCCTGCTCAAAAATATTTCTCCCCATCAACCAAGAGAAATGTCTCAATGTTTGAAAGTCCCCTGTTGGGTTCCCATGGACTGCTTAAATATTTAGTCTCTAAAATTATTAATCCCTCCCTTCAGTTTCTATCACCAATTCTAGTCAATGAACTCATTTCTCAAATCAGCAGCCAGTGATATTTAATATGTTGGTTGGCTTAGGAGTGAAGAAGGAAAAAATCCCAAAACATGAAATGACCAAGAGGAAAAATCCAGGGAAATAATATGTAGCAAAGTAGAGGAGGGGCTGGAGCAGTCAGAAAGGACAGATCCCTAGGGTAGGTTGTATTTCAGCACGAGTGTCCAGACCCTCCAACCCCCAGAGAGGTATATCTCTACCCACCAGAACCTTCATCCAAGAAGCCTTGAGCTACTGTAATATTAGTGGACTCTGATTCCAGATGAGCTTTTGAAGTGGATATCTCCTGCGGGCATAACCTCAGCAAATGCTCCTTGACCTGACAAAAATCACTAACTCTTTTTCCTCTGTTCTAACAACTCCTGGTGTGACTCTGTAGAATAAACACTGGACTTCTGACTAAAAGGCCAGTGGCTCAAACCCACCAGTTGTACCTTGGAAACACTATATGTGTTGCTATGAGTCAGAGTCAGCTCAACAGGACTTAACAACAGCAAAAGCAAACACCCCATCTAGTCTGTTATCTCTGCTCTATCTTGTGTTCCTCACTGCGACTCTCATCCCCTATTTCTCCACCCAGCCCAGTCTGGTCCCACAGTCCTGTAAGCTCTGGATCTCCAAAGATTCTTGCCTCAATTAGCTCTTTCCTTCTCTGACTTGCCTCTAAGCATTCATGAGCAGCAACATCTGGTGTCTCATACCTCTAGTTGTTCAGCCCAAATCTAGTTCTAGGAAAACTTCAGTTACTTAACAGTTATACCCAGAAACATTTTTCCTCCTTGGCATCACAAAACCACACCCTTAAACCTTTACATTCTCTGGGATCTCTAAATAGTGTCAACTATATGAATGGATGGATGAATGCTTTTTATAATCTGGTGTTGTGAGAATTATCCAAAGAAATGTTCCCTGGAGTGATATGTGTCCAGCAGTAATGGCAACCACAGATCTATTATGAAGTCAATGGCCAGGTGCCCGTCCCAAGCCATGACATGTTTCATCGCAGCTCAACAGTGAGTACAGGAGACTGAAGAGGAACTGACGCAAGGAGCAGAATCCACATTAGGTAGCGGCCAGCGCTCCCCTGGCCTAAAATCTCAGGATCATTCCCTCTCATTCAAGTAGTTATTGCAATGATTTTATAGGCATAGCTTCTAGCTCCTCCTCCTCACATAAGGCCAGGCCAGTTGCAAGAGTCAGAGAAATCTAAAGCTAGAGCTTCTTAACAGGTATTTGTAGTTTTCCTAGATTAGGTGCAATTTACAAATCAGAGGTCATTTTTACCCTAAGCAACAGTTGCCTGGCATTATAGTTGACCTGTACTGTCATATCTGGTTTCCTGGGTAGCCAGGAGGCAGTTAACTAACAGTCAGATCCTCATACAGAAAAGGAAAAAAAAAATGTTCGGCTTATTTGCTTTTAAACTCTTTTATCCACAGAGTTAATAATAACCATTACTATACTAATGACCCCACTTCTTAGCATGGTTGTGAGGACCGGAGGGATTAGTATGTGTTCCAGGGCCATCAAGTTGGTTCCAGCTCATACTGACCCTGTGTAATGCTGGCAAACAGAATTTGGTGAGTTTGAACCACTGACCTTGTGGTTCAAATCAACCTTATGGACCAGTGCTTTCCTACAGCTCCATGCCAAGGCTCATAGTAAGCAGTAAATGGTGGCTACTTTTGTAGCTTTCTGGAGTTTCCTGTGTTTTTTCTCCTTTCCAAAATCTGATTATTCAATCTTTTCTTAAATTTTCTTAGTTCCCAATAATATTTCCAATAAATTGAATTTTCTCTTAAATTGACCAGAGTACCTTGTATCTATTGTTGTTGTTAAGAACCGTCGAGTCGGTTCCCCAGAATAGCAGAGGGGTCTGTTCAAACTGAGTAGCCTAACTCAACCTGAGTCTTTGGACTATCTCCTAAGTCACAATAACTACACAAAGACATGAAAATCCCTATGTCTTCCTGACCCAGAGTGACCTGAATTTGAAGCTACTGTGGCTTTCAGTCTAGAGCTGGGATGACTTGTCATCAAGGGTCCAACAGGAAGAAGTCCAGTGATTCTACTTACCTTGTTCTGTGGCCTTAGGTCTCTGAGTTTATTAGTGACTTTAGGGCAGAATGCCATCAGACAGTACAGAGGTTTAAGTAGACAGTGGTTTCAGAGAAGTTGTTCAAGCAGCTCAGTGGGGAGCAGGGAATGAAAACATAGGTAAACAAGACCAGGATGCATTGCCAGTATCACCCTTGACCAGAAGCAAAGACCTCAGTCCAGGGAGGAGTCAGTTACAGTAAATCTGTCCCTAAAGGAGAATTACCACAAACAGCACATTCATTTCTTTCTAATGCTATTTGGTGAAAAGGGATGATGGTATCAGCAAGTCTTGTTCCCCTCCAATTCACTGAAGTAACTGTCTTGCTGCAGAAGCAGGATGACTCACTCCAAGGCATTTCTCCTCCCGTCTCCTTTTTATGGTCATGGTGTCTGGTTTTTTGAATCGATAATTCCTTTCCTTGTCTGAGCTTCCCCAATTCCCTACTCCAACATCTTGGGTCAGGTCTGGTTTCCAGCTTATTGCCTCTGACACTGACTGACTACAACCAGCAGGCTTTCCTGGCCTCGTGGCCTGGTCGGGGAACTAGAACTCTACTTCATGATAAAGTCTCCATGCCTACTCTCTGGGTCCAAGGAACATTGCCTGAGACGAAGTCTTCTTTAGAAAAGATGAGAGGAAAACTGGATTCAAAAACTAACAAGTTTGTGTCTTGATGCAGGCGGATGACTCATGCTCTCATCTTTTCCTTGGTAGAAACTCAACAAGGTCCAGACCACCGGAGCCTCCTGTTGGGCTCAGTCTTGTTTGTGCTGCTTCTTCATACCAGCAGTAGACTAACTGAAACCAAAGCAAACCAGCTACCATCAAGTCAGCTCCCACTCATGGCAAGGCCATATGCCTCAGAGAAGAATTGTACTCCATGGGGTTTTCAAGGCTGTGACATTTCAGATGTAGATCTCTAAGCCTTTCTTCAAAGGGACCTCTGGATGAGTTTGAATTGCCAACTTTTTGGTTAATAGTGGAGCGTTTAACTATTAGTGCTACCCAGGGACTCCTTCTATATAGACTGCTGATATTTTTAGTTCCTGCCAAGCCAATTCTAACCCACGATGGCCCCATATGTTACAGGACACAAGTGCTCTGTAGGCTTTTCTTGGTTGTAGCCTTAATAGAAGTAGACTACCAGACCTGTCTTTTGCAGAATCACAGAGTGGGTTCGAACTGCCAACCTTTGCTTAATCGTCACTTTTTGTGACTTCAAGGGCTCCTCCTATAGACCACTGCTTACCACGTGTCAGTTCTTTTCTTTATATACATGATTTTGTTACCTGTACTATTAGCTAAGGGGATCTGGGAACAGTGGTCACGAATCAGCCTACTAATCTCACAGTCAGCTGTTCGAAACTATCAGTGGTTCTGTGGGAGAAAGATGAGGCTTTCTGCTCCAGTAAGGATTTATAGCCTTGGAAACCCTATACAGGGGTCACTATGAGCCAGAACTGGACTCCAGGGCACATAACCACCACCACCACCGCCACCACTATTAGTTAAGGAGTCCTGGTGTGGTGCTGTGGGTTAATGCACTGGACTGCAAGGTCAATTTGAACCTCAAAGTTGGCAGTTCAAGCTCACCAGCCACTCCTCAGAAACACAGGATTGTTATGAATTGGTACCAACTCAACAGCACTTAGCAACAACTTTAGTTCCTTATTTTATTTTTAAATGATCTACCCGCTCCACATAAACACAACCACCACCTCCCACTTCTTTATCACAAACCCTGATTTTACCCTCTCATACTCAAAATATTCATATACTTGCGGGTTTAATGTGCTATTTATTTTATTTTATTTTATTAACACACACTTACTTACTGAACACTTATTCTTTGCCAGTTATTGTTCCAAGTGCTTTACAAATATTAACTCATCCAATCATCACAACTCTATGAGATGTTGTTAGGTGCCATCGAGTCGGTCCCAACTCAAAGTGACCCCGTGCACAACAGAACGAAACACTGCCCGATCATGAGCCAACCTCACAATTGTTGCCACGCTTGAGCCCATTGATGCTGCCACTTTGCCAATCCATCTCGCTGGGGGTCTTCCCCTTTTTCTCTGACCCTCCACCTTACCAAACATGATATCCTTCTCCAGCAACTGGTCCCTCCTGACAATATATCCGATGTATGAGAGATGAAGGTTGATCATCCTGGCCTCCAAGGAGCACTCTGGCTGCACTTCTTCTTTTGGCAGCCCATGGCACTTTCAATATTCTCCTCCAACACCATAACTCAAAAACATCAATTCTTCTACGATCTTCCTTATTCACTGTCCAGCTTTCACATGCATATGAGGTTATTGAAAATGCCATGACTTCGGTCAGGCACACCTTAGTCTTCAAGCTGACATCTTTGCTCTTCAACACTTTAAAAAGGTCTTGTGCAGCAGATTTGCCCAATGCAATATGTCGTCTGATTTCTTGACTGCTGCTTCCATGAGTGTTGATGGTTGAACCAAGAAAAATGAAGTCTTCGAAAACTTCAATCTTTTCACCATTGATAAGAATGTTGTTTACTGGTCCAGTGATGAGGATTTTTGTTTTCTTTACATTGAGATGCAATTCATACCAAAAGCTGTGCTCTTTGATCTTCAACAGTAAGTAATTCTATAAGACAGAGGCTGCTTTATCACCATTTTACAGATTGGGAAATTGGGGCTAAAATTACTAAAGAAACTACCACACAGTGAACAGCAGAGTCAGGATTTGAATCTGGTAGATCTGCTCTGGGGAAAAAATGTTGTTGTTATGTGCCGTGGAGTGGGTTCCGATTCATAGCGACCCTGTACAGGGTTTCCAAGGCTGTAAATCTTTACAGATTTACAGGGAGCAGAAAGCCACGGAACAGCTGGTAGTTTCGAACTGCTGACCTTAAGGTTGGCAGCCCGACTCATAACCACTACACTACCAGAGCTCCTACGAAATACTATTAGCAGTTCTAGTCTGTCCTACACAGTCGTTATGAGTTGGAACCAACTCAATGGCACACAATAACAGGGCTGGCTCCAGAATTTCACTTTAGCCTGAGTTCATTCGAGGTAATCTGCCTGTTTCCTTTTCAATATACACCAACTGCTCACTTAACAATTAACTTGTTATCTGACATTTCACATTATTACAAATTTGAAGAAATTCTCTGGTGGCACCTCTCAATAGTCTGTCTCAATGTGCAGCACCAGCTCAGCATGGGGTATCCTCCTCCAGAAACCCTGGATGATTTGTGGAGACCCTGGTGATGCCTGGGTCACACAAGGGATGGTGGACTGCCAGACGCCTTCTCCCATTCATCCGTGAAGTCTCAAGTCTGACCGCGAAGGGAATAGGATAACAGTGGAAGATGCGCGATTGCAGGTGGGCAGAGGGAGGTCAGGGCGGTCAGTGCAGGAAGGAAGAAAGAGGCGGGGCAGCCTAGAGACTGTGGAGCCAAGGCAGAGGGAAGGCAAGTCGGCTCCTCACCAGAGAGGCAGCAGTGGCGGACAATACTCAAACTTCCCCAGCCCCCAGAGGCTCCAGAGTAGGAAATGGTGTCATGGAGAAGAGGAGCTCACTCCTCCATGCACATCCCAAATGCGTAACAGATGGTGAATGATGGGGGAGCGTGGGTGATGGAGGGAGTGCACGACACCAGCACGAAGACAGCAGTGGTAGTGCTGGTGGTGGTATACAGTGGGGTCAGTGCTGACTCACAGCAACCCTGCATAGGGTTTCCGAGGCTGTAAATCTTTACCGGAGCAGAAAGCCTCATCTTTCTCCCTCAGAACCACTGGTAGTTTCAAACTGCTGCCCTTGAGGTTGGCAGCCCCACTTGTAACGCTACTAGAGCTCCTAAAGACAGTGGAGTAGATGTTATATTAAAATTAAAAGCATAATATTTTAAGGTGTCAATTTTTATGTATATACCATCTCAAGTCATCTTATGCATTATCAGTAGTGGACACCATACTTTGAAAAACACTAGCCAAGTGGCAGAAGTACTGGACTTGGCAAAGAAGATTTAATTTTGATTCTGTTTTTGGTTATGTGGCCTTGAGCAAGTTTTGACCAATCTTAGTTTCCTCACATCTGGACTATAAACAGTAATTCCTACTCTCTCCTAGGCGGTTGGAGAGACTACAGGAAATCATACTGTTGAAAATGTTTCTGGAAGTATTATTGTCCCAAGTCAACACCATCTCCTCTGACGATGAGTCCATCCATGGTTAAGGTCAAGGAAATGGTGCCCCTATTTTCTCATGAATAACCTCATATGCATGCAAAAGCTGAACAGTGAATAAGGAAGACCATAGAAGAATTGATGCATTTGAGTTATGGTGTTGGAGGAGAATATTGAAAGTGCCATGGCTGCCAAAAGAGCAAACAGATCTGTGTTGGAAGAAATACAGCCAGAGTGCTCCTTGGAGGCCAGGATGGCCACACTTTGTCTCTCATACTTTGGATATATTGTCAGGAGGGACCAGTCACTGGAGAAGGATATCGTGTTTGGTATGGTGGAGGGTCAGAGAAAAAGAGGAAGACCCCCAGCAAGATGGATTGGCAAAATGGCAGCATCAGTGGGCTCAAGTGTGACAATAATTGTGAGGTTGGCCAAGGACCGGGCAGTGTTTCATTCTGTTGTACACAGGGTCACTGTGAGTCGGGACCAACTTGATGGCACCTAACAACAACTTTCTCATGACAAGTAGCCCTTGTTGGTTGGAAAATCTTTCAAATGTAAAGTAGATTCTTATGTTCCTCTTCAGCAAACACTGTTGCTGCAGTCACTAACGCAGAGTAAATTACTTCATGAAGTGAGCACTGTTTACATTACTCCACTACCTGATGACTTCCTGTATCTAGCATTCAAATGTGAACCTCCCAGCCAAAGACCTATAAAGCCATTTCCCCACACTTTACACTTAACTGTGCTAAACATTTGCTTTTCTTGGCCACCTGAGTTGATGAGTTTCACTTTGCACCATAGTGAGACCCAGGTGTCAAGCAAGGACCCAGACAGTTTCTTCCCTCCATACCTCAAGAGGGGTCTAAGTTTATAGCCCCATTTCCCCTGTAGGAGCTGGCAGTTAGAGAACCATGCAGCTGGGCTACATTACAATCAATCAAGCACCATGATTTTTTTTTTTTTTTTTTACAGTGACAGGCAGGGATGAAGATTGCATTCTCGTGTGTTCAGTCAGGCTGAAGCTATGACCATCTGGAAAGAAGTGTATGAATACAAACCGTGGTGAGGGAACCTTGGAATCTCCTTTTTGGGGCATTCCTGATGATGCTATAAATCAAAACTATCTTACTCATCCTATAGTCAGTCACCTGCTTTCTAGACCAAGTCTGTGAGTGGGATAAATGTATGACCTCTCTGTTCCTTTCTGTTCTTTTTCATGATCATTTTAAATCAGAATCAATAATGTGATGTGTATTGGCTTCATAGGGCTGCCATAACAATGTGCAACAAATTGGGTGGTTTTATAAGAACAGAAATTTCTTGTTTCACAATTCTGGAGGCTACCTGTCCAAATTCAGTGTGTCAGCTGGGCCACGTTCTCTCCCAAGAGTCTTGGGGAAGATCCTTTTCCAACTCTCCCAGCTCTGGTTGTCACAATCATTTAATGGCTTGTAGCTGCATCTTCACACGGTTACCTTTCCTCTGTCCATCTTCCCTGTATCCCTTCTCCTCTTTAATAGAATATCACTCACATTGGATTAGGACTCATCGTTCTTTCGTAATACCTGGTGGTAACTTAACTGGTTACATCTTTAAAGACTATGTCCAAGTAAGGTCACGTTCAAAGGTACCAGGGCTTAGGACTGCAACATCAATTTTGAGG
>NW_006408628.1:4692634-4696441 GCF_000296735.1 Chrysochloris asiatica
GTAGAACTGCTCCATAGGTTTCTAAGGCTATAAATCTTTAGGGAAGCAGACTGCCTCATCTTTCTCCTTTCTCCTGCAAATTGGCTGGTGGCTTAGAACCCCACCCCACTTTTCAGCCAGCAACCCAATGCTTAACCTTGCACCAGGGCTCCTTAAGAACAGCCATCTGTAATTAATAAGTGCAGCTCTTATATCACAAATGTCTTTTGAGCCTTGTGCCCATTTTCACCATGTCACATCTCAGTCTAAGGGACATATAACTGATATGTCTGATAACTATGAGAGGAATGAAGGATTTCAAAAAGGAAGAAAAGACTTCCAGAGACAGAGGAATGATCTCTGAAATCCCACCTGGCTTCTCTCTGCACCTCTGTTGGCCTAATCAGAGCTTCCTAACATGGAAAAACAACTCTTTTCTAGAAACAATAAGGATCATATGT
Source organism: Chrysochloris asiatica (assembly GCF_000296735.1). Lineage (NCBI taxonomy): Eukaryota > Metazoa > Chordata > Mammalia > Afrosoricida > Chrysochloridae > Chrysochloris > Chrysochloris asiatica. The sequence goes on from NW_006408628.1 coordinate 4,693,075, forward strand.
TGGAGAAGAGATCTTATTAAAGAAATTATTCAAAACAGGTTCCAGGTGCACCAATAAGCTGCTCTTCCAGGCACTGCCTGTCACAGCTTTTGTATTTAATAATATGGGGGCCTTTGTGGCTTGGGAATACCTCTGGGACTGATAGCACAATTGGCAAATGGAGCCCAAGCTTGGTTCTTTCCTCAGTGGGATTTACACAGAGGGTGCTGTCTGTCTGAAACACTTTCATGCTTATAGTCTTTTCCTGCCAGTAATTTTCCTAAGTCACCTCAAATACCTACCCAACAATCACAGGTTGCTTTTTAGAAAATGAACCTGGTTGACTATAAATAGCCATATTGATTAAACTGCTTGGGTATTTCCTTTCAACAATCCCATTATTGCAGGGTTGGCCTGAAAATTTCACAGTGTTCGTTTTTTTAACCTGTTCCTTCCTGCATCAATCCTTGCCACTCACTTACCACCTTCCCTTTCTGATGTTGTGTGCTGTGCAGCCAGGCATCATCCTGTGCTTCAACCCTTCAGGTTTTAGATTCAGGTCAACCACTGTTTATGAGTAATACCTCACTTCCAGGTCCTGTGTCAGATACTCTCATGTACAGCACCCCGTTGATTTTCACAGCTATAAGAAGGACACACAGGAAAAGAGAGACACCAGACTCACAGACCTTGTGATGACTAATCCAAGGTTTATACCTGGGTCTTCTCCAAGTCCTGTAAGCTTTCTTCTAAACAAACTCCAACTTCTTTTCCTCTGCTCTGCACTATATCAATTGGCATAACTAATTACCCACTTTACTCTTCCTAAGACACATTCTTCCCATTCATGCTTAGGATCCAAGCCTCTCTCACCACTCTCTCTTCTCCTTTCCATTCACGACCCAAACTCTCTCTTCCTCCTGCATCAAGACTATCTGGTCCTCATGCCTTTGAAGTAGCCCACCAAAAGGACAGGTTCCGTCTGCTGCCCATCTATTTCTTTATTTGTATCACATTTTTCTTCCATCTGGACATCAGGCAAGCACATGCATACTACTTTCCATGCAGTTGTGCATGATGAGAGAATGTCTATATCTAAGTACACCTCTTTGTGCAAGCATTTCTCAAAGCACTTTTTCCAAGTCCTGTTTTTAATTGCTAAACCATTTAAACATTGAAACTTCCTGGAAGTAAGAACTATGGCCTTTTGAGTAATGGGTTTTAGGACATAAATGCCATCAAATTGTTGCTGTTGGTAGGTGCCAATGAGTTGTTTCTGTATAAAGAACAAAACATTGCCTGTCCTGTACCATCCTCACAATTGCTGCTATGTTTGACCCTATTGCTGCTGCCAAGGTGCCAACCCACCTTGTTGGGGGGAGGATGATCTTCCTTTTTTTTCGCTGACTCTCCACTTTACCAAGCATGATGTCCTTCTCCAGGGACTAGTCCCTCTTGATAACATGTCTGATGTATAAGAGACAAAATCTGGTCATCTTGACTTCTAAGGAAGATTCTGGTTGTGCTTTTTCCAACACAGATTTGTTTATTCTTCTAGCAGCCCATGGTACCTTTATATTCTTCTCAAAAACCATAAGTCAACTGCATCAATTAGGATGCAGAATAATATGAGAGAGGCTTCAGAAAGTTCATGGAAGTATTCCATTATGCTTCAATTGCATTTTTCCAATGAACTTTTTGAAGTGCCCTCATTTAATATTATCTATTAAAATAAGACACTGAATTCAAGATGTTTTTATCACATGGCACCAACTGCCTTCATTCTCTATTGAAGCTTCCACAACTTCAGAACAGGAGAAGGAAGGAAGAACTACTCTGTAGAGGGAACCGCTTCTTTTGTGACAGATGGTTAAGATCACATAAAAGTGCCACTCTCAATAGTCGGAGATGTGAGAAGAAGAAATTGTCATTAACTGCCAGAAACCTGGACTAACGGTATTGGCAGCAACACTCCCATGAACAGAAATTGGTAACACTTCTTCAGAGTAAATTCTGTGAATCTCTATTAAAATTTAAAAAGCACACCAATAAAAAGAATAAGAAAAATACAACCAAATAACAAAGAAATAGAAACAATAAAATGTACATTTAGAAATGCATATGCTCTCTGAAGAAACCTTTAGAATTAATCCGACAGGTATGTTCTATGCACAAAGAGATGCATGTGAAAAGTCGATGTGGCATTAAAAATTGAGGCAGCTCTGAACATAATATGAAATGATATCCAAGATGAGTAAAAAAGCAAAATGCAGAGGAGTGTTCTTGTATAATGCTGACATTATGGAGGTGGGAAAGATACACACACATACTTGCATTTTAAAAGGACTACAGACATCCAGTTCTGGTGGCAGCTGAGGCAGAGTCAGGTAGGACAGGCTCCATGGAGGAGGGACTGAAAACCTAGAGAACCTGCTTTCACGGAACAGCACCAGAACATAAGGTGCAGGGCATCAGTTTCCCTGCACGTGCCAATGAAAAAAATTATGGTATAAAGGAAAATACTGTGATTTAGGAATCACGCTAGGTGCAGGACTCCCTCTGTGGCCACCCCGCCCAGATGGAGTTCAGAGGGCGAGGCTACAGCCAGACCGGCACAGGGAACCGGCACTAAAAGCAGTGCAGTGGCATTTGCAAAAGGAGGTACATGGGGATTCTACACATTTTTCCTCCTCTTCCCTGTCGCACCTTCTTTGCCCAGTCCAGATGCCTTCAGGCAGATGGGTGCACAGCCCCCCCCCTGCACCTCCCCGCAAAAAAAAAAGTCCAGTGTTGAGCCCACCGTTTTCCCATGGCACAGAGAAAAGAACCCTATGGGAACTAAGCGCAAATTCTTTGGCAGCTGCTTATGACATCAGCCTCTGGGTCGCAGCCCTAAAATTAACTTCTGTGGAACCCTTTACTCTGGCATATCCAGCAAGAAAAAAGCAGGCCTGTCAGGCCTGACAGACAAACCATGTGAACAATCTGTAAAACCCCAACATAAAAGCATGCAACTATCTCGAGAATTACGTTGTGCACACGCAGATACTTAACTGACATTCAGAGACAAAAATAATAGACAATCTTCCTCCCAATAACATCTCAATATCTATCTATACACCTCTACAGTGGTGACTAGAGGAGGAGACTGAGCGTGCAGACACTCCCACCCACTGCCAGAAACATCTATAGTGCACACACACTCCTGTGTAGCAAGGTGACTGGCCAGTTGGCCATAGTTTTATTTTTGTTTCAAAGAGGTGGGTTTTGTCTCTGCTTTTATATTGCTTCTGTTTCTGGTCCTTTTGAACACACACTTTTCCTGGGGTGGGAGCTTTTTCTCCCTACGTTACCCAAGAAGAGACAGTAATCATGGCCATATAGCCAA
>NW_006408628.1:4702227-4703532 GCF_000296735.1 Chrysochloris asiatica
TATATATATATATTTGCTGATCACCGGGATGTATGTGATGAGTTGAAGGGAGGGAAGGAGGGGAAGATAGAGCACAGGGTAAGGAGTAGACACAAGATAGCTTGGGTGCTGCGGGGGCTGCTAGGGACAACATATAAGAAGGGGGAGGAGAATGGAAGAACAAGGCATGGGAGAACAGTTAGGCAGGTTCACATGGGCTAAGTTGGACAGGGGTAAATGATGAGGTATGCACAACCTTGGAACAACAGGTCTCCAGGATACAGGGATTGAGGCATGGTCTGAAGGGGTAAAAGATGGAAATAATGTAAAGATGCTTGGCTGTCTTTTGAATCTTGGTTTCCCTTACCTACCATTGTAAAATAGACACTTGAGGCGGGCAGAAAGGAATAGCCAGAAATACCACTACAGAAAGCTTTTAAGTCCGTCTTCAGCCTACAACTGATTGGAATACCTTAAAGGGGGCCAGAAGTTACCCAGTGAAAGAGGCTTCCTGTGGAACCTTTACATTGCATAAGACCGTAGGTGGAATCCAGAACCCATCCAGAATCATCTGAGGTAGGAAATTTCCACTGGAAAGGACGAGTAGACCAGCCTGGAGTGGCCAGAAGAACAGAAGATACTTCGTGAAAGAAAGACCGGCTGGAAAAATCCAAAAACAGTAACGGCAGTCTGATTGACTATTACAAGAACAAGGAAGCTGTTCACCCGGGAGCCATCAAGGCAAGTGGTCGGGACCCCTCAGAGCAAACTCTCTTCTAAGACTGAGACTCAAGGTAGGTGGTCTGGCTAGTAACCACTTTGATCACCGATAAGGGGAAGAGGGAGAGAAACAGCAATGAAGTTGCGACCTAAGTCCAACTACATTCAATATTCTCCTGTGAACCCAGGTGAAGACCTGGATAGCCAGCAGTACAGCAAGACCCGGAGACTCCTAGGCCCAGAGGCAGTAACATGGCCACTGAGTGGAGAGTGGAGAGTGAAGCATCTAGCTCAAGTGAGGGGACATGCACAAGAACACCCATAGTTGCAGATAGTACCCCCGTTGACCTGGCTTCAATGGCTGGATGATCAGAACTCAACTAGAAGAAGAAAGAAGAGGAAAAACAACAACAAAAAGATTAACCTGGTAAGACTGAGGACTTCGCACTGACCGCCTAAGACAGGCAGTGTTCCTTAAACAATCAATAAATAAGGAGGATTCGGATGCAGACCATGCAGACCCGGTCAGGAGGCCAAGCCCCTGTGGGCCCAAGCGTTGTTGACCGTCCAAACCATAGGCTCTGAGGATCAGACTCTAGCCACCTA
>NW_006408628.1:4705137-4715635 GCF_000296735.1 Chrysochloris asiatica
AAAAAAAAAAAAAAAAAGGACTGCATACGCACATTCTCACATACTTATATTTAAAAATATTATTTGCCATAGCTTCTATCAGAGAATACATTCAGTTTCTGACTTTGGAGAAAGGATTTAGGTTTTGAGGCCCCACAGTGGCACTTACTCTCCCTTTGATCTTTGATCTGTTGATTTAAAGTTCTGTCCTGAACTATGTCAAGAAACAAAATAGATATGATTTGTTGGAATACAGTTTGCTCTGTAAACTTTCACCCAAATCGCAATTAAAAAAAAAAAAAAATCTGGTCTATGAAAGTATTCAAAATTTCTTAATTTATAAACAAAAAGAATTTTTTTAATTAAATTAATTTGAATCTTTCCCCAGTTAGCTGTAAAGAGTTGCTAAACATCTTCCTTTCCAGTAAAGTGTAGAGTTGCTGTAAGATTTGAGAGGCATAAATGGGTTCATTCTGAATTAAAATGTTTCAGTCACTGAAGAGTTTTTTGTTGCCTTCCAGTGTTTGTAAATTTCACTGTTTTCAGAACCTTAAACTCAGTGTTGCTCTGAAGCCATACAATAAGTATTTAATCCACACACAAGAGAAATACTTCCTATTCTACCCTATAGGTTACAGGATAGTCATCAGCTATACCTGGGGGGTGCTCTGAGGAAGAGTCTCTCTGATCTATGAAATATTTTTCTATCCCAACAGACCCTACATGGCTTTCATCAACAATGACCTTTAACAATCACTTTCCAGTCTGTTCCTATACTTGTACATGGATCACAAGGAAGTATCTTAAGGTTGGGAACATGGAATAAACACTGAATAAATATTACTCAGTCATTTCAGCTATCCCCTTGAGCCTTCTATTCCTGACACTCAATTGCAAGTTGATGGCATGGTAACAAGTCCAGACTTTCCATTTCTGACTCAGAAAATCTTCACTGTCCTCCCCCAGTAACCCCTCTGGCCTGGCATCCTCTCAGTAGACAACTTCACACCCCAGGAAAGCAAGCAGGAGAAACTTCAGAGACTATGATACCCCAGTCATCTAGGAAGCATTCAGAAAGAGACCATGAGCAGACACTATAGGTCCTTGTAGTACCTGTCATCAGAAAGACAATTTGACAGCTGCCACTATTGTCAACTGGAAATAAAATATTTAATAACAGCAGCAGACTCATACACTGGCCCTCCAAAAACAGCCGTCCAGAGGTATTCTAGCTTTAAAGTTCAATCAATTCAAGCAAAAGTTGGTGTTTCCATTCCATTGGGGAACATTTTAGCCCTTAATCTCTTTTACAAGCAGTTGAAGATTTGAGTACCAGAGGAAGGCAGAGGGCGGCCTGTTTCCAGGCAGCCAGTGAATGAACCAAGGAACTCAGGGCCCTCCCTGTCTGGTTTTCTCACTGGTCTGTCCTTCAACTCTCCCATAGGTATGGTAAATCTGAAGCTCCCTGGTAGCATGGTGATTAAAGCACTGCTGCTAACTGAAAGGTCAGCAGTTCCAACCCACCAGCTGCTCCTTAGGAGTAGGATCCAGCAGTCTGCTTCTGTGGTGATCAACAGCTTTGGAAGCCTATGGCAAACCGAATGCACAATTGCCATAAACTGTAACCCACACTTTTCCTAGGCACCACAAAGAGGAAGACCCCCAACGAGATGGATTGGCAAAGTGGCAGCATCAATGGCCTCAAGCATTGTGAGGTTGGCCCAGGACCAGGAAGAATTTCGTTCTGCTGTGCATAAGGTTGCTATGACTCGATGGCACCTAACAACAACAACAATCATAGAGTGCTAAAATGCTTTAAGTAATCCACTTTCACTTCTCAACTGCAGCTTCAGGCATTGATCAAGAAAAGGAAGACCCACCTTATTTGCCCTCCTCAATCTTGTTCAGACACCATAGAGACTGACCTAGATAGGAGGAATGTTTCTTCCAAGCACGTGATGTGAATTTATATCTCTACACACCTAATGTACTGACAATTCCTGAATCCTTATGCACTTTATAAGAGAATATAATATAAGTAAAACTTGAATTGATTTTAGCCTGATTGTTCCACAGACGTATAAATCACTCCATGTGTCAAAGTCTGCCCTTTTCGCTGAATCAGTAATCACTATCCTCGTAATGTGGGCAAGGTAAAGTAGACATTCATATCTACCGTGGACCCTGACCGAGTTATTTATTTAATTCAGCTGGGACTCTGAGGTGTTGTCTTCCATTAATTCACTAACGATTTATTTTAAACTAATGGTTCCAAGCCAACTTCTTTTTGAGACGTTGGACTTGATATAAATAAACACGATACAGTAAGAAGTAATTCTCCAGTCTGGCTTAACTTTATTATTGTCCTCACTATTCTCAAAAGAAAAGAAAAACATTCTCAAATGCTTCCAGGCTTCACAGGTGTATTTTTGTCTGTATGTTTACTAAGGAAAGAGATCATATGCACACTTAAAGTTTCATACTTTTAGTTAATAGCAAGAAGATGCTAAGTCAATTTAAAAAAAAAAAAAAAAAAACACCTAGCTGTTTTGAATTAAAGCTAAAATTATGAAAATTAGTTATAACTACAAATTAGTTCTGGCTTTTAAACTATCTTTAATGCACAGATGTAATTTAGCTACCCATTGTGTTAAAAGAGTGTTAATGGTTTGAAAGATGGGGTGAGTTTCCTTCTTGCCTTTTCTTAAGAGCAAATTATTCAAATCCCACGTGGCTAAACTTACTGTTAAGTTACTGTTATTTATAAAGACTTCTCCACCAATGTTGGCTTATTGGAGGAAGATGAGCAAGCAGATAAAACTTTATGATTCAAAACAATGACTTGTGCTAACTGTCCATACAAGGTAACTTCTCTTTCAATCCCAAATCTGGAGTTGATTTTGTGTATGACTACTAACAGAATTCATAACCCCATGACTCAGATATACTGAGCCGCATCAGGTACATTGCTTTCCCACCTAAATATCTATGTCTCCATCTTAGAAAAGCAAAGATTTGGCACTCTGCCACCCCTATTTTTACTACTGAAATTCAAATGACCTCTTTTGGCCTAAGTTGTAAAGGCAACAAAAAAAACAGTGAAAATTGACTTTTCAGATGTTTTCATTCCCTACACACACCTTTTTGGGTGGTGGTTACGTGCCATGGAATCAGTTCCAACTCATAGCGACCCTGTGCAGGGTTTCCGAGGCTGTAAATCTTAGCAGAAACTGAAAGCCTAATTTTTCTTGGGTGGAACAACTGGTGGTTTCGAACTGCTGACTCTAATGTTAGCAGCCCAATTCGTAACCACTACGCTACCAGAGCTCCTCCACATCTTTATAAGAGTTCTCAGTGCAAAAAAAAATGAAGTGTGCTTTCCGGAAACCATCACCATATCAGTTTCTTAGCATCTTCCTCTCATGATATTCCTTTCACTTCTCTCCCCAGTCACCGTATGCAAGCTCTCCCCACTCTCCACGTTCCCTTACAGATTGTTGTCCTAACACTCTTTCTCCCTCTAAGACCTAGCAAAGAGTTACACTAGGGCTCAGAGAACTGTGGAAGGGCTAGACTATGCTCTCTGCTCTTAAAAGAGCTCAGAGTTGCAACATTTCAAGATTTTCATGTACTCCCCTGGATCAAGCATAAACTAGGTCAGGGTGAACAAGATGAAATTTAGGTTGATATTTGATCTTAAGCTTTGTTTTAACTGTTATGACAGAACAAGTAAGTAGCCTCTGGCTACACAATTGCCTCTCCTCACCCTTCCCTACTTGTCCTAAATGCTACCCACAAACATTTCACCCTTTGACACGCTGAAATTGTTTGTATAGGAAGACACAGATCAGTTTCTTTTGCTAGAAAGAATGTTTCTATTGGACAATCAAATATATACAGGGGTAGAAAAAATTTGTAAAAGTTTTGAAATGGATGGAAAAGATGACTAGGTATCTTCAGTGAAAAACTAGACATTGTCTCAGGACAGTCTTCCAGGTGTTTTAATTTTGTGGGCCTTCTGTGATTTTCATGGGCTTTCCAACAGCTCAACTTCTCTCAAGGAGCCCCGGTGGCTCAGTGGTTAAGCATTTGACTTGCTGAAAGGTTGGTGGTTTGAACCCACCCAAGGGTTCTGTGTGAGAAACATGTGGTAGTCAGTTTCCTTAAGATCATACCCTTGGGAACCCTATAGGTTGCAATGTTACTAGGCTACTGAGAATTAGACTCAATGCTTATTAGCTATTTTTTTAGCTCTGAAGTTGTAGCTAACTGATAGTAATGTAAAGCAAGAAAATTCTTGTCTGTAGGTTTGTAAATGCATTTTGTTTTCTGAAAATATGAGGGTAAGTCAAAAAAGTATTGCTATAAAATCATAGCCACTTTTGCTAAACAAAAATGTCCATGTGAAACTATAATTTCTTGACATATCCTCCATCCAGGTCTATACATTTCTGCAGGCAGTGTTTCCTTATTGCTAACCCTTCCCCAAAGAATTCTGCACTTTTTGATTTACACCACTGCAAAACAGCCATTTTGATATCTTCAAGACACTCAAATGATGTTTCCTTTCAATGTTCTCTGAGTTTGGGGAATAAAAAGAAGCCTGAAGGGGCAAAATCAAGGCTGTAAAGCGGATGGGGTAAGGTTTCCCAAACAAATTATTAAAGGATTGCCCTTAATAACCTGCAAGAATGAGCAGGTGCTCCATGGTGATTGAAAGCAATTCTTAAGTACAACTTTCCTAGCCTTTCCCTCACCAATGCAATTTCAATGATCTTATTATACTAAGCCCCAAAATCGTCCTGCATCCCTTGATAAAATCTGTGGACCCCTTTGGAATTTCAAAGAACAATTGACATAACCCTCTAGGATGACCTCTCTGCCTTAAATTTAACTGGCTCAACCAACAGATCCCTTCAGAAGGCACTGTTTGGTTTAGACATTTAAAAAAAAAAAATTTAAAGGTGTCCCCAGTGAGTCTTGGTGTGAGTTAATGTGCTGGATGGCAAGGTTGGTTGAACTGAAACATTGGTGGTTCAAGCTCACCAGCCACTCCTCGGAAACCCATGCAGGGTTGCTATGAGTCGGAACCGACCCAACGGCACTTAATAACAACAATAACAGTGAAACTAAGGACTCTTGGCAGGCGCTAAGGATCCTTCAGTTGATCCTGTAGGATCAACACTGGATTGCAAACCATAAGGTCAGCCATTCAAGCTTCTCAGAAAACATATACAGGGTCACTATGAGTTAGAATTTACTTGATAGCACTTAACAATAACAGTGAAACTAAGACAAATGTATTACTGAAAGAACTTGTCTTTAACCATCCAATGATTGCAGAGTCATGTTTAAACACGTTTTGTTTGGAATAAACCTATGCATGTATGAATTGATACCCTAGTTGTTGTTGTTATTAAATGCCTATGAGGTAGTTCCAACTCATTGTGACCCTGTATAGGGTTTTCAAGGAATTGCTGTTGGGTTTGCACCGCCAACCTTGTGGTTAGCAGTCTAGTGCTTATCCTACAGTGCCACACCAGGACTCCAAAACCCACTTAACTAGAATACCCTCAGACAAATGATTTTTACTTCCCTATCCCAAGGAGCTCTGGTAGCGTAATGGTTATGAATCGGGCTATGACTCGCAAGGTCAGCAGTTCGAAACTACCAGCTGCTCCACGGGAGAAAGATGAAGCTTTCTGCTCCCGTAAAGATTTACAGCCTCGGAAACCCTGTACAGGGTCGCTATGGGTCAGAACTGACTCGACGGCACTTAACAACAACAACAACAACCCCAATGAGTCAGTTTTGCATCTATTTGTAAACTCATTGCAACATTACCTACTTGTTCTTTGAATTCTCCTTTGTAGCAGTGTAACATGTTACTGATTCCTTATTAATTAGCAAAACTTAAATATAACCTTTAACACATGCTCCTTTCATATCTAAATGCGATTCCTGGTTATACTGTAATTTAAAAATTGTCCTTGAACACGAGGAATCCAGAATATAGAACTGAATTGTTCTTTACTTTGCCCACTAAGGCTCCATGGAGTCCACCGCAGGTGGGCATCAAGGAGCTTTGCCTCCCTGGTCTCTACCTTTGTGTAATTAAGTCCTCCACCCCTAAAGTCCTTGCAGTCTGTCCAGCTGTTTCCTCCACCACAATCTCTGAGTTAGCCAGTTCCACTGCAAAGGAAGCAAGAAGAGTCTTCTTCTTCGGTTCCCTCAAGATGAAAGAGCTAAAAGCAAAACAAGCCTCTCCATTGCTAACATCGATAGTCCCTCAGCCCCAAACTCCAGTACTTCTAGTTCCAATTTTCAAAGATCTGCTGCTAGAAAGAGGGTAGAAAGGGGCCTTAAACTTCTTCCTGTCACTCTCTATTGCCTTCTTTCTCTCGTTGAAAGGACTTCTTCTCTAATTTGTCTTTCCCTTCATGAGGATGGTTTCTGTTGATCCACCTTACTCCTTCATCCAGTCTCTTACAGGACTCTCAGGCAATTCGGTAGAACTGGCACCGAGTGTAGACTATGAAACAGGCATGGTTTTATTTGCTGGGGACTCATAGATGTCAAAGTGCTCATGGTTTTGAGACGATCCAACCAACTAACCAGTTACCAGTGAGTTGATTCCAACTCATGACGACCCAGTGTGTTCTGGAGCACAACTGTGTGCCATAGGAACTTCAACAGTTGAATTTCCAGAAGTAAATAACCAGTTCTTTCTTCCAAGAAACCTCTAAGTAAACTCAAATCACCAGCATTTCAGGTATCCATTTTGAGGCAATGTAACCATGCAACACTTAATGAAACTGTATTTTGAGAAGGTTTGCCTTCAACGAGGTGCCCAATATCTGACTAACACTGTCCCCTGGGTGGTGCAAAGGGTTAAGCACTCCACCACTAGCCTTAAGTTGGTGGTTCAAACTCACACAGAGGTCCCTGAAAGGACAAGCCTGGTGATCCGCTTCCAAAAGGCCACAGTCTGAAAACACTGGGAAGCAGTTCTACTCTACACACGTGACATCACCATGATTCAGAATCAGCCCCATGGTAACTAGCAGCAGGGGCAACAAAAGTTCAACAGAACACCAAGTTAACAGCATCGGCCTGTCGAGCATTACATTTGACTAAAGCTAATATGGATCGCATCTCAATGTAACAATAAACCAATAAACAACATTCTTACCAATGGAAAAAAGATTGAAGTTGTCAAAGACTTCATTCTTCTTGGATCAGCCATCAACACTCACGGAAGCAGCAGTCAAGAAATTAAATGACGTATTGCATTAGGCAAATCTGCTGCACAAGACCTTTTTAAAGTGTTGAAGAGCAAAGATGTCAGCTTGAGGACTAAGGTGCACCTGACCCAAGCCATGGTATTTTCAATAACTTCATATGCATGTGAAAGCTGGACAGTGAATAAGGAAGACTGTAGATGCTTTTGAGAATTGATGCTTTTGAGTTATAGTGTTGGAGGAGAATATTGAAAGTGCCATGGGCTACCAAAAGAGCAAACAGATTTGTGTTGGAAGAAGTGCAGCCAGAGTGCTTCTTGGAGGCCAAGATGGCCAAACTTAATCTCTCATACTTTAGACATATTGTCAGGAGGGACCAGTCGCTGGAGAAGGATATCATGGAGGTAGGATGGAGGGGCAGAAGAAGACCCACAAAGAGGAAGACCCCCAGCGAGATGGACTGGGCAAGTGGCAGCATTGATGGACTCAAGCTTGACAACAATTGTGAGGTTGGCCCAGGACCGGGCAGTGTTTCATTCTGCTGTGCTATTAGTCAGTACCAACTCGATGTCACCTAACAACAACAACAACAATAGCCGTTTCCCAGCCAGACATTATCTGAACACAAAACAGTAGAGATCAGCTATTTCAGACAGCAGGGTATCAAGTGACCAAACACAACCAGAACTGTCAATGCTTAGCTTGACTTTCAAGATGACAATTCACAAAATACAGGGCTATGGAAGCTCTCTGGATGGGCACTTAAGTGATTGCTGCACTCTACATTGAGCTTTGACATTTGGGGGGCCAGTTCTGCTTGGGGGTGACTTTCTAAAGTGAACCAGATAATTCATTTCCCAAACCTTCAAGAGGCTTCCAGAGTTTGACATCTTTTATGAGTAATTTTTAAAGTACATTCTAGACCTTCCTGCCTTTCCAACTGTTGAGGCTTCACTAGGCTTTTAAAGTTTCTATTTCATTACAGAACAAACAACTCTACAAGCAGGCCTCCTGCTTCTCCCCTTAGGCTAAGCGGAATTATTCATACTCAAGGTCTAAAGACAAGCATCAGAATGAAGGAAAAACAGACTAAGAAGCAAAAACAAATTAGTAATCCAAACAGCCTTTTCCCAGTCTGTCCGGGGAAGGCTTTTTGGTGTCTCCTCCCAGAGACCAGGGGTTTTCTGAGTAGGAGATTAAAGGATACATTTGCAGGTCTCAGAGAACAGACACTCTGTGAAATACATATTCACCCAAAGCAGTCAGGGCGGGCCGAAACCCTGAAGGAGTCTCCATCAGGTCAGCCCAGCCTGGGTACTTGGTATTCTGTCCCCACCAGCACAGATCTAAAAGTGTGTTTCATAGTTATCCATGCATAGATTCTTTTTTTTTTAAAAAAAAAAAAAAAAGGAAAGATAAACCATTAAGCTATCTTTGGAGTATTGTAAAGCCTTCTTTTAAAGAATTCATTTCCAACCAGGTTGATTTTGCTCACCAGAAGATATTAAGCAGTGTCAGAATCTGTTTGATTATCACAATAGGAGTGGGAGGTGCTACTGGCATCAAGCAGGTGGAGGCCAGGGATCTGCTGAACATCCTACAGTACCCAGAACGGATTACCTAGTCCAAAATGCCATAGTACTGAGACTGAGCAACCCTGTGGAAAAGTGGCACCACACATTCCTCCCACAGCCCTCTACCCAGCTGGGCACCAGGATTCACTGCAACAGCCACACAGAACTCAGACAGCGTACTCACAGTGACGGGGTCTATAAGGGAGGTTAACAGGTTACATTTCAGAGTTAGAAATGTTCCGGGCACAGTTCTCTGAGTCAGGACAGCTTCTCCTCAGCCACGTTTGCAGGCAGGCCTCTCTCTGGCCCTCAGCCATGGACCAGGCCTCTGTCCTGCTCCAGCAATGTTACAAAGCTCTTCAATGAGGATTAATGCCCAAAGGGCTCTCCACTCCACCAGAAGTCTCAGCCTGAAGGCTCCCCTCATTAAGTGCCTGGAGGCATCCGACTCTGCAAACAAAACTCCTGCCCAAAGTCACTGGTTTGACTTGCTGTGTGGGCTGAGGAACACACCCTCTGTCCCGTGCTCTGACACTTGGTTCTGCTGTTACTGCTTTTTTGCTCTTCTCTAGTGTCACAACTTTCTGTCCCTGGGTGGAGAAGCTTCAATTGCAGAGATCTCAGGGTCCAAAGGATGTGTCCCACTCCTGGCTCTTCCTTGATGATAGTGAAACTCTACACCTCCCACCTTCTTCTGAGATGGCTCATTTTATACCTAGCAAGATGGGCAAAATTGACCAATCACAATTAGCCCTGTTACCAGTCACTGAAACTGAATCATATAATCATCACATCTTCTCCCCTCCACCTTTTCACACCCAGACCCATCAGGAACAAGTTTTCTGGTGAGAGTTTACAAAGACTATGGCTAGAAGAGACATTAAGTACTTCATTGCTCGACACCCTGCCAAACCAAACATGTGGCCAGCAAGTCAGTTCTGACTCAGGGTGACCCCATGTGTCAGAGAACAGAACGACTCCACAGGGTCTTCTTGGCTGTAACCTTTAGGGAAACAGATGGCCACATCTTTTCTTCCCTGTTGCTCCTGGGTTGCTTTGAACCACCGATGTTTATGTTAGTTGGCATTGTTGTTGTTGTTGTTGTTAAGTGCCTCAGAGTCAATTCCAGCTCATAGCGATGCTATATAAGGTTTCAGAGGAACAGCTGGTGAGTTTGAACCACTGACCTTGCAGTTCAAACAGACCTTGTGGTCCAGTGCTTATCCTATAGTGCCACACCAGGACTCCTTTAGGTTAGTAGACAAACATGATCAGTTTGCACCACCCAAGGGCCTACATTTGAAAGGATAAATTAACCCAGTTTCTATTTTTCTTTCTCTCTCTCTCTTTCTCTCTCAATCTTTTTTTTTTTTCCTCTCTCTCTCTTTCACACACACACACACACACACACACACACACACCCTGCTTTGGAGCATACAATCTGGTCCCATGTAGTCCTGGTGTGGCACTGTGGGTTAATGCATTAGACTGCAATGAATTCTGCAAGGTTGGCAGTTCAAGCTCACCAGCTGCTCCTTAGAAACCCTCTGCAAGGTTGCTATGGGTTGGAACCAACTCAACAGCACTTAGCAACAACAACAATCTGGTCCCACACTCAGAAAGGTCCCTGCATTTGACTCAATGCTTTGTTATCACAATCTCAAAATTCTTACTAATTTTGAACAAAGGGGTCACATTTTCATC
>NW_006408628.1:4720742-4721602 GCF_000296735.1 Chrysochloris asiatica
CAGCCAAAGTGCCCATCAACTGAAGAATGGATAAATAAACTGTGGTACAAACACACAATGGAATACTATGCTACCTTGAAAAATAACAAGGAAGCTGCAAGCCACCACTTAACATGGATGAGCCTTGAGGGCATTATGTTGAGTGAAATTAGTAAGTCATAAAAGGAGAAATACTGCATAGGACCACTACTGTAAAAGACTAAGAAAAAGAACCAATACTAAAGGGGGTTGGATTCTTTGCTGGGATGTGGGGGTGAGGGGGTGAAGGGAAGGAGGGGAATGTGGAGCACAGGGCAGGGAATAGATACAGGATAGTTTGGGTGCTAGGGAGGGGGCAATATACAAGAAGGGAGAGGTGAATGGAAGAACAAATCTGATGGGAGAACAATTAGGCAGGTCTCAATGGGCTAAGTGGTCCAGAGGTAAATAATGATGTATGTACAACCTTGGAACAACAGGGCTCTGGGATACAGAGATTGAGTCATGGTTGGAATGGGGAAAAGTGGGGAATGCTGTTAAGATGTTTGGCTGTCTTTTGAATCTTGGTTTTCCTTGCATTATATTATAAAATAGACACTGAAGGAGGAGAGAAAGGAATAGCCAAAAACATCAACATAGAAAGCTTGTAAGTCCGTCTTCTGCCTGTAACTGATTGGAACACCTAAAATGGGGCTACAACGTGCCCAGTGAAGGAGGCTTCTTGCGGAGACTCTGCATTACATAAGACTATAGGTGGAAGCCTGAACCACATCCAGATCTTCAGAGATGGGAAATTTCCACTTGAAAGGACAAATATACCAACCTGGAGTGGCTAGAAGAACAGAAGATACTTCTTGAAAGAAAGACCTACAGGAAAAATA
>NW_006408628.1:4721702-4733349 GCF_000296735.1 Chrysochloris asiatica
GCATTTGACTCAATGCTTTGTTATCACAATCTCAAAATTCTTACTAATTTTGAACAAAGGGGTCACATTTTCATCTTGCTCTGATCCCACACATACGTAGCTGATCCTGCATGCAAATGCAAGCGATTTAGCCGCATATAGGAGCATAACTCTACATTCTTCTCTTCCTTCCCTTTTCATGCCTAACATTTCCCTTCCTCATAGTCTTGCATGTATCTGCTGTATTTGTGACACTCCTCTTTCGAGTATGGCAGAGGGGAAGACGGGAACTATAAACCGTGTCATGGATTTCAAAGTGCTTGCAGATTCCCTGCTTGCCCTCCAAACCATCTAGAAAATCCACCCATGCACCAAGTGGCAGGGGGTAGACATGATCAGATGTTGTCTCAGAGGCCCTGGGAAGATGCTGTAGAGGCTTCTGAGGTTGCTCTTTCCTCCAATGGCTCTGTGTCAATAGCCAATGCAGAGAGGACAAAAGAAGCCAGTGCAAGAATCCTAATCCCTGTAAGCAAATAAAATCAACTTTCACATCTCTTCTTTTCTTACAAGTCTTATCTCATATGATGTTCTTTATTGTTGACAAGCCTGTGAATACACTGGAAATGTCCTATTAAAATTCAGTACAGGAGAAACCAGCACCTTGCTTCTTTCCATCATTTTTAAATCTATTAGCCTCACTAGTTGCCACCTAGCTGATCCCGAGTCATGGGAATCCATGCGTCAAAGTAGCGCTGTGCTCCATAGCTTGTCAGTGGCTGATTTTTTTACAGTAATTTCTTGCCAGCCATTTCTCTGAAGGTACCTCTTGATGGATTTGAACCTCCAAACTTTGAGTTAGCAGCTGAGCACATTTGCACCACCCAAGGACTCCTTTAAATCTATTTACCAGAGGTCAATCCACACAGTTTATTGACTTTATCATGTATAACCTTATCAACCAACAGCTCACAATCTTATTCAGTTTTCCAAATGGATCCCTGAAAATGTCCTCTTTATGGAGACATATAGACTTCCCAGTGGGAGAAAGATGAGGTTTTCTGCTCCTGTAAAAGATTTAAAGCCTCAGAAACCCCATACAGGGTCACTACAAGTCAGAACCAATTCCCCCACACTTACCAACAACCACATAGCCTTCCCAGTGCACTGAAAGCAGCACACTGCAGGATTCTCTGGGATGGTTTCCTAAGGAAACAAACAAGAACAACAAAAACTTGCGTTTGTGACGACAGTCCGAGTATGAAAGCACATTTCTCTGTCCGTTTGTGGTGCTCTGGTAGCTTGTGTGTTGTTGTGATGTTGGAAGCTTGGCCCCTGGCATCTCAATGCCAGCAGGGTCACCCATGGTGGAGAGGTTTCAGCTGAGCTTCCACACTACGACAGACTGGGAAGGAGCACCTGCTGATGAAGATCGAAGGCTAGTCTTCAGGAGGAATTGCTGTTGTTGTTGTAATGTGCTTGTTATGAGTCAATCTAAGGCACATGCCTTAGAGTCGGGTCCCACTCATAGTGACCCTGCATAGGGTTTTCAAGGCTGTAAATCTTTACAGAAGCAGATAGCCTCATCTTCTCCAGAAGAACAGCTGGTAGTTTGCAACTGATGACCTTGAGGTTAGCAGCCTAACTCATAACCACTACACAACCAGAGCTCCTTATTCCGACACCCTGTGTAGGGTTTACAAAGAGCAGTTATAAGGTTTGAGCTGCTAACCTTACAGTTAGCAGTCCAGTGCTTATCCTACACCAGAACGCCATTCAGTATGACCTCAACATACTCATTCACTGTCATGGAGTTGGTTCCAACTCGCAGCAACTCTGCATAGGGTTTCCGAGGCTATGAATCTTTACAAGAGCAGAAAGCATCATGTTTCTCCCAAGGAGCAACTGGTGGGCTTTAACAGTTGACTTCTTGGTTAGCAGTCTAGTGCTTATCCTACAGCACTACCAGAGCTCCCTAAGAAAACAAAAACAAAATCCTCAACTGGACCAACAAGCACCATCTGATAAATGGGGACAAGATTGAACTCGCCAAGGATTTTGTTTTACTTGGGTCCACAATCAGCACTCATGGAAGCAGCAGTCAAGAAATCAATTGATGTATTGCATTGGGCACATCTGCTGCAAAATATTTCTTTGAAGTATTAAACTGCAAAGATGTCACTTTAAGGACTAAGGTGTGCCTGACCCAAGCCATGGTATTTTCATTAGCCTCATATAAATGCACATGCTGGACAATGAGTCAGGAAGATTGAAGAACATAGTATTGATAGAAGATTGAGTGCACCCTGACTGCCGGAAGAATGACCCAGTCTAGGAGTAGATGCAGCCAGAATGCTTCTTAGAAGTAAAGATGCTGAGACTTCCTCTCACGCATTTTGTACATGCTATCAGGAGGGACCAGTACCTGGAAAAGGACGTCTGTACACTAGGTAAAGTGAAGGGTCAGTGAAAGAGAGGCAGACCCTTAATGAGATGGATTGACGCAGTGACAGCAGCGATGGTCTCAAACATAGCAACAATTGTGAGACTAACACAGGGCTGGGGTCGCCATGTGTCAGAAGTGACTTAATGGCACCTAACAATAAAAGCAACCTGAGTATGAGAAGGCCTGCTTAAAATGTCCCTGGGCAGGCTGGACAAATATGTCTCTACTGCCACCTTCTGGTTGGCCGCCCTGCACACATCCCCACCAGAGGAATCACAGGACTTTAGCTCTGTACTTACCATGTAAATGGGATTTGGGAAAATATTAAAGTGCAAATCATAGTCACTGTCACATTAGTAAACAGTTGAGAACATCAATAATAATTTCCAAGTATGCAGGCGACTTGAATTTCAAGTGCCCACAGAGCACTAATGGCAGAGCTGTCTGCTCACAGACAGCCCTGACTGAGCACTGAGACTCCCCAGGGATGGGAGCAAGGCTGTGGAAAAAGACAAGGGCAAGTCCATGGGCTCTGATCTCAACAGCTCACATTCTTCCAGTGGAAGGGTGGCTGGCTTCTCCTCTGAGGGAAAAGGGCCAAAGTTGCTGATCTAGATAAAGTAGAAATATGTTCCCTTCTCAGATGCCACCTAATATGTCCAGCGTCCCCTCTTAGGTGTCACCTGAGACACACGGAGGTCTCCTTTCTTTTCTGTGCATTGTGACGTAAACCATTTCTGTAATGATGATGATGAGCTAGAGCGTCGAGATGCTACATCCACTGCTGTAGGCTTGAACTCACATTGATCCTATATAGGGTTTCCCAGCCTGTACAGGAACAAGAAGGCTCACCTTCTCCTGCAGAGCAGCTGGTAGGCACGAATTGACGACCTTGTGGTTGGTAGTCCATTGCTTATCCTACAGCACCACCAGACCTCTCAGAATTATGCCTGACATACAGTCAAAAGATAAATGTTAACAAAGGAACAGCAACAACCCATTTGTCAATAAGTCATTCCAGTTGATGATGACCCTGTGTGTTTCAGAGGAGACCTGAGCTCCACAGGGCTTTCAGTGACTCCGTTTTCAGAAGGAGATCACCAAGACTTCATCCTGAGGCAACCAGTTTTTGGTTATTGATGATATTTTATCTCAAGTCCTTGATAATTCTCATCTCATTTTATCTTCATTGTAATTGATGGACTCAAGTGTGGCACAGTAGTGAGGTTGGCCCAGGATCGGGCAATGTTTCGTTCTGCTGTGCATAAGGTCACTATGGGTCAGTACTGACTCGATGGCACCTAACAACAAAAATCTAGTAGAAGTCCTGGGGTGGTGCTATGAGATAAGCACTGGACCTCAAGGCCAATTTGAACTGCAAGGTCAGGTTCAAATCCTACAGAAGCCCTATACAGAGTTGCTGTGAGTTGGAACTGACTTGATGGCATGAATCAACAACAATAACTTTAGATCTAGAGTCCTGGTGTGATGAACTGAACTGCTAACCAACCTCTCTTCAGAACCCTATACTGGGTCGCTATGAGTTGGAACCAATTCAATGACACTTAACAACAACAACTCTGGGCCAGGGTTGGGCAGAGCACTCTCTTATTTACTCCTCACAACAGCGCAATAGGATAAATATTCCTGGGTGTTGCCATCTCATAGATGAGGGCCAGAAAACTTAAGCAATTTTCCTGAGTTAGGGATTGGAGAGCTGGGATCATAACCCAGAATCCTGCCAAATCCTGGCAAAGGTCAGAAGGAGGTCAGTTATAGGCAGAAAGCATGGAACCAGGGCCAGCAACTTGGCTGTCCTCCCCCCACCCCAAACCCCGCAAATGTAACATATTTGTATGAAATCCTTGGAGGCTCACACTTGTACACAAATTTTTACAGCAGCATTATTTACAATAGTCCAAAAGCAGAAACAACTGAAATGTCCCTTATTAAACTAACATACAGTGAAATATGAGGGGCTATACATATTGCAGGAGTACTGGTGTGGCGCTGTGGGTTAATGTACCAGCCGGCAAAGCTGTTTGAACTGCAAGGTCGGCAGTTCATACTCACCAGCTGCTCCTTGGAAACCCTATACACGGTTGCTATGGGTTGGACTTGACTCGAAGGCACTCAACTACAACAACAACATACAGATTGCACCATGTGTTTATATGTACATATAAACTCAAAGTTTATATGTACATATAAACTTCCAAAATTGTGGAAGATAATGGAATTTTCTGTGAACTTTTTGAGGTCCTCGCATGTTTTTCTGGAGATGCTATGCCCCCCTGATTCCTCCCCATTCCTGGTGGTACAGATGGTGCTTGCTCAGCTACTAGCCCACCACTGGCACCATGAGAACAATGCCTGGCTCTGCCTCCATTAAGATTACAGCCTACACCCAAGGTGCAACCTTCCCTGTGCAGAGGCAGAAAGGCAATGAAAATTGAAGATGCATGGAATCAATTCGTTCAACAGATCAATGAACAGCAGTCTCCAGGACCCTGAGACCTAAAGAACTAGATGGTGCCCGGCTAACACTACTACAGGCTCTGAAAGGGATCATAGATAAAGTGGGAAGAACTGTGAAACAAAGCTCAAAATCATAAAACGACCAGACTTACTAGTCAGAAGGAGACTGGAGGAACCCAAGACCATGGTCCTTGGTCACCCTTCAAGTCTGGAATTGAACTCACCCTTGTGTCTCAAGTAGATATGCCTAAAGGGGACAAGAACACTAGTAAGGAATGCTCACCATGGAATGGCCACTCATTCAAGATCAAAGGAAAACATTTACCTAAGGACAAAATTCAGAAGGGTTGGGAAAGAAGGTAGAAGGGAAACAAGAATCACAGGCAGGAAGTGAAATCCTTGTTGATACATGGAGGAGACAGCAATCATTGAAATGAAATGAAGTATATTAATTTATTGAATGTAAAACTGATTATCTGCTCTGTAAATCTTTACTCAGTTCACAAGAGAATGTTTTTTAAAAAATCTCTGTATATTACAGCCTACAAAACACTATAGAGAGATTCTGTTGTGTCGCAATGTGTCAGAATCAACTTGATAACAATGGATTTGGATTGGGGGAATTTTTTTATCCCTCCCCACGGTCAAATAGCTAGTAATAGTGCCAGTAAAATTCTAAAGGTTTATTGGAAGGAGAGTCAGTAGGCAATATTCCCAAGTTAATTTTCCAGGTATAACATCCCCCTAATAGGCTGCCTGTGACATACTCTAAAAACACTGGACCTTGAAGCTTTCAGCATCGTTGTTCATTAAGTCACTTATTCATTCGCTAAGAGGTTCTGGGAAGATCAGAGAATTTTGAAGCTTGAAATGAAGCAACAACATTCCAAGTTCATCTACATTTTTTAATATATAAATAACTAATGATCTACCTTTTGAGAATAATATTCCCTTTACCACCAGCCAACAGATCATGGAAAGTCTGAAACTGGTCCTTACTGGCCCATGTTTTCTTTTATGCTTAGTTTAATAAGACGATAATAATAAGCCAAAATGAAGCTCATTGCTGCAGAGTCGATTCTGAGTCATGATGATGTCATGCATTACCAAGTAGAACTACGCCATAGGGTTTTCTTGGCTGAAATCTTTACAGACGTAGACTGCCAGGCCTTTCTTCTGCTGTACCACTGGGTAATTCCAAACCACCAACCTCTAGGTTAGTAGTCAAACACAAGGCATGTGCGCCATAAAAGGACCTGACAAATATTGTCAAATGGCATCATAGGCGACAGCCTTTGTGAAGGGAGACCGACTCTCCACGATGCCTGGGAGTGAAGGCTAGCTTGAAGGGATTTTTGTAGCTGTTGTTAAGTACCACTGAGTCAGTTCCGACTCATAGCAACCCTGTATCAGGTTTCCAAGGAGCGGCTAGTGAGTTTGAACCACCAACCTTACGGTCTACTGTTTATCCAACAGTGTCACACCCGGACTTTAATAAAATTAAGGCCTGGGAGATAGTTATTAAGATAGAAGTTGTTGTTGTTGTTGTTAAATATTGTCAAGTCAGTTCCAACTCACAGAGACCCTGTTTCTGAGAAGTGGCTGGCAAGTCTGACATGATAAATAACTTAATTTAATGTAAATTCAATCACAATATTGTTGTGATATAATCTGCTGCACAAGACTTCGTTAAAGTGTTCAAGAGTAAAGATATCAGTTTGAGGACTAAGGTGCACCTGACCCAAGCCATGGCATTTTCAATTGTCTCATATGCATGTGAAAATTGGACAATGAATAAGGAAGACTATAGAAGAATTGATTCATTTGAGCTATGATATTGGAGAAGAATATTGAAAGTGCCATGGACTGCCAGAAAAACAAAACAATTCTGTGTTGGAAGAAGTACAACCAGAATGCTCCTGAGAAGCCAAGATGGTCACACTTCGTCTCTTATACTTTGGTCATATTATCAGGAAGGACCAGTCCCTGGAGAAGGACACCATGCAGGGACAATGAAAAAGAGGCAGACCTCCCAATGAGATGGATTAGCGATGGACTCAACTGCAACATCAGTTGTGAGGATTGTGCAGGACCGCATTGTGTTTAGTGCTGTTGTACAAAGGGTGACTGAGTCAGAACCAACTTGACAGCACCTAACAAAAACAGCAACACATGCATTTATGATACAAGTTTGTACATCTGTTTTAGGCTGGGTTCTCTAGAGAAGCAAAACCAGTGAAGCGTATGTGTGTTTATATAACAAGAGGTTCATATTAAGGAAATGGCTCACATGGTTGGAGACGTAGCTAAGTCCTGAGTTTGTGGGCCAGATGTCAGACTGGAAATTTCTAACTTACGTAATAACAGGGCTGGTGAACCCAGACTGGCAGTCGGACAGCAGACAGGCGGGCAGTTGGGCAGGTAACAAGGCAGACTGCGGCTGAGAATCCGCAAGCAATAGAGCAGGCCACTGGATCAAGTCCAAAGAAGCGTAGGTTGGAGGCCAAGCCAAATGCAAGATCCAGGTCCCGCCGACTATTCCATATATTGGAAGCAGGCCATACCCCTGAGGAAACTACCTTTCATTTGATTGGCTGCTCATATTAGACTTTGTCATAGAATTGATTGTTTTATACTACATCTCATCTTGGAGGATAACTACATCTCAACTGCCAAGCCACTGAGAATCCTGACCCAGGCAAGTTGACACAAACCGGTGACTATGGCAACATCTATTATAAATCTAGCTATAACTCAATCTGACAATAAATTCTTCCCTCTTTAGGAGATTCCTCAAATACAATGTTAAAACTTTTGAAAATGTGTGTGTGTTGGGCTCGTCTTCAAAAACAAATGCAGTTATTCAGATAGGAATCAAACATTTGTTGGAAACAGGTTTGAAATGGACCCAACATCAACTAGCTGAATCTAATTGAGCAGGTGTTTAATCTCTGTGACCCTTGGTTTCATCCTCTGTAACATGGAGATGGTAAAATCTGCCTAGGAGGAAGATTAAACAGATGATTCTGTAAAATTTGGTAGTTTTTAAAATGATACATAGATACATGGGACTCATTTTACTGTTTTCTTTTATATTTAAATTTTTTCATAAAAATAAAAATGTTTATTTTTTTTTAAATGTCACCAACATGATAATCAGTCATTGAGCATATATCTGGGTATAAAAGTCTATAAACAAATGCCAAGGGCAAAAAACAATACGACACAGAATCAATAAAACAAGTAGGCCTGAGGGTAACGAGTTAGTTTCTGAGGCAGAAATTCAGTTACAAAAATGATCTTATTTACAAGCCTCCATTGCTGTGAGTGGCGCTGCAGGGTAAGCACCGGATTGCTAAGCTTAAGGTCAGTGTTCAAACCCACCCCAGCCACTCTTCAGAAACCCTAACAGGGTCACTATGAGTCAGAACCCATACTAAGGTACTTAACATACCCTTCCCCCTTTCCATTTTCTGCCAATTATCAAATGTTTTTAGAAAATGATGACTTCTAAAATTTATCAAAACAAAATCTCTAAATCAGTCACAAAAAGGGAGAAAAATAACAGAACTTTGTGTATTGCCTTTTTAAAAAACTGCTCTCCTAATGGGAAAGTGAGGAGAGCAGACAACAGCGTGGGTCAACAGCGCCATCTAGCGGTCAACCAGAATGCAACTACAAAACTCGTTTGTTAATGTAAAATGCAAATCAGTTACATTTCACCAACAGATTGAAATAATTGAGACGTGGTCGCCTGAGGATCGATGCTGCTGCTTCTACAGATGTTCCCAATTCCAGAAACTGACATTACACAGGCGTGAAGCACACCTCTA
This sequence comes from Chrysochloris asiatica, assembly GCF_000296735.1. Lineage (NCBI taxonomy): Eukaryota > Metazoa > Chordata > Mammalia > Afrosoricida > Chrysochloridae > Chrysochloris > Chrysochloris asiatica. The sequence goes on from NW_006408628.1 coordinate 4,730,436, forward strand.
GGTTAAGTAACTCAGGTTGTTCCACCCCACCTCAACCTCTCCACTGACCCAAGAGAGAAAACAGTAAAATACCTTTAGAGTTCCTGGAGATGGTGGACCTTCACAGTTATTTAACAGGTTTTCTCTCTGGGTAAATAAAATAGTGTTAATTTTTGGAAAGAATCCTGATTTTGCATAAATTTTTTCTTTAACATCCTGAACACAGAATGCTGGGGAAACTACATAATCTATACTCTACAAATGACAAGCTACTTTTGATCTATACATGCCAGTGATATTCAACATTTTCCCCTAGCACTGTATCTCTTCTAGGGGGAAAAAAAAGTATTACTTGAAATTACAATGTTCCAAAGAGTAGATAAAATAAATACACATGGGCTTCTCCATTTGTAGCACTGTTGTTGTTGTTGTTATGTGCCATGGAATCAGTTCTGACTCATAGCAACCCTGTACAGGGTTTCCGAGGATGTAAATCCTTATGGGAGCAGAAAGCCTCATCTTTCTCCCGTGGAGTACTGGGGGGGGGGGGCGGAAGAAATCCTTAGGTGGTACAAACTGTTAAGCACTGTCTACTAGCCAAATGGCTGGCAATTCAAACCCACCCAGAGGCACCTAGGAAGACAGATTTGGCATTCTGCTTCCCAAACATCACAGCCAAGAAAGCCCTATAGAGCAGTTCTACTATGCATACATGGGGTCTTCATGAGTTGGAGGCTCCACAACTGACAACAAACAACAGTAACAAGAGAGGCAGAGCTAGACCCCCACCCACTCAGCCTTCGGGAACTCCCATACTTCTCTCCCCATCTATCCAGTCCTAACCCATTCCCAGTTCCAAAGGCATTTTCACAAAGTCTTTACTCCCAATACAAGCCCTTTAAATTCGGTTTTATTTTCTTTAAGAAACAATTAACAGCAAGGTACCTGCAGGCCTGGGTAAAGGACGCAGTTACTTTAATACAAGTAAAGATGTAACTTACCTAATACAGCAACAATGAGTAGGGCCGCGGCTGTGTTTTTCCAGTAAGAAAGATAAGCTTCTTGCCTTCTATACCAATTAAAGTATATCACCCCTACTACCCTAAGGACAGCAGTTCGAAACTACCAGCTGTTCCATGGGAGAAAGATGAGGCTTTCTGCTCCCCTAAAGATTTACAGCCTCGGAAACCATGTACAGGGTCACTATGAGTCGGAACCAACTCCATGGCACATAACAATAACAACCACAACCACCCTTCTGCTGATGGCAGCAGATCTTTGCAAGGAGAGACCATTAGATCCTTGGAGAAATTCATTTAGTCATTCTTCTGAGAGATTGTATGCCCTCCTGTTCTGTTCCCGCCTAGGGCTACACATTATCTAGTAAAAAAAGGTGCAAGTAACTGGTGATAATGCCAGCAACAGGTTTTCTGGAAGGTGTGCTTCTGGGATGTTGTAGGTAGAGATTAAGGATGCTGCTAAACGTTGTACAATGCACAAGAAAACCCTTCACAACAAAGAATTGTCTGGCTCCAAATGTCAACAGTGTCAAGGTTGAGAAATCCGAAGATTGCCAATCTTTGATTTGAATCCAGAATTCCAAAGAAAGTCTTTTTTATGGTAATTGCTCAGGGTCAGTTAGCACTAATAAGCTCTGAGTAAGAACGGTGGTATATGTGTCGCACAGAGCTTGCCAAGTATTTATGTCTGTTTTGACTAACTAAAAGAGACTAAGGGAATTTTTCTTATTTTACTCTCTAATAAGCCATGCAAATCTTTCAGCAATAATGTATGGCTGTCAGATTCTTCCCACACGCCCTGGTAGGCATGAGTGGCTTAGAGACCCAATTCTGACCGATGGTCTTCTGTAGCTGGAAAACCCTTTACTATGTTGCTCTTCCACCTTCTCTGCCCTAGATGTAGATGCTGTGCCTTCTTCCAAGACAGATTGGTTTGTTCTTCTGGCCATCTGTGGCACCTTCAATAGTCTAAACTGCTAACCACAAGCTTGCTAGTCCAAGCCCACCAGCCACCATGGAAGAAAAATGAGACTTTCCGCTGCTGAAAAATTGACAGTCTCAGAAACCCTAAAAGGCCACTTTAAGTTGGAATCCCCTCGATGGCATTGGATTATCTCTTCATATGAATAGTATCATATGCATTTTACCTCTGCCTGCAATAACCACAACTGAGTCAAGAGATAAATATCAAACAAAACCTATCTGGGGGAGGGCGGGGCTTGATGGCAGCTCCGGTGGAGGAGCAGTGAAGGTCGCTGTCAGCACTATCACAGAATAACAGGCAAAGCAGATCCAGGGCAGAGCTCCAAAACTCGGAACCACAGAGATAAGAATATTTTGAAGGTTTGAAGGCCTATAGATCGTGGAACTTGAAGCTGAAGTAAAAAATCGTATACTTTTGAATCTGCCGGGCTGGGCTCGGACACCCGGAGCTGACATCTTGGGTGAAACCAAACGACAAGACAAACGGGGGAGCAGAAACACCACAGAAAAACGCCACGGGAACCTTGGAGCAAAGGTAGACAATACACTTTGTCTGTTTTGCTTTGTTCTGATTTTCTTCTCTCTTTTTTTTTGGTATCTGGTCATTGGTGTGCCCACTGTTTGCCCACCTCTGTTCTGGTGACTATAGGGGGAGGCTGAGCAAGTGGACACCCCCCACCCTCACCACTGATGGGTTCTTCCACCACGCATGTGCACAGACACAGATACTCAGCCCAAGAGCAGGCCCTGAAGGTTCATTGCTTGTTTGTCTTTTGTTTTGTTTTTTAATACGGGAAAGGGCAGGACGGGGCTATAGAGAGGGAAAGAGAGTTTAAAAACAAAACAGGCTGAAAATTAAATTAAAGCCTGAGGTATAGCATAACAACCAACACTGGCATCTTGAAATCTCTCAGGCAGCTTTGAAAGCAAGA
>NW_006408628.1:4737239-4787899 GCF_000296735.1 Chrysochloris asiatica
CCATAGCAATGAAACAATATACGATAGGATGAATGTAAAACTAATGTTCTCCCATGTAAACTATCACATAATTCACAATAAAACATTAAAAAAAATTTTTTTTAAACTATTTTGGTTCATTTTGCAAACTCCCTGACCAATTAATACTCCTTAAAAAAGGAAAGTCTGTGAACCTCTCATAGCCCAGAGGAACCTAAGGCGACATAGTCATTAAATGGGATTTGGTATCCTGGATAGGGTATTGGAACAGAAAAAAGACACAAAGGAAATAAAAATAAAGTATGGATTTTATTCATATTTCCTTATGCACCAGTTTTGGTTCATTGTTGTTGTGTGGTGTGATTCATAGTAACCCTGTATCAACAGAATGAAACACTGCCCGGTCCTATGGCATCCAAACAATTATTGTTATGTTTGAATCCGTTCCTGCTGCCACTGTATCAATCCTTCTCATTGCTGACGTTCCACTTTACCAAGCACGATATCCTTCTCCAGGGATTGGTCCCTCCGGATAATATGTCCCAACATATGAGAGACGAAGTCTCCTTGTCCTGAATTCTTAGGAACATTCTGGCTGTACTTCTTCCAACAGAAATTTGCATGTTCTTCTGAGCCAATGGTAGTTTTAGTATTTTTCTTCAACACCATAATTCAAATGCCTCCATTCTTTTCTGATCTTCCTTATTTGCTGTCCAATTTTCATACTCATATGAGGCTTTTGAAAATACCCATGGCTTGGGTCAGATTCACCTTAGTCCTCAAACTGGTACTTTGCTCGTTAACACTTTAAAAAGGTCTTTTGCAGTGATTCGCGTAATGTAGTACATGTGATTTCTTGACTGCTATTTCTGTAAGTGTTGGAGGATCCAAGAAAATTAAGCCTTTGACAACTTCAATCTTTTCTCCATTTATCATAATGTTATTTATTGATCCAGTTATGAGGATTTTTGTCTTCTTTACATTGAGGTGCAATCCATAGTGAAGGCTGTAGTCTTTGGTCTTCATCAGTATTCCAAGTCCTCTTGGCTTTCAGCAAGCAAAGGTGTACCATCTGCATGTCACATGTTGTCAATGAGTCTTCCTCCAATCCTGGTGCCACGTTCTTCTTCATAGAACCCAGCTTCTTGGATTATTTGCTCAGCATACAGATTGAATAAGTATGGTGAAAGGATAAGTATGATGCATGGAGGGGATAACCTGATGCACACCTCTCCTGATTTTAAACCAGTCAGCATTCTCTTATTCTCTTCTAATGGTGCTTCTTGGTTTGTGTCCAGAGTCCTCATGTTAGTTCATTACATGTGACAACTGTACCAACTAATTCAGTATGTTAATAATTGGAGTAAATTGACATGAAATTTATAGGAATTTTCTATAATATCTTCACAATTTTCCTCTAAAAACATTCTAAAATAAAACATTTATTTCTTTAAAAACTGCACATCCCCAGGCCCCGTGCTAGTCCTAAAGGATCAGACCATTCCTTGTGGGACCCAGATCCCTGTATTTCTAACAAGAACCCCAGGTTTGAAAACCACCACAACCAGTTGCTGTCACGTCAGTTCTGGTTCATGGCAACATCCTGTGTGTCTGTTGTCAGTGTAGAACTGTCAAAACTATTTGTTCTTGTTTTTAGATGCCATTAAGCCATTGTCTACTCATAGTGACCCTATCTAGGAATTCCAAGGCTGTAAATCTTTATGGGAGCAGAAAACCTCCCTTGGAGCAGCTAGTAGGTTTGAACAGCCAATTTTTCAGTTAACAGTCCAATGTTTATCCTACAGCACCACCAGCTACTAGTTCAGGTTTAACCTGGGACCCTTACTACATTTCAGGCTCTCTGCTCGACTACCACAAAGAAAGATGTAGAACCTTCCATGGACAAAGATGGTCAGCACATCTGAGTGGGTGTTCAGCTTCTAGAACAAAGCTAATGATTTTCTTGTTGAGTGGAATTCATTGAAACCAAATAACTTTGGATACAAATGGTATGCTCAATGAACTGGCCAAAACACGAGGTTTGAACATTTACAGTAATGATGCTAATAAAATTAGCTCCAGTGAGTTATCTAGACTGGCATTTTTGTATTCTGATGAGGCTGTTCATGTAACCAAGTAAAAATTTTGGTGATTTAATTTTTTCTTCTATCTTGGCTCCTACTGCCACCACCATATCTCTTGGAATGAGAGAGGAACAAAAACAATATCTATTAAGTTGTCCTGTGGCTCTCTAAAAAAATTTTCATCTAGTTTCAGAGCACTACAGGGCTATTTTCTCTAATAAATTTCTGATGAGAAGATCACAGACATGCAGTCAGTCAGTCATTGGATGAATTCAGATGTGCCAGAATCGAGTTATATTGCGAAATGCAGCACCAGGGGAAGACAACAGGGCAATGAGAGAAGAAGTTATATAGCACCAGGGGAAGACAACAGGGCGATGAGAGAAGAAGTTATATAGCACCAGGGGAAGACAACAGGGCGATGAGAGAAGAAGATTAAACTAGAAATCAGAGCCCCAGAAAGAAGACTCCATCTTGCAGATTTGATTCATTAGACACTAATGACCAAAAACCAGAAGAGTTAAGGGATGACATCAGGAACATCATGCAGGAAGAAAGCAAAAGGTCATTAAGAAAGCAAAAAAAAAAAAAAAAAAAAGAAAAGCCCAAAATGAATGTCAGAACAGACTCTGAAATTTGCTTTCCAGCATAAAGATACTAAATCAAATGGAAGAAATGAGGAGAACAGAAAATTTTAAAGGTCAGCTCAAGAAAACGAAGTGAAATATTACAATGAAATATGCAAAGAGCTGGAGTTAGAAAACCAAAAGGGAAGGACATGCTCAGCATTTCTCAAGCTGAAAGATCTGAGGAAGAAGTTCAAGCCTTGACTGGAAATATTGAAGGATTCTTTAAACAAAATATTGAATGATGCAAAAAGCATCAAAAGATAGAAGGAATACACAGAGTCACTATACCAAAAAGAAATGGTCAATGTTCAACCATTTCAAGAAGTAGCGTATGATCAAGAACCGAGGGACTGAAGGGAGAAGTTCAGTGTGCACTAAAGGCATTAGCAAAGACCAAGACTCCAGGAATTGATGAGATACAAATAGAAATCTTTCAGCAAATGGATGCAGCTCTGGAGGAACTCACTCATCTATATTAAGACATTTGGAAGGCAACTGCCTGGCCAACTGATTTGTGTAGATCCATATTTGTGCCCATTCCAAAGAGAAATCCATTCCAACATGATACAATTTGCTTGATGAAAGCAAAGAGGACTTAAAATATTACTAATGAAGATCAAAGACCTCAGAATTAGGTACAGGTTGCTCCTCAATGTAAAGAAAACAAAACTCCTCACCATTACACTAGTAAATAACATCATGATAAATGGAGAAACAATTGAAGTTGTCAAAGACTTCATTTTGTTTGGATCTACTATCAACACTCATGAAAGCAGCAGTCTAGAACTCAAACAACATACTGCATTAGGCAAATCTGCTGCACAAGACCTCTACAAAGTGTTCAAGAGTAAAGATGTCAGTTTGAGAACTAAGATGCCCCTAACCCAAACCATGGTATTTTCACTAGCTTCTTATGCGTATGAAAATTGTATAATGAATAAGGAAAAACTGTAGAAGAATTGATGCATTTGAATTATGGTGTTGGAAAAGAATGTTAAAATTACCATGGACAACCAGAACAATGAACAAATCTGTGTTGTTAGAAGTACAACCAATATGCTCCTTAGTAGCCGAGATGGCCAGACTTTGTCTCTCATACTTCAGACATATTATCAGGATGGACCAGTGCCTGGAGAAGGACAACATGCTTGGTAGACTGGAGGTACAGAGAAAAAGAGGGAGACCCCCAACAAGATGGATTGACACATGGGCTCAAAACATAGTACCAATCGTGAGGATGGTGCAGGACACAGCGGTGTTTCGTTCTGTTGTACATGGGGTCGTTATGGGTTGAAAACTACTGGATGGCACCTAATAATAACAACATCTTACAGTTACTTTCTAGCTGTATACCTTAGGGGAAGTAACCTGAACTAAGTGAAGTCTCAATTACTACATTAGCAAAATGAAAAGTAGTTTGGAAACGATCTCTAAGATCCCTCTGAGTTTGAGAATTTTGAGTTTGAACCTCAAATCCAGGACTAAATCTTGTACGCAACAATACATATTAAGACTTATGTTTGCAAGTGCAAAAGAATTTATAACAAATAATTCATAAACTAAGTAGAAAATGTAGATGCAAACTTCAGCAGTCTGAATCCTTGAGTATATGCCACAAAATTAAGAGACTTACTATCAAAGGATGTTTAAAGATGCCTCTCAATCCATTTTGCTTCTATTATGGATTCTGCCATGTGAGACAGTGGGAGACCCAAGGATATAAGGTAATGACTCGTAGAGAAAAGAAATGTCCCATAAAGCAGATGGTTTAAACATGAAGCAGGTGTTGATGTTTATTTATACCTGACTGCTACATAGATTGACATTATTAAAATTTCAAAGTAGGCCTCTCAGTAGACAAGAGACAAAGGAAACAAATAGACAGTTGCAAAAGAAGCAGAAATGGTAAACAGGAATATGGACTAATGTTCACCCTAACTAATAAACAGACTTGCAAATTATATCCACAAGAAGGTACTATTTTTTTTTACAGTTGTATATTCCAATGATGACTACGTGCTGGTGTAACTATATTTTCATATATCACTGCTAGAAAGAGCATAAATTAGTACAAGTCTTTTTGATGAGTTGCATAAACACTGGTGTATTTCATATCCTTTGATTCTTTAATTCCACTATGAACACAGATACAGCAATATGCCTGAAGGCGTACACTGCAGAGAAAAATTGGAAGCCATCCCTAAATGTCCCGAAAGAGAGAAAGGATTGTAACACTTGTTACATCTACTTAAGTATTATGTAGTTTTATATATAAAAAAGATGCTTTTGGAGTAACAGAAAATGTTTATGATCTGTGAAATGTAATAAGCTGTCTTTGGCTTGCACACTGTTTTAAAAATGCTTAACTAGTAATGGACATTTTTAAAATTGAGAGTTTGCATAACAAATCATCTTGTCTTCTCTGGAATAATCAGAATAGGTGGCAAACCGGTGTCACTTTGCATGACAACGTCACTTGGAGCTGTGCAGCTATTGTTCTCCTTAAAGCAAGGAACACGGGCCCCTTTGATCCACAGTCCCAATGGGCATTGGAGTTCTTGACGACATCACACATTATAAAATCAGGATATAAAATTGGATATATAATTTACAAATATACATATTAAAAAGAATAAAAAGAAATCTCCCAACATGCTATGAATGGCTGTGTTAAACTTGCAACATTATGACTGACTTTTTATATTTTTTATTTGATTTAACGTTTTTCTACTTCAATTTACAAATGAGTTAGAAATGGACTTACCCCAATGTGACTGGTCTGTTGGTAAATACCAGTGATCTCTAGCAATTACAAGAGGAAAAAGACTATAATCTTGCTACCAGATGGTATGTTACAATGAAAGCAAGTTTAGCCCATGGAAACCCATTCACACAATCACTTGCTGTAATCCCAGAGGAAACCCTCTCTCCTCCCCCACCCTGCCTCCATTCTGTTCACAGGCACTACAATATTGAAATGAATGTTTGAGTAAGACTTGAATGAATGTTTTTTTCTCAGACAGACACAATAATATTCTGTCAGCAGGACCAGACAACATATTGTTGGGTCAGGTGATCAGTTCTCTGGGAAGAAGGCTGGCAAAGGACAGACAACTGGAGCTCAGCCCTCAAACCCCACGGGGCTCCACAGACTCTTCACATTTTTTTCCTGCAAAAGGAATGACAGACTGGATCATCTTTCTAGTTAACCATGTACCTTTACATTACCGATTTTACAAATGGAGAATTATTTCTAACATCCCTAATGCAACCTGATGAACCCTCTGGTAGAAATTCCTGTAAAGACAATTAAACAGATTAAGCAGCTTTCTCTGCAAAGGGAAGTCCTGGTTTGGAGACTTCAAATGCTAATTGCATGTCTCTAAGATACAGGATAAAGTTTATTTATACATATACATACTTTACAGTATTAAAATTTTGTAAGGTAAATTACTGCCTTACAGTAACTTTTGCTATTGGTATTTTTAAAATGTGAGGCTCTATCGGTCTTTATTTTACCTAGCTCTTATAAATGTCAACATTTTATTTTGCATTCATAATACTGTCCTGTTCAGATTCATTGTCACTAAAGACTTTTGAAATAGATGTGCAGCAAAATCAAATGCACCTTACTTAGTTACTCAAAGTGATCAAACAAGAAGACTGAAGCGAAGACCTAGTTCTTTTACTCAGTTTTCTATAACACAGTGTTCTAAAACTATATATATTAAAGGATGTGAAATTGGCTTTTCTACTGCCTATTTGTAGTGTGTCAAAATGCAATATAGAAAAAGACTTTGAAAGCCAATAAAAACATCTGTTGAAATATTATAAATAGAAAGCTCAAGGTGACTGGTCATTTTCATTCAAGTCTCATTCTGTACATGGTAGTGATTTTAGAAATTATGAGAGTACACTGCTTTCAATGCAAAGTAATTGAATTTAAATGTATTTCTGGTGTTGTTATTAATAGAAAGTGATCTGAAGAAATGAATAAAGACATTAATCCAATTGAAAGGAAACCAGGTTTGTGTCATGATCCCTTGAGGATTGCTGGAAAGTAATCGGATAAACTAGTTTCTGCTGCAGCCAACACAATCCTTGTTTGGAAATCACTGCCTTTAAACAGGCAACCCTGGGAAAGAAAGGTACTTTTATGATGGTCTTTCAAAACCATTCCACCACTTAGGTTAAATGGCCTTACAGAAATAATACCTAAGATTTTAAAAAGCTTTTAAAATATTCTAATTAAATATGATTCACATTGAAAAACTATCTCAGTAAATCAATGTCCTGGCTTACTTATACTAAAGTGGAATCATGATGACTATGACAAATACAATGCAGACTCAGGTAACACAGCAGTGACTCGGATGCTGTCATAATTGTACTCCCTGGGGAAAAGAGTCTAAGATGTAGACTGGTAAGCAGTTTATTAACAAATACTTATGGAGGAGTACAAGGAGCCTTGATAGCGTAGTGGATTTCGACCTGGGCTGCTAGCCACATGGTCAGAAGTTTGAAACTACCAGCCACTCCACAGAAGAAAGATGAGGCTTTCTGCTCCTGTAAGAGTTTACAACCAGGGAGGAGTACAGCAGAACAGGGTTGGGAAAAGAGAGCTGTGTAACTGAGACTGAGCCACAACAAAAGGCTCAGCCAATCCAACTCTCACAGGCAGCCAAAGATATGAACTGAGTAGAGAGATTTCAGTACCAAAGTAATGGATGGCTTGGGAGTCTAGGTCACCTGCTTGTGTAACTTACCTGTGTTCTCGGGATCTGCCTTTGCTTGATCCCAGCTGAGAACTTCCAACTTCCCAATGATTTATGTAAATATTCTGCCCCACAAGGGGATGGAGCAGTTACCTGCCTCTTTAATAAGTTAGGTATATTGGCTTCTTCCCTAACAGTACAGTATGGAAAGGAATGGAGGAGAATAAAGTTACGGTAGAGACAACTGACAAACATCACCTGGGTCAGCTGATGGATGTTACCATTATCAATGAAAAAATGCTTGCTATATCATGTACCCTTGATATGATGTGACTGACTCTGTACCTCTGTGGTCTTCCTTTCCAAAATCCATACCCCCAATCAAATCATGAGAAAAATACCCATTAAACCCCAATTGAGGAACATTCCACAAAAATCTTCAAAATGCCCAAGTCAAGGAAAGTCTGAGGAATCTTAAGAAGTCATGGTAACAAAATGTAATGTGGTATCCTGGGACAGAAGCATAGCATTAGGTAAAAACTAGAAAATGTGAGTAAATACCAGCAATGGTTCATAACCAGCTGCCGGCAAGTAGATTTTAACTCACGGTAACCCAATGCATGTCAGCAGAACTGTGCTCCACAGGGACTTCAATGGCTAAGGTTTTGGAAGTTGACCACTATACTAGCAAGTCTCCTTCATTAAGGGCCAGCCAGACCTCTCTTTTGAAGCACCTCTGGGTGGACTTGATGAACAGACAAGCATATCACACTTTCCAGGGACTCTACTGATGCATTAGATGTGACAAATGTATCCTATTAGTATGAGATATAAAGTGTGTGTGGGGTACATGCGAACTCTGTACTTTACAATTTTTTCAAAGAAATCTAAAATTATTCTGAAAATTCTTAATGTAGCAAAAATTTAAAAAGAATTTCTGGTAGACCTCTCAGAACCTTTGACTTGGTGGGTTTGTGAATACTCAGCTCATGATGACAGTCTGGGCTACAGTCACATGATGACCATCTCTTGTAGAGTTCAGCATCAAGTCAAAAGCTGTTTCTTCACAGAATGAGACACAACCTCCTCTGTCCCTGGAAATGGCATGGCTTTGTGACAGAGCCCTAGGTGTGTATGCTATGGGTCTCCTGCTGGGCTGATCATGATTCCATGTGGCATCTTTTCTCACCACCAAGATTCTAATCACCAGAGGGTCTACAGGGCCCGATGACCCAACTGGCAGGCCACTTGGCCATAGCTAGAACCTGTTTGAAATCCTTTTCTACTCTGGGCCTCCCTTCGGAGCTGGTAGTGTTCCATGTCATCTAGTTTTTTGGGATGAAGCAGTTATTTCCAGGTGAGGAACATGCTACCAAGCATTCTATTGTCGGCTTAGGGTTGGGAGACGTGAGCTGTACCGATCCGACCTTTACTGTGGAGGGATATCCCAGCATCCCCAGTTCTGTCAATGAGCCCACTTCTCTGTAAGCATCTGACCCACAGAGCTTCTCAATGACGCTGGTGCCCCCCTTAAGAAAGCACACTTTATTGTTCCGTGCATTAAAATACATGAAATATGAAATCAGGTGTTTGGTAAGTAATTACAGGGTTTTTTCCAGGTATCTATTAAAATAACTATTAAACCAAAATGCCCTAGCATGGTGGTGGTGGTGATGATGGTGATGGTGGTGTGCCATCGAGTAAGTTCTGACTCATAGCAACCCTGTACAGGGCTTTAATTTAAAGGGAATATGGAGTTCTGGTGTGGCACTGTGGAATACAGCACTGGACTGTGAGGTCGATTTGAACCATAAGGTTGGTGGTTCAAACTCACCAGCTGCTCCTTGGAAACTCTATATAGGGTCACTATGAGTCAGAAGCGACTCTATGGCACTTAACAACATGGAAAGGATGTCAGTTCTTTCTTATTTCTCAGAAATACAACACACACATCCAAATGAAAAGTAAATACCGAAACCTTTTAATTTGGGAGAAGGAAAATGTCTTGGTAGTTGGTGTTTTTATGATTGAGGCAATTTTCTCATTCATTCATTTCTTATAAAAAATAAAGCGTCTGATCATCTATGGCTTCTCTAGAGATGCAAACAATCTCATGTATTTTAACATAAAAAATTCAGACAGGCAATAGAGAAATCTTTAGCACAAAGATGAAAACACTACAATTTTCAAAGATTTTCTGCTTTATTTTGTTTGCTTATTTGTTTCACTGTTTGTGTGTTTTCTCGAAAGAGTCTACAGAAGTGCAGGAAAATATCTGCAGGCGAATTTTAAACAACATGAGAGAGGAATTATGCACGAAATACAAAAAACAGAACTTTTATAACTTACTTATTAAACGAGGAAGAATGTTCCTGAAGCACGTCAGGTCAATTGAGCCTAAGGAAATGGAGACGTGGATTGCTTCTAATGAGTATTTGAAACATTTTTTTTAATACTACCAAAAGGACAAGTCAAGATATGGAAAATTTCAAGTCACAATACCCTGAACAGACTAAATATAACTTATTTTTTCAAACCTGAAGTCAGTAATGTAAAATCTGTAAACGTAGTAATATAGCTATTGTTCACAGTAGTCTACTAATAAATCCTCTACATCCTTAAAGTCTTCACAATGAAGGAACTATGATCTCCTGGCAACCTTCCTGCTTAAGGTGCAAGTAATTTTGAAGGCTGTGTGTAGAAACAAGCTGCATTTGCAACATTGCTCCATTTTGCAGAGCCTTTCCACAGCTGAAGGGAGCCTAGAAATGGCCTGCTCTGGTGCAGTACAGCTCGACAGATGTGCAGCCTGCAGGCTGGTGCAATTCTCAACCAAAAATCAGAAACAGATGAACAGAAAACAAAGAAGTAGTGGTCAGACATTTCAACTTACAGATGCTAGCCCAGATAAAATGGTAAGGAGTTTGAGACTAGAAATGGACAATATGCAAAAATGAGGTCATCTGATATCGATATGTAAGGATTTCAGAAGCATACGTCACACATTAAAGACAGAACTTTTCCATGTGGCTGCAGGATGGTCTTTCTTTTTGTTCTAAGAGCTCTTGAGCCGGTTCCGACTCATAGTGACCCTGTATGGGATTTCCAAGGAGTGGCTGGTGAGTTTGACCACTGACCTTGTAGTCCAGTACTTATCCTACAGCACCACACCAGAACTCCAGCACTTCCAGACATCTCTATTCTCTGGAACACTTAAACTTCTATATAATCAGAACTAGCACTCAACATTATGCCACTGACATCATCCAAGGTTCTGTAGGTTCTTCCAAATCAAAGAAAGGTACATTATGCCTGGTATTATTTTGGTGTTAATCTATATGATATGATAATAATTTAGAAACTGATCATTCGTGTTTGGGCTCCATTAATCATATTGTTTCATTAACTAGAACATCCCATTCTCCCAAAAGGATTAATGAGAGGAGGCTATTATACAACAAAACCAAAACTGATCCAGTAGCTTCTTCTTGGAATATAAGCATGGTGAAGAACTATCCCACTGACCACCTCCCATAATCTCTTTCTAGGTGCACAGTGGCCAGGGTGTCTCCATGGAATCTGAACATTTCATAGAGTAAGGTCCTTCTGAAGACCAGATATCCAGATCTTCAGATTTCTGCAAGAATCAGAATCCTTCGTTTTTCAATCAGAAAATCTCACTCTTTACATGCAACCGTCCAACTGTGGTTGGCTGGTGAGTCCCAATGGAATAATTCCAATTTGTCCCTGAGACTATCCTTTAGGGACTTGGAAATGGACGGTAGTGCAGTTCTTTCTGGCCATCGGCTGAGCATGGAACTCCATGCTTCTTGGGGTAAGTTCGACTGGCAATTTTAAAGAACTCTTCTGCAGCATCAAGAGCAATAAGACGGTCCTGCAGGGAAAAAAAAAAAAAATTATATTTTTACATCTCCCAGACAGGAACCAAGTTAAGGTATGCCATATTAACGAGAAAACCAATCTAACGACAACAAAATCTACTCTAACAAAATAACATGTGAACAAAACCTTTATGAACATTTCCTCGGCAAATTCAGACATGATTTATTCCTTTACATTCCCAAGAAACATCTCACTGCTTTCAGAATTGTTCCCAAATCTTTTAATTTTTATCAATAATATTTCTCATATCTGACTTACGGTTTAAAAGCTGCCGACACATCAGAATCAGTTACAAAAGTACAGATTCTTTAGCCAGTACCCAAGGTCAGATAGATCTGGGTGTTATCTAGAAATCTGCATTTGTAAAGCCCACTAGGTGAGAGTGATGGCAGTGGTCACTGGGTAGCAAGGCACGTGACACCGGTGTCACCTGCCACCTCGTACTGGGGTGCTGGGGCTACTGGAGTGATGTGTATATTCAATAAAATGTATTGTTATTCCACATGCTAAATAGAAAGGACAAAAATGTCAAGCAAAATTAGGACAGATTAAAAAAAAGTCATTCACTTACCACAACAAAGAGGTATCTCTCTGAGAGCTCCCAACCTGTTGGGAAAATACTGGTCTCTTCAGCCAGTTTCAACAACACTTCTCGGGCCTTCCTTGTGTTCTTAGAATCGCTGATGGTGCTGAGTTTAGTGACGGACAACAAAGAGTCTGCTTCCCTTTGAAAACCTAAGGTACAGAAATACCCCCGTGTACAGTAAAGCAGTCATGCGGAAACAAGGGTCCTGCAGCATGTACCAAGGAGACGGAAAGGGGTCCAAGTGTGAGTCTGTGCCAACATCGGAGATCTGAAGCCAAAGGCACCGCTCCTTGAACCGCTTTCCAGCTCAGTGGGAGCAGCAGGGTCTGGCATCACAATTCTGTCTTTCTTCTTACTGAATTTTATTTTATAACAAACATCAAGCCTTAGAGAATGTGTTGTTGTTAAGTATCATCAAGTGGCTTCTGAGTCATAGTAACCCTGTAGAGGGTTTCTGAGGCTGTAAATTCTAGCAGCAGCAGAAAGCCTCATCTTTCTCCCATGGAGTAGCGGGTGGGCTTGAACTGTCTATCTTGTTGGCCACAGTCCAGCACTTATCCTACAGAGCCACTGTACTCCTCACTGACTGCTCACTACCTTTTTTGTTTGTTTTTGCTTTGAAGCTCTCTTTCCACCTCTACTGGTTTTCTCCTTTCCTGCCCACAGGATCCCCCAAGACCTTGAATTTCCCAAGTGGCCACCTCCAGTCCCCTCCTATCCTAGACCAGATTTTCTTCTGTGGGGCAATATGTTTGGTTGGTTAAATTTACTAAACCAAATGTTGTAAAAGACTTATGGGCTTAAGCCTGCCTGTAGATACATGCACTGAAAAAACAAATACTATTAACTCACATGATTACTGAATAAACAAACAGGGTGAGAATCTCATGCCATCCCACTCCGTACCAACTACAGCCGCAGGGGCTGGCAACTTGGCACTCCCTTTTGAAAAGTTACAATGCCTTTTACAAAACACATAAGGATTAAGGACTTCAAAATTGATAAGCTTATTTTTTAAGTATTAAAACAAGTTTATGTCCCTCTTCAAGACTGAAACTCAAAGGGAACACATGAGCAGGTATGTAAGCTTGCTGGCGACCACATTGATCTACTGGTGAGTAGAAGAGAAGGAAAGGCAGCAATGAAGAAATGGGTTGAGTTCAACCACATTCCATAGACTCCCAATAACCTGGAGATGAGAGAGAAGGGGAAGGGCTGGTTGGTCCAAAGTGTGGTGAGACCTGAGGACACCTGAGCCCATGGACAAGGACATAGCCACAGAGGGCCAGAGCTGAGAGTGAAGCATCCAGCTGATAAGAGTGAGGGGAGATGCACAGGAACACCCAAACTTGCAGACAGTACCCTTTTGACCTAGCCTCAATGGCTTGATGATCACAACTCGACTAGAGGAAGACAAAAAAACAATGTTTGGTAAAGGAAACAAGTGTAAACTGCTACAATTTAATGAACTTGATCTATACTTATGGATGCAGTAGCTCAAAATATCAACTGAGAGGGAAGGAGTCTTCAGATCAAATACCAATTCTAACTCCTCTGTATACAGGGTAGCTAGGGATGGGCAACTTAGATATTGGCTACCTAAAACAAGGAGGAGATAAAGGCATGAAGTGACTGGCTTACAAGGTTTCAAAAGGGAGTTTAGTTTAAGAGTGTGTGGAGGAAGATAGAGTCCCCACTGAATAGTTTTCATCTTGTCTAAATGGGTTTGGTAAAAAGAGATGGGGATAAGATTCTTATGATTCAGTTGTAATTGTTATCATAACTAACTGCGGCTGTCACAAATGTAAAGGTAGAAGTTTTGTAACAAAAACGGGGGAGTAGTTAAGCTTACAATCCAGAAACAAGAGGACCCTAGGACCATTAAGGGAGAAGAGCACAAGCGGAATACGGGACCCTATCCAGAGAAGCAGTGACACCAGAGACGGAGGCAGAGATGAGAGATCCCTCTCAGTCCCTCTCTTTCCATGAATCTAGTGTCCTCTAGAGGGGTTAGGATTGGTATTTGATGTGAAAACTCCTTCCTTCTCAGTTGATATTTTGAGTTACTACATCCATAAGTATAGGTCAAGTTCATTAGATTGTAACTGAGGACCCCAGATTCATGGAAAGAGAGCTGACGGCCAGCAGGCAGACTTGCAGAATGTGCCCTTTGGTGGTTTAGATTATTATATATGCCTGAGTGTTTAAAAAAAAGAGAGCTAAAATGAATAGAGAGAAATACTGTTAACTGATGGTACATGGAGGGGATTATAACCATTGTAATGAAACAAAGTATATGATTTGTTGAATATAAAACTGATGATCTGGTCTGTAAACTTTCATTCAATTCACAATAAAAACTTTATTTTAAAATAAGAGGGAGTCTAGCTTAAGAGTGTGCAGAAGAAGATAGAGACCCCACAAAATAGTTTTCATCTTGTCTAGATAGCTCTGGTAGCATAGTGGTTACGAATCGGGCTACGAACCGCAAGGTCAGCAGTTCAAAACTACCAGCTGTTCCGTGGGAGAAAGATGAGGCTTTCTATTCCCGTAAAGATTTGTAGCCTCGAAAACCCTGCACAAGGTTGCTATGAGTCGGAACCAACTCCACGGCACATAACAACAACAACAACAGATAAGTCTGGTGAAAAGAGATGGGGATAATATACTTATGATTTAATAGTAACTATTATCTGTAAGGAGCTCTGGTAGCGTAGTGGTTACGAATCGGGCTGCGAACCTTAAGGTCAGCGGTTCGAAACTACCAGCCGCTCCGCGGGAGAAAGATGAGGCTTTCTACTCCCGTAAGGATTTACACCCTCGGAAACCCTGTACAGGGTCGCTATGGGTCGGAACCGACTCGACAGCACTTAACAACAACAACAACAATTATCTGTAAGGTCAGCAGTTCAAGCTCACCAGCTGCTCCTCGGAAACCCTATACAGGATCACGATGGGTCGGAACCAAATCAACGGCATTTAACAACAACAACAGCAAATATTGTTGTTGTTGTTAAGTGCTGTCGAGTCAGTTCCAACCCATAGCGACCCTGTACAGGGTTTCCGAGGGTGTAAATATAACATTAGTCAATTAATGGCACCCACCTCCCGCCCCCCCCTCCCCGTAGAGAACGTGAAGAGTAATGATCACAACTAAGTCTTTATCACAATCACTTTCAGACTCACCTAAATCTTCCAAAATGCATTTCCATCTGTTTCTCACTTCCCTTCGAATTTGCCGCAGGGTATAGATGTCATAATTGAGTTTTTGCCATTCCTGTAGGAAAACAAAAAGATTTCGTTTTGTATTCTTTAGTCTAAACCACTATCTCAATCCTGAAATTAAACTTGTCCAAACATGCTGTTCTCTTCAAAGCAATGTCTAAAAGAAGAGATGGAGAAGGTGAGACAGAGTCACAGGAATGCCAGCAGCTACCATTTCTGAGACTCTGCTGTGTACTAAGGGATAGGACCCTCGACATCTACCACCTTATTTAAACTCCTCACATTATCTATTGTTTCCACTTCACAGTTTGCACCTGTAAAGTGAGGATGCTGGGAGAATTAATGGTGTGCTGTTGAGTGGGTTCCAATTCACAGGAAGGCTGAATAGGGAGCAGAAAGCTTTATCTTCTGTGGAGAGGCTGGTGGATTTAAACTGCTGAACCTACAGTTAGTCCAATGCATACATAACTAAGTAGAGATAAGAATGGTAAATATTTCTTATAAGATGTTATAAAGATTGAAGGCATGTAAAAGTACAACATCTGCATTCAGCACTCAATAAGAGTCATGATTAAGGTCATTTATGGAGTCCTGGTAGGATCAGCACTGGACTGCTAATTACAAGGTCAGTGGTTCAAATCCACCAGCCACTCTTCAAAAGGCCTATACGGGTCGTTATGAGTTGGAACTGACTCAACAGCACTTAACAACCACAACAAGGCCATTTTAGAAATGAAGAAACTGAGGCCCAAAGCGTTTAACAGAGTAATAGACTTACATAATTAGAATTGATATTTAAACCCAGGTCTGGTGCCAAAGTTCATGAGAAAACTGACAACGAATTTAAGATACCTTTTTCCATCATAATCAAATAGACCTGGGAATTGCAAAGTTTCTGATTCCCAGCCAATATTTCCCTTCACCGTATCTCAGCATCTCTTTTTCATTTAGATCACCTTTGTAGACTAAATCTTTCAAGCATTGAGCAGAGTTAATAAAAGATCATCATTCTGAAAACGTATCAGTCTTAAGAGTGGTAGGCCATCACAGATACTAGTCCCCATTTAGACATTTGACTCTTTCAGGAACAGTAGAATCTTCACTGAGCTAAAATGTCATGGAAATGTGTCTTTAGTGAAACTTAGTGTGTGGTACTGTAGGATCAGCACTGGACTGAGAACCATAAGGTCGTTAGTTCAAGCCCATCAGAAATCCTATATAGGGGCATTGTAAGTCAGAACTGACTTGATGGCACTTCACAACAATAACAGAGCTATAGAAGGAGTCCTGGTATATACAGGATAAGCACTGGACTGTGAACCACAGGGTCAGCAGTTCAAACTCACCAGCCACTCCTCAGAAATCTTATACAGGGCCACTATGAGTTGGAACAGACTCAATGGCACTTAACAACAATGGGCTTCTTTCAGGAGAGCAGAATCTCCGTAGGATGAGCACTGGGCTGCGAACCACAAGGTGGTAAATCTTTATGGGAGAAGAAAGCCTCATTTTTCTCCCATGGAACCTCTGGTAGTTTTCGAACTGCTGACCTTGACTTTAGCAACCTGACTCGTGACTACTGCGCTACTAGAGATCTACTGGAAGGGAGCTATAAACGGGTCTCCAGAACAAAAGGGAACCTTTAGGCACAGTATGTACTGTTAGCAAACCCAACAAAACCAGAGTAATCTGGGGAAACGTACGTCAGGCACATGGAAAGAGTGGCATGGTCCGTGCCAAATTCCAAAGCAACCTTCTTGCGAAAACCATCAGACAGAGAATCCATGTGATGCTGTATCTCTCAAAGACTTAAACTTACTGAAAAGTAAATTTAAAATTTGTGGATTTGTTAAAAAAAAAACCACAACACAAGGTTATAAATAAAACATCAGACAGAGCATCACTGTGAATGAAGATGACCCTGCTTCTAGGATTAAACAAAAAGTGGTCACACTCCTTTAGAGATCCACACAATCAATTGGAGTTGCTTCAGATATTCAAACGACTTTAAATTATTTAACAAACCACTAGGTGGTTTCATTAGCTTGAGATTGTCCTTGTTTTCTTAATGAAATGTATCCATTTCTCTACTTTTCAGATACTCATCATGGGATCATGAAAGCTTCTGAATTTTTCTACACCAACACTGGGCTGTTACATAAAATCATTCAGTTTCAGCATTTGTTACTCTGATAAAATGTCTGTTAAGGAATCAATATATTGTTGTTGTTAAGAGCTGTCAAGTTGGTTTCAACTTATAGCAACCATGTATAGGATTTCTGAGGAGTTGCTGGTGGATTTGAACTGCCACCTTAGGGTTCAAATGGACCTAGGGCTTATTCTATTAACTGATACTCAATATGAAATTTCAAAATATGCTAAAGATAGGCCCATATCTGATGCATTTTTGGATTCCACCCCTCCCTGCAGTGGCTTGTGAACCGACTTACACATGTTTTGTCGTTAAGTGGCGCCGAGTCAGTTCCGACTCATAGCGACCCTATAGACTGTTTCCCAGGAACAACTGATGAGTTTGAACTGCCGACCTTGTGGTTCAAATCAACCTTACAGTCCAGCACTTTATTCCACAGCACCATACCCGGACTCTGACTTGCATATGGTAGGTGCTTTTTAAGATTGGGGAATAAACTGAGCATTCATATATGCATATAATGGATATATACAGTCCTGGTGTGGCACTATAGAGTCAAGCACTGGATCATGAAGCTGGCGGGTCAAACCCATCAGTTGCTCCAGAAACCCTAAATAAGGTTGCTATGAATCAGAATTGACTTGACAGCACTTAACAACAACAACAATATAACAAATATATAAAGCTTAGACGCATGGGTAGCATATTAACTAAAAATTGGCCTTCAAAAAAGTAAATAATAGTAAAAGGGAATTTTGAAGTCCTTTTAAGCATATGACACCAAGGGATATAATATAAATACAGTGGTATTAAAAAATGCATTCCATTGATTTCTCTATGACTTAAGAAACAGACTTGGTACAGATATTGTAGCATCACCTGATAATAGAAAACATCTCAACAACAGATTTGACACACTGACCCCTAATGACCAAACATCAGATGAATCCAAGAC
The DNA here is from genome assembly GCF_000296735.1 of Chrysochloris asiatica. Classification (NCBI taxonomy): domain Eukaryota; kingdom Metazoa; phylum Chordata; class Mammalia; order Afrosoricida; family Chrysochloridae; genus Chrysochloris; species Chrysochloris asiatica. Next base: position 4,755,468 of record NW_006408628.1, read on the forward strand.
ATTATGCATCAAGAAAGCAAACGTCATTAAAAAGGAAAGAGAGAAAAAAACAAAATGGGTGTCAGAAGAGACTCTGAAACTTCCTCTTGAATATGGAGGAGCTAAAGCAAATGGAATGATAAAGTAAAAGAGCTGAACAGAAAATCTCAGAGTGGCTCGAAAAGACAAAGCAAGATATTATAATGAAATATGCAAAGACCACAAGTTAGAAAACCCAAAGGGAAGAACACACTTGGCATTTCTCAAGCTGAAAGAATGAATAAAATTCAAGCCTCAAATTTCAATATTGAAGGATTCTATGGAGAAAATAAGGGGCTCTGTTAGTTTAGTGGTTACAAGTCGGACTATTAACCTCAAGGTCAGCAGTTCAAAACTACCAGCTGTTCCACAGGAGAAAGATACGGCTTTCTGCTGCTGTAAAGATTTGCAGCCTCAGAAACCCTATGCAGAGTCACTATGAGTTGGAACCAACTCCACGACACATAACCACCACCACCATGGGGAAAATAATGAACAATGCAGGACACATCAAAAGAAAAATGAATACATAGAGTCACTGTACCAAAAGAATTGGTTGACATTCAACCATTTCAGGAGGTAGCATATGATCAAGAACCAACAGTAATAAAGAAAGAAGTTCAAGCTGCACTGAAGACACTGCAAAAGACAAATCCCAGAATTGCAGGAATTGACAGAATACCAATTCAGATTTTTTAGCAAACAGATGCATGGCTAGAAGCACTCACATATCTACGACAAGAAATTTGGAAGGCAGCTACCTACGTAACTGACTGGAAGAAATCTATATTTGTGCCCACTCCAAATAAAGGTTCTCCAACAAAATGTGGAAATTACAAAACAATACCATTAATATCACATGCAAATTAAATTTTGCTGAAGATATTTCAAAAATGGTTGCTGCCATATACTGGCAGTAAACAGAAATTCAAGGTGAATGCAGAAGAGGCTGTTGAACTAGCGATACCATTGCTGATGTTACATAGATCTTGGCTGAAAGCAGAGAATACCAGGAAAAGAAGTGTTTTATTGACTATGCGAAGGATCTCTGGTAACGTAATGGTTACAAGTTGGGCTGCTAACCTCAAGGTCAGCAGTTCGAAACTATTAGCTATTCCATGCGAGAAAGATGCGGCTTTCTGCTCCTGAAAAGATTTACAGCCTCGGAAACCCTATGCAGAGTCACTGAGTTGGAACTGACTCCATGGCACATCACCACCACTACTGACTATGCAAAGACATTAGACCGTGTGGAACATAACAAAGTATGAATAACTATGAAGAACAGGGATTCCAGAACACTTACTTATGCTCATACAAAACCTCTACAGAAACCAAGAGGCAGATTACATTAACCAGAGCAAAGGGATGGATGGTTTAAAATCAGGGAAAGTGTGCATCGTGTTGTGTTCTTTCACCCTACTCAGTCACTGTTTGCTGAGCAAATGATACAAGAGGCTAGCCTAGCTGAAGAAGAATATGGCATCAGGATTAGAGAAAGGCTCATTAACACACCAGATGACACCTTATTTGCTGAAAGAGAAGAAGACTTAAGTATTTAGTGATGAAGACTATAACTTTCAATTAGGATTCTATCTCCATAAAAAGAAAACAAAAAACCCTCACAATTGAACCAGAAATCAGCATCAAGAGAATGGATTCAAGTTGTCAGGAATTTGGATCCACACTCAACGTCCAGGGAAGCAGAAGTCAAGAAATCAAAGGACATCTTGCATTGATCAAATTTGCTGCAAAAGACCTATCTGAAGTTTTAAACAGCAAAGATGACACTTTGAGGACTAAGGTGCACTTGACCCAGGCCATGGTATTTTTAATTACCTCATATGCATGCAAAAGCCGAACACTGAATAGGAAAGAAACACGAAGAGTTGATGCATTTGAATTGTGATGTGAATGAAGAACATTGACTATTCCATGGACTGTCAGAGAATGAATAAATCTGTCTTGAAAGAAGGACAGCCTTAGAAGCAAGGATGGCGAAGCTTCATCTCACTGCACTTTGGACAGGCTATCAGGGAGGACCAGTCCCTGGAGAAGGACATCATGTTTCGTAAAGTGAAGGGTCAGAGAAAAAGACTGACGACAACCTTCAAGAAGACGGACTGACACAGTGGCCGCAACACAGTCACTAAAATAAGTTGTTGTTGTTAAGTGCCATTGAGTCGGTTCTGACAAATAGTGACCCTGTATAGGGTTTCTGAGGAGCGGCTGTTGGGTGTTAACCTTAAGGTTCAAGCTTATCTTTCCATGCCATACCAGGTCTCCAAAATGGGTTCACACACAGCAATGGCTGTGCGCCTGGTACAGGATTTGGTAATGTTTCATTCTGTTCTTCAGAATTGCTATGAGTCAGAACCAAATCATTGACACCAAAAATAACAAAAGAAAAATATTTAACTCACCTATTCCTTGTACTAGAAAAAAAACACAAATTTTCTGATGTCCTCATGTAATCTTTAAATTGAAATAATTTATTCTTTAGCCTTCAGACAAATCATTTGAAATATTTAAAGAATAGTTAAATATTCTTCAAAAGTGACTTGAACCTCAATTTATGTAGACATCAAAATTTGAAGTCTTATATTCTAAAATAATATTTCGTTTGTTTTTCCCATAATTTCTGAAACAATACATTACAGTCATTGTGACGCTATGGCCCTAACTTTTAACAATGTGTAGGGAAGTCAGCAAAGGTATAATGAAATAATAAAAAGTTAATTTCAAAAGATATCTGAGAGCCAAGTCAAATTAACAAAGATGTGATTGAAATTAAATAACTGAAGATGTTTTTAGCTGATGTTTTTGACGTTTTCATTTTCTCCAGTTATTGACCAAATCAGATAGGGGTTGCTGGTTAGCGGATTAAGGCAATAACATGAAAGGCGGGAAAAACACCCATCTCCTACAACCATCAACAGGTAGTTCTATCCCAGCTTTTGATCTCTGGTGGTGGTGGTTATGTGCCATGGAGTTGATTCCGACTCACAGCAACGCTGTACAGGGTTTTCGAGGCTGTAAATCTTTACGGGAGCAGGAAGCCTCATCTTTCTCCTGTGGAACAGCTGGTAGTTTCAAACTGCTGACCTTGAGGTTCACAGCCCGATTTGTAACCACTACGCTACCAGAGCTCCATTTTGATGCCTAGGAAGTGGATTTAACCTTGACTCCAGTTCCTGGAGCCTGCCTTCATTTCTATCACGCGCAAATTTAAAATGACATTCCATTCTAATCTGTACAGTACTTATATGAGGGTTCTTCCAGAGAGTTCATGGAAAACTCCCATTATCTATTCATTCAATTTTTCTATGAACTTTGTGAAGACTCCTAGTTAAGCTTACTTCTCAGGGACAGCTACTTTTGAATATTTCTTCCCACCCCCCACCCCCACCCTGGTGGCTAACTCTATAACTCCAAATAATACGAGGGGGCTTCAAAAAATTCACAGGAGAAATCCATTGTCTTTTCATTCAACTTTTCCAAGAACGTTTTGAAGTCCCTTGGAGACTTACATACCCAACTCCTCGTGTATTACACTTAAACGCCCTTTATACTCCCTGCCATGAACAAAGAGTAATTTTAGCTCTCCCTCTTACTGCAAGGGAAGCTGGGAAAGTGGGGAAACAGATTGTCAGTGGTAGTTTGGATGACTCATGATCCATCTACTAGGGCTGGTACCTTGTTGCCCCAAACAAAATCTGAGTTCTTGTAGCAAAGCAGCAAGGAGGGAGATAGACAATGGGGAAATAACAAACATGTCTGCCACAAGCAGATATTTGATATTTGCTTTTTCCCAACATCTTTTGTTCCCTCCTTCATTACTCTTTTAAAAACACCAATACATGGAAACCACCCATCCACCCCTCCCAACACATGAAATCAGAATCTGAATCCCTTGAAGGAGAAACATGTTTGAGAACCAATGAATAAGCCAAACTGACTATTCCATTCCATTGGTTCAGGAATGGGCACACAGCCCAACTCAAACCAAATGTGCAATGAAATCCAATGAGGCTTCTGGGAGCTATCAGGAATGCTACTATCTCTTCCCTTGGATGATATGCTATGAAGGTGAATGGTCTGGAATTACTTCTTCACTTTAACTTCAGAAGAATCAGCCTATGGAGAGGATAACATTCACAGAAGGACAAAGTGGAAAGGACCACAGAGAGATGGAACCTAAGGACACTCTGAAGCTCTGGACCAAATCTCATGGGAAACCAGTCCTATTGTGAACTGCTCTGTTATCTGAGCCAACTCCATATAAGTTTAGACAATTAGAGACCTTTGTCTGGTCCTTGCATCTGAAAGATTCATGTCACAAAGCCCACTCATTGAAAGCATAACAAAAAGGAACACAGAGAAACCACAAAAAATATTAGTTTCATATTTTCCCATCTCCGAGCTCCTGGAGAAAAACTCAGCCTAAGGACCTACTTCTCTGGGGATGCATATGGTTTACAGGTGAAGCAGAGTTAATGGCTCTTCCTAGATCGCAATCTCTCTGTCACAGAAGTGTCTTAGGCTATGACCTAGCTACAAAAGCAGTCCTTGTCTGTGTCCAGGGCTCACTGCATAGTGTGTTCCTTTAACTTGGTCTATCAGAGCAGAACTTCTCAGTCTGACAAGGCTGTGTTATCTTATTAGCTCATTTCTTTCAAAGATCCACACGAAAAAACCGACTTAACCAATTTTACTTCCTTACTTACAAAGACTAGTTGAACTCTCTGGCTCAATCTAATGGTATGATCATAAAATATATTCACCATCTGAACACAAAGCATTAGGAAGGCCTTGTCTTCTGTATTTCTGGATGAAATCTTCAGAGGCAACTGCTCATATCCAGGCAGAAATTTTGCTTTATCTTCTTCAGACCATATCCCAAGATCAGATAATCACCCATTTAACTTTGAGTAATGGGGCCCTAAGGAGCTCTGGTAGCGTAGTGGTTACGAATCAGGTTGTTAACCTCAGTGTCAGCAGTTCGAAACTACCAGATGTTCCGCGGGAGAAAGGTGGCTTTCTGCTCCCGTAAAGATTTACAGCCTTGGAAACCCAGAAGAGGGTCGCTATGAGTCAGAACCGACTCCACGGCACACAACAACAACAACAACAACAACAACAAATGGGGCCCTATTAGACCCACTCCCTATTTACCAGCATAGTTAGGTTCCAAACACCTAGTTGTTATTTCAAAATTGGTGTTACGCAAACAAGAAGGGTGACCACGTCAGATCACAAAACAAAGGATGGTGACATCATTACGTAACTGTGAGACTCATGTCCCAGCCAAACTGAAACATCCGGTAACCACCACCACCAGCAGCGTTACTCTCACCTCCTACCCCAGCATTCCTTACGGCCACATGCTCGTCAGCAAGGGCATAATGTCCGATAGACAGTGGGGAGTAGGTGCATATTGTTGTTGTTGTTGTTGTTGTTGCTGTCAGGTGCCATCGAGTCGGAACCGACTCATAGCGACCCCATGCACAGCAGAACGAAACAATGTCCAATCCTGGGCCAACCTCACTACTGCTGCCACACTTGAGTCCATCAATGATGCCACCTGGCTGATCCATCTCGTTGGGGGTCTTCCTCTTTTTCTCTGACCCTCCACCCTACCCAGCATGACATCCTTCTCCAGCGATTGTTTCCTCTGGACAATATGTCCAAAGTATGAGAGACGAAGCTTAGCCATCCTGGCCTCCAAGGAGCACTCTGGCTGCACTTCTTCCAAAACAGATTTATTGGTTCTTTTGGCAGTCCATGGCACTTTCAGTATTCTCCTCCAACACCACAACTCAAAGGCATCAATTCTTCTACGATCCTCCTTATTCACTGTCCAGCTTTCGCATCCATATGAGGCTATTGAAAACACAATGGCCTGGGTCAGGCGCACCCTAGTCCTCAAGCTGACATCTCTGCTCTTCAACACTTTAAAAAAAGTTCCTGTGCAGCAGATTTGCCCAGTGCAATACGTCATCTGATCTCTTGACTGCTACTTCCGCGAGTGTTGATAGTTGATCCAAGAAGAATGAAGTCCTTGACAACTTCAATCTTTTCTCCATTGATAAGAATGTTGTTTATTGGTCCAGTGGTGAGGATTTTTGTTTTCTTGACATTGAGATGTAATCCATATCGGAAGGCTGTGCTCTTTAATCTTCATAAGTAAATGTTTCAAGTCCTCTTCACTTTCAGTGATCAAGGTTGTATCATCTGCATATCGCAGGTTGTTAATGAGTCTTCCTCCAATCCTGATGCCACGTTTTTCTTCATAGAACCCAGCTTCTCGTACTATTTGCTCAGCATACAGGTTGAATAAGTATGGTGAAAGAATACAACCCTGTCTCACACCTTTCCCAATTTTAAAACATTCAGTGTTCCCATGCTCTGTTCGAACAACTGCTTCTTGGTCTAGGTACAGATTTCTTAGAAGTACAATTAAGTGTTCTGGAATACTCATACTTCTCAATGTTGTCCATAGCTTGTCATGATCCACACAATCGAAAGCCTTTGCGTAGTCAATAAAGCACAGGTAAACATCCTTCTGATATTCTCTGCTTTCAGCCAAGATCCATCGGACATCAGCAATGATATCTCTCGTTCCACGGCCTCTTCTGAATCCAGCTTGAACCTCTGGAAGTTCTCTGTCAATGTGCATATTGTAGCAACATAAAAATCATGGCAGGAAAGTCTTCCGCAAATTTTACAGATGGGCAAAATTATGTCATTTGCTTAATGCCCATCTGCCTGAAGCAGTCAAGCTAGATTTCATAACTATGTGCATCTAATTATAAATCAAAAAAAGTCTTCTTAAAAAAAATGATAATTTATTGTTGCATCCTCAAACCCAGCCTCTTTTTCTCCTATGCATTTGCTGAATGCTTAAGTCAGGTAATACATTCATATGGGTCAGAACTGAAGGTCCTGTCAAGAAGCCCTAGTGGTGTGGTGGATTAAGTATTCAAATCCACAGACGCACCTCAGGACACAGATGAAGCTGTGTGTGCCCAGGATTTAGTCTCAGAAGCCCTAGAGAGCAGTTCTCCTCTGTCTCACATGATTACTGAGTCTGAATCAACATGACAGGAGTAGGTTTTGGGGTTTAAGGCCCTGTTCCCCATCATTTCCTTCTCTATGGACAATTAATGTTGTTCATTTCTTCCATAACCTTCCAATTTATCGCAGTGCATGGAAGCCCTGTGGGCTGCACTTACTAATGAGCTTTAACCATCGTTCTGTATCCGAATAGAAGCTCTGGCCCCTTTAATTGGGCTTTTTGATCATCTGGTATAGACAGAATATAATAAACATTATTTGTTTTTATAAAAAATGAGTCCTCTAAAAATTATAACATTTTCCTACCTATGCCTTAAACTAGAAAATGCCTTTAGACTTTTTGCCTTCTAGTTGCTCTTTCCAGCACCACCATCAAAAGCTATTAAGTATCTACATGGGTTATTCTCTATACAACCCCTGAAGAATTTCCACTTTAAATCAAACAACACTGACATTTAAAAGGTTCCATACATTCTGGCTCTAACAATATTGCATTATGAAAATTTAAATTACACATATCTAAACCTGGGAGCTACAAGGTAGATGCTGTTGTTGTAAAATGCTGTCAAGTCAGGTGCCGTACACCTGAGGTGGTTTATCTTTGTGGGAACTGACAGACTTATCTGTCTCCTGCAGAGTGGCTGGTGGGCTTGAACCATCAACCTTGTGGTTTGCTGTCCAGTGCTTATGCTACAGAGACACCACGCTTCCACAATGTATGCAGTAGCCAAATACTTGTATGTACATGAAAGTGGCAGGTTCCTGATGCATGGATTCTTCGAATATTGTAACTGGTATATCTTTCCTCTCATCTTTCACCAGTTACTTCATGCTATGCTACTTCTAATTCAAATGAGACAGATTTTCAAAAAGAGAAAAAATGTGTTGACTGATCCAGTTTATTCATTTATATGTTTTCTAATTTTATATGTAGTGGGAAATATCAGAGACTTGGTGCAGTTGGAGACAGGAAGAATAGTGGTACGGACTGAACTCTGCACTCCCAAAAATGATGTGGAAATCCTAACCCCATACGGGAACACTGGATGGTTTCAAATGAAGAAAGGTGTGCGACAAGGTTGTATTCTTTCACCATACTTATTCAACCTGTATGCTGAGCAAATAATACGAGAAGCTGGGTTCTATGAAGAAAAAACGTGGCATCAGGATTGGAGGAAGACTCACTAACAACCTGTGATATGCAGATGATACAACCTTGATCGCTGAAAGTGAAGAGGACTTAAAACATTTACTGATGAAGATCAAAGAACACAGCCTTTGGTATGGCTTACATCTCAATGTCAAGAAAAAATTCCTCACCATTGGACACCATTGCCTTTGAGTTATGATGTTGGAAGAGAATACTGAAAGTGCCATGGGGTGCCAAAAGAACCAACAGATCTGTTTTGGAAGAAGTGCAGCCAGAATGCTCTTCGGAGGCCAAGATGGCCAAACTTGATCTCTCATACTTGGGACATATTGTCAGGAGGGACCAGTCACTGGAGAAGGATATCATGTTTGGTGAGGTGGAGGGTCAGAAAAAAAGAGTAAGACCCCCCAACAAGATGGATTGGCCAGGTGGCAGCATCGATGGACAGCTTGGCAACAGTAGTGAGGTTGGCCCAGGAACGGGCTGTGCAGAAGGTCACTATGAGTGGGTATGGACTTGATGGCACCTAACAACAACAACAAACAACAAGGATAATGTGGAATTAGGGTTTCTTTTGTTATGTAAATGAGTCTGCCCACAGTAGGGTGCATTCTAAACCTAATCCTTTCTGAGCAGGGTCTTATAAAACAAGCAGAATTGACAAATAGACACACAGTGGGAAGAGATAATGGGAGGAGCCTCTAGAGGGCAGGGAATGCCAAGGAACACCTGACAAAGGTCACTCCCCAGAGCCCATGGCCTGAGGTAGACATCTAGCCTCACAGATGGTGAGACATCACATTCCTGTTCTTTAAAGGCACCCATGTGTGGTGTTTTGTTGTGGCTACAGCAGAACTAGGCTAAGCAGTATCTAAAGATAGACAGCTAATGCATGGGGTGAGAGAATAAAGATTTGAAAATCTATTACAAATGAGGCCAGGAAATGAAACTTAAAGACTGGAAATGTATTGGGGATAAATGAAAATACAGCTACTCTTATGCTGGGGTAGGGGGAAATCATGTGCCCGAAACAGAGACCTGTCTACATGACAGTTCATATAGAAAAACAACAACAACCTAGGGGTTAGACAAGCTCCAAATCCACCTACACTGTGCCACCTGCTCTGCAGTTATTGAGCACCTGGTCTGTGCTGGCTGGGCTTATGAAGAATATGTACACAGACCCTGCACTATAGGAATGAAAACGTAGTCTCTAAATTATATAATATACTATAGGAGTGTTGTTGTTGTTGTTAAAAGTGCCGTCGAGTCGGTTCCAACCCATAGCGACCCTGTACAGGGTTTCCGAGGGTGTAAATCCTTACGGGAGTAGAAAGCCTCATCTTTCTCCCGCGGAGCGGCTGGTAGTTTCGAACCACTGATCTTAAGGTTCGCAGCCCGATTCGTTACCACTACGCTACCAGAGCTCCTTATATATAGGAATAGAAAACCAAAAACTCAATCCACTGCCATCAAGTCAATTGTGACTCATAGTGACCCTACAGGATAGGGTAGACCTGCTCTCCAGGGTTTCAGAGGCTGTTAATCTTTACTGGAGCACATGGCTCCATCTGTCTTCCTCAGAGTGGCTGGTGGGTTTGAACCTCCAATCTTGCAGTTAGCAGCCCAGCATATAACCCAGGTGTCACCACGGCTCCTCAGTATGCACTGTTCAAACAGAAGTAACAATCAATGCACTTTACCCAGAACACCTGGAGGAAGTGCTTTCAGGGGTACGCTGTCAAACAACCAGACAGCCAGGAGGACAACCAAGATGGCGAAGGGCTTGGAAACCAAGTCATGGTGACCTGGTTGACAGGTCTTGGAAACAGGAAGAACACAAAAACAATTTTCAAACATCTGTTCTACAGAAGGTAGATTCCTTTTCTTTTTTGTACAGAGCTTCAAAATGTAGACTAAGGCTGCAAGGTGGAAGTAACAGGGAGGAACATGTTTGACCTAAGTAAGGAATTTCCTACTTTGCATAAAATGTTTTTAAGATAATGAGCCTGCCATCACTGAAAAGCTAAAGTTATGAGTGAACATCTGACAAGGCCAAGAGAGGATTCAGACCTGGGTAGAAGGCTGATGAATATAATTTCTATAGGCTTTTCAACATGTTTTTCCTGTATCGTTTTAAAAATCCCAAAAAGATTTAATAGTTTTACAATAGAGAAAGAAAGACAGTATGTGTGTGCGTGTTTGACAGAGAGAGTAAGTATATAAAATAATTATAGAACATTTGTTTCTTCTCAGAAGCCCTGGTGGTTAGTGGTTAAGTGTTCAGCTGCTACATGAAAGGTCAGTGATTTGAACACGCCAAGTGATCATCATGAGAAAAAGGTGCAGTCTGCTTGCATAGATTTTACAGTCTTGGAAACCCTATGGGGCATTTCTACTCAGTCCTCTCTGCCTGACTCCAGGGCAGTGGGTTTATTAGCTGGCAGGCAATGCTCTCAGTACTTGACAGATACTTACCCAGTTAACCCTCTAGATGATGGATCACTATGAGGTAGGTTCTATTACTATCATCATCGCCTTAAGAATGAGGAAACTGAGGCTCAGAGAAGTTACACCATTTGATCTAGTTGTCCACCCTAGTAAGTGCAGAGCTGGGACTTAAAGCAGGCAGCCTGGCATGTGGACAACACTTAGCTGATTCTGCGAACAGGAAGGGAGTGAGTAGATTAGGTACAGGGGAAGAAAAGGAGTAGAGGAAGAGAGGACAAAGAAAGCAGTTGGTTAGAGAAGAGACCAAACTGAAGTCACAGTTGCTATGTCTGAGGAAGAACTAAGAAAATACGATTAAGATCTTGGGAAAAGCACAGGACTTTTGTGTAGGTAAGATTGTCTTAGTCTCTAGCCCAGGAGACAGGACCTCAAAGCTGCCCCCATTGCTCCCTTCCTTTTCTTCCCTGCAGTCCCTCCACTTCAGGTGCAAGTCAAATGCACGCTTTTCATTTCAAGCTGCAGTGGCTGGTGAGGGTAACAGAAGCTACAAAGGTCAGAGAGTCTGAGGATTGAGCCGAAAAGGTCAATATTTTCTCCCGCCAACCGCAACCCACAGACCTGAGCTGTGCTTGTTTGCAGAGTGGGCGGTCAGACTCGCAGTCCTTTTCTCAAACTGTGCTTCAAGCTTCCGGACTGAGAAGCCTCTGAAAGACTTACCTCCCTGACTCTCTGCTCTCCTCTGATGCCCACTGCCCATCTCTAAAGACAGCCAGTTGTGTATCTTCTTTCCTTGGAAAAGTCTCTGAAGAGCTGCACCCTCATGTCCAACACTCGAGACGACAGGGTTACAAGATTCCCTAATTCAGAAAACCTTAAAGTAAAGGCTGCCAAAGAACACACTCGATGAACACAAGTTTCGCTCACATGATGCTTCCTTCTCTCAGATGTAATCAGCTGGCATATTGAAGCAAACACCCAAATACTTGACCTCATATAAAAAGCCAAATCTAAAGGAAAAAAGATTTCACAAGGAGTATAATCACTTTTCTTTACTTATGAAGATCAAAGAGCACAGCCTTCAATATGGATTATATCTCAATGTCAAGAAAACAAAAATCCTCACCACTGGACCAATAAACAACATTGTTATCAGTGGAGAAAAGACTGAAGTTGTCAAGGACTTCATTCTTCTTGGATCAGCTATCAACACTCGCGGAAGCAGCAGTCAAGAGATCAGACGACGTATTGCACTGGGCAAATCTGCTGCACAGGAACTTTTTAAAGTATTGAAGAGCAGAGATGTCAGCTTGAGGACTAAGGTGCGCCTGACCCAGGCCATTGTGTTTTCAATAGCCTCATATGGATGCGAAAGCTGGACAGTGAATAAGGAAGATCGTAGAAGAATTGATGCCTTTGAGTTGTGGTGTTGGAGGAGAATACTGAAAGTGCCGTGGGCTGCCAAAAGAACCAATAGATCTGTTTTGGAAGAAGTGCAGCCAGAGTGCTCCTTGGAGGCCAGGATGGCTAAGCTTCGTCTCTCATACTTTGGACATATTGTCAGAGGAAACAATCGTTGGAGAAGGATGTCATGCTGGTTAAGGTGGAGGGTCAAAGAAAAAGAGGAAGACCCCCAACGAGATGGATCAGCCAGGTGGCATCATTGATGGACTCGGGGTGGCAGCGGTAGTGAGATTGGCCCAGGATCGGACATTGTTTTGTTCTGCTGTGCATGGGGTCGCTATGAGTTGGTTCTGACTCGATGGCACCTGACAACAACAACAACAAGGCCCTTCCTTAGACAGCCCTAAGGCCCTTCCCGGAACTGTTCAACCTCTTCAAGCTCAGTTCATTTTCCATCATTCCCTTCAGTGCCAAATGGCTTCAAGGGGAGCCTCTAGGCCCCAGCTTCACTTCCTACACACGGCCTTACTCACCAGCCCTGGCAATCTACTGCCTTCAGGATGGCTTCCCATGGAGATGGTTCTGACTCACAGCGACCCTGTATGGGGTTTCTGATGCTGGTAAGGTAGAGGATCAGAGAAAAAGAGGAAGACCCCCCAATGAGATGGATTAGCCAAGTGGCAGCATTGGTGGACTCAAGCATGGCAACAGTAGTGAGGTTGGCCCAGGATTGGGCTGTGTTTCATTCTGCAGTGCGTAAGGTCGCTATGAGTCGGTACCGACTCGGTGACACCTAACAACAACAACAAATCTTTACAGAAGCAAAATGCCTCACCTTTCTCTCACAGAACTGCTGGCAGTTTCGAACTGCTGACCTTGAGATTAGCAGACCGACTTGTAACCACTACACTACCAGAGTTCTTTACTCTCCCCACCCCACTAGTGATGAAATCTATGTGACCGAAGGGTGTCTTACAGTCCTTTCCTGAAATCTTCCTTAATGCATTTAATCCTGGTGGGCATTCTGTTCTTAGCATCTCTCTGGTTTCTGTGGGAAATGGGAAGACGAGTGAGCATTTATTAAGTGTCCCTGAAGTACAGCAGGCAGAGTCCTTCCCCGTTCAGGGGATAGATATTACTAGCCCTATTTTATCTGCTGCAAAAGACCTCTTTAAAGTGCTAAAGAGCAAGATGTCACTTTGAGGACTAAGGTAGGCCTGACTACATTTGAGACGACTGGTACTTTCAATTGCCTCAAATATATGTGAAAACTTGATACTATATATGGAAGACTTAATAAGAATTGATGTATTACATTATGGTGTTGGCAAAGACTATTGGCTATACTTCATGGATTACCAGGAGACTGAACTAATCGGTCTTGGAAGGATAGTCAGAATGCTCCATAGAAGGGACAATGGCAAGACTTAGACATGTTGTCAAGAGGGGCTTTATCCTGGAAAAGGACATCAAGCTTGGTTAGTAGACAGTGAAAAGAGGAAGACCCTCAACAAGATGGATTAACACAGTGGCTGCAATACAACAACTGTTGTGAGGATGATGCAGGACTGGGCAGTGTTTCCTTCTGTTGTATATGAGGTAACTATGAGTTGGAACCAACTCAACAGTACCTAACAACAACATATTATATAGCGGAAGAAATGCCTGGTGATCTGCTTCCATTAAGATTACAGCCAAGACTATTACAAAAATGAGCAAGTTGTTCACCAGGGAGCCATCAAGGCAAGCAATCAAGTCCCTTCAGGACAAACCCCCTCTCAAGACTGAAACACATAGCGAATACACAAGCAGGCATGTAAGCTTACTGGTGACCACGTTGGTTTACTAGTGAGTGGAAGTGGGGGGAAGCAGGGATGAAGAGGTGGGCTGAGTCTGACCAAGTTACACAGACCCCCATCGACCTAGAGTATGGTCAGAGCTGGTTGGCCCGAAGTAGGGTGAGACCTGGGGATTCCTGAGCCCATGGACAAGGACATGGCCATGGAGGGCTAGAGCTGAGAGTGATAAGAAGTGAGGGGATACGCACAAAGGCGCCCAAACTTGCAGAGAGTGCCCACTAGTCCCAGCTTCAATGACTGGATATTCAGAACCCGACTAGAGGAAGGAAGGGGGGGGTGGGGGGTGGATTTTTTTTTTTTTTTTTTTAAAGAAAATAAGTGTAAATTGCTACAATCTGATGAACTTGACCTATACTTATGGATGTAGTAGCTAAAAATACCAACCAAAATGGAAAGAATCTTCACAGCCAGGATCATTCCCATCCCCTCTGTACACAAGGTTGATAAGGATGGGCAACCTTATCATTGGCTACCTAAAATGAGGGGGCTGTAAAGGCCTGAAGTGACTTACAAGTTTTTAAGAGGGAGTTTAGTTTCAGAGAGTGCGGGGAAAGGTAGAATCCCCAGTGAGTGGTTTCCATCCTGTCTAGACAGGTCTGGTGAAAGGAGATGGGGACAAGACTTTCATGATTCAATAGTGAGTAACTGTAATCATGACTAATTGCAATTGTCACAACTGTAAAAGTAGATGTTTTGTAGCAAAAAGGGTTGAGTGGTCGATCTTATAGTCCCAGAGTAGATGACCCTGAGACCATCAAGGGAGAAGAGAGGAAGTGGAGTGTGGGACCCAACCCAGAGAAGAGACGATCCAGAAATGGAGGCAGAGATAATGACATGGAGAGACAGAGCACCTGAGGACTCGAGACTCATGGAGGGAGAGGGGTTGTGTGCTGGTGTCCAGGGGACAGGCTTGTAGGGTGTGCACTTTGGCTATCTGAATAATTGTATATTCCTAAGTATTGTATATTGGTGCTTGTCCAAAACACACACACACAAACAGGGAATATAAGCAAATATTGTTGAATGATGAAGCATACAGGGGACTGTGAGCATTGCAATGAAACGAATACAATTGTAACCATTGTAATGAAACAAATACAATAGGATGAGTGTAAAACTGATGCTCCCCCATGTAAACTATCACTCAATTCACAATAAAAACCTCAAAAAAGATTACAGCCAAGAAAACTCTATTAAGCAGTTCTTAGCACATGGAGTTGGAATCTACAAGATAGCAAAAAAGTTTGGTATTTTAAAGTAATTATTATTGTAGGGGAAGGTTCAGTATCTTGCCTAGAGTATGGAATAGGACTGAGAGCTGGGATCTATTGTACATCCTCCAGCCCTTCTCCCTCACTCTTCTTCCCTTGGCTAGTTTCTCTTCATCCTTTGCCTCTTCCTTTCAGCCAAAGCCTAAGGCTCTCTTCTCATCTCTGTCCTCTGGATACTCTCCCCTAATGCCTCAACTTCCATTATCTCTACTTCTCTGGGTGACTCTCAAGTCTCCTTCTTTAGCCCTGGCTCCATGCCTCAGCTCCATGTCTCCACCTTTTCTGCTGGATGCCTCCCAAGCAATATGCCCACTCAACAGAGAGACCCCACCATCCTTGGCTGGGCCAGCTCCTGCTCTCTTGTGAACCCGGCTTGGTTAACTGCCGTTCAACTAGTGGCCATGGAGTGGACTCTGATGTATGGCGACCCATGCATGTCATGGTTTTCAATGGCTGATTCCTCAGAAGACTGCCAAACCTTTCTTCTGAGGTGTTTCTGGGTGGGCTTGAATTTCCAACCTAGCAGTTAGTTGCCGCATCTGTTAGCTGCTTGTATCATCCTGGGACTCCTAATTGCAGTCCCTTCTAAGTTCCCCCAAATCCATCACCAAGTCTTCTTGATTCTCCTCTGCCACAAAGCTCCTCTCCTTTCTGCTCCCACTGTAACGCCTTTAAGTTTCATGAATGACAGCAGGAAACTGGTCCTTCGGTTTCAAAAATGCCTACTTCTCTAATTTCTTCCAAACCAGCTGTCTTCCTAAAGGCCAGATGGGGTCATTTCCCTCCCCCAAACTTCAGTGGTTCCCCATCACTTACTAAATAAAAGTTCAGAGCCACAGCAGACTCCCTGTGATTCAAACCTTAGTCTTATTCCTGACGATCTTCCTCCACATACAGCATACGCCTGCCCCTCAGGACCACTGCTCTGTTCTCTCGCTGGCCTTCATCCTGCTGCCTTCGGCCATGTTCCATTCATGTGTGAGGCTGTTAAAGCTCCACGAGGTTTACTGACTCAGCTGGGATCTCACAGTTATTAAATAGAGATCCTGTTATTCGTACCCCATTCTCTTTGACTCCCAAGGCCACAATCCTCCCAGTACCCTCCGCTGTCACTCACTTAAGTCCAAATTAAACTATCTATTGTCCTTTCTTGTCACCAACGTTGGAACTGAAACACGAAGCGAGAAATAGCACATAAAGGGCAGGTACTTTCCTTCCAAAAGCGGCTTCTGGCGTGGCCACTGAGGTCTAGAAGACAGATGGGCTCCACTTCTCTATTCTTCAATGGACCCTTGCTGGGGCCTGGCAGAGGGAGGAAGGATAACGTGGCCAGCCCCCAGTGCAAAGGGCAGGCTGGGAAGACAGAGATGAGGCAGGGAAGGGAGGCAGTTGGGTGGGTCATGCAGAGGAAGTGCAGGACTCCCTGTATGAGCACCTGGGTCTGAATGGGATCAAGACTACTCACCGAGGTAGAGCATCCTCTTTCAGGATTGTACAAGCCTGTTCTCCCCATACACCAAACATGCTAAGATTGTATTTCACTGTTCCTAGACAGCTGGTCCAATCACAGCCCTCTGCCTCCACCTCAGTCCAAATGGCCCAGGATCAAATGACAGAGTCAAGTAACCATACACTAAGGATAAACAACAGACCAGATGAACCTTGGGGAGGGGTATCCAGGAAGCGAGGCACATGAGGAGCCAGTGTCCAGGGAGTCGGGCACACAGGGCTCTTGGGCTCCAGGACTTGGAGGACCTCTAACATAGCTCCAAACAATGGATGGCTTTATTGCTTCACGCTGAACACCTCATCACCCTGGAGCACCCAGTCAAAAAAAGTAGATCTGCTGGGAGCCAGAGCTAGTAGAAAGGAGCTTTTCCAGTTAGGCGGGACAAACTCGTAGCTGGGTCTCTCTCTCCAAGCCCTCATCAGACCCAACTAAGTGAGATGAAAACCAGTTTCTGGATGACATTCAGATTTGGGTCTCCTCCCTGCTGACCTTCCGGGGCTATGTACCTGCTCTTTCTGCAAGTCCCACGGGAAGCTGGGCCTCAATGGGACCACCATGGCCACAGACCTAGGACCAGCCTGCTGCTCTGACCACTAGCCTCTTGGCCAGATGTTCTGATACTTGTTGTTGTTGTTGTTAAGTGCCATCGAGTTGGTTCCAACTCATAGCAACCCTGTATAGGGTTTCCAAGGAGCGGCTCGTAACTGTTAACTGCCAACCTTGGGGTTCAAACTGACTTTGCAGTCCAATGTTTTATTTCACAGTGCTCCATCAGTAAAGTGAAATTTTCTAGGGTCTGGCTATTTGAGCATATTGGGTCTACATTCCATTCAGAGCCTCAGGCACAAACTATCACCCTGGAGTTACTGAACACTAGAAAGAATCATCATATGCTATTTCCTTTCACGGGCCCATTTTCTCTGTGTAATACTCATCTATCTGTGACCTTCAAGTAGACCCAGAATTCTGGCTTTTGTTGTTAAGTGTCGTTGAGTTGGGTCCAACTCACAGTGATCCTGTATAAGATTTCTGAGGAGCGGCTGGTGAGTTTGAACTGCCGACCTTGTGGTTCAAACCGACCTTGAGGTAGAGTGCTTATCCTATAGCGCCGCAGAGGACTCCAGTTCTGACCTAGAACAGGTCAAATGCAAATGCGCAGTAACACTTTCCAATATTTTTCCGTTTATTTTTATTCCTAGACTCCACTGCAGTCAGAAGCCCTTGACCTAATTTTTAATCTGGTTTTAACCAGATGACGCCAAGGGAGAGCTGGCAGCTCCTGATGCCCAAGTGTGCCAGCAGAGCCATGGGCAACACTCTCATGCTGAGCAATGAGATTTGAGCTTGTTCTGTGTCATTTGAGGGGGTTCCAGCCCAAGTATGACCTCAGGGGTAGAAGAAGGGCCAGAACTCAGGATGGGAACTGGCTAATACTGCCAGTGGGAGCAACAGGGGCTTAGGGGGTCTCACTGTGATAAGGGCATTTCTAATATACTACTCAGAGCCACACTCTGTGCTCCATCGCTCTAGTCACTGCAGAAAACAACAACGAGTTACTGTCACAAAAGACAAAGGGAGATATGCAAGGTAAATTCCTGTTCATGGAGAGAAACTTGATGAACTCACTGAGACAATTCCGACTCACAGGGACACTATACGACAGAGTAGGACTGCCTCATGGGGTTTCCAAAACTGTAATCTTTACGGAAGCAGACTGCCACATCTTTCTCCCTAGGGGCAGGTGGGTTCCAGCTGTAAACCTTTCAGTGGGTAGCTGAGTGTTTAACTTTTGCACCATCAAGGCTCCTTGTGGAAAGAAAATCTACCACTGCCAAAGAGTCGATTCTGACTCCGACGCTACAGGACAACGTAGAACTCCTTAGATTTCTGAGTCTGTAGATCTCCATAGACTTTGTCTTTCTCCCATGGAGTGGCTGGTGAGTCCAAATTGTTAACATTTAGGTTACCAGTTGAATGTTTAACTACTGTGTCAACAGGGCTTTTTATAGAGAAAAAAGGGGGACCTAAAGGATAAGCACTGGACTGTGAGTCACAGGGTCAGCAGTTCCAGCCCATCAGTTGCTCCACAAGCAAGAGATGATGCTTTCTGCTCCCACAAAAATTTAGGGTCTCTATGAGTCAGAACAAACTTTATGGTCCTAACAACAACAACAAATTTCTGGCAGGTAGAAAGAGCCCATTCATTCGACTGCTTTTAAGAATGTGTTGCCTTCTTACAAGTACTGAGGCAAGATCAGGGTTAGGTAAGGACTGCCTGATATATTACTGATGGACCACAAGTTGAAATCTTTCAACAAACTGATGCGGCACTGGAGGCACTCACTCATCTATGCCAAGAAATTTAGAAGACAGCAAACTGACTGGAAGAGATCCATTCCAGAGAGAGGCGATCTAAAAGAATGTAGAAATTGTTGTTGTTGTTGTTAAGTGCCGTCAGGTCGGTTCTGACCCATAGCAACCCTGTATAGGGTTTCCGAGGAGCAGCTCACTAGGCAGTATCATTAATATCACATGCAAGTAAATTTTTGCTAAAAATAATTCAAACGCAGCTGCAACATTACATTGACAGGGAACTGCCAGATGTTCAAGCTGGATTCGGACAAGGATGTGGAATAAGGAATATCATTGCTGACGTCAGATGGATCTTGGCTGAAAGAAGAGAGTACCAGAAAGATGTTTACCTGGGCTTTATTGACTATGCAAAGGCTTTCGATTGTGTGCATCATGACAAGCTATGGAAAACATCTCAGAGAATGAGAGTTCCGGAACATTTGTGCTCATGAGGAACCTGTACATAGACCAAGAAGCAGTTATTCAAACAGAACATGGAAACACTGAATGGTTTAAAATTAGGAAAGGTGTACGCCTGGGCTATAATCTATCACCATACTTATTCAATCTATATGATGAGCAATAATCCAAGAAGCTGGCTTATATGAAGAAAAACGTGGCATCAAGATTGGAGGGAGCCTCATTAACAACCTGCAATATGCAGATGATACAACCTTGCTTGCTGAAAGTGGACTTAAAATACTTACTGATGAAGATCAGAGACCACAGCCTTCAGTAAGGGTTGCACCTCAATCTAAAGAAGACAAAAATCCTCACCAATGGACCAATAAATAACATCAATATAAATAAGGAAAAGATTGAAGTTGTCAAATACTTCATTTTGCTCAGATCAACCATCAGCACTCATGGAAGGAGCAGTCAAGAAATCAAACAACATACTGCATTAGGCAAATATGCTGCACAAGACCTCTATAAAGTGTTCAAGAGCGAAGACATTGGTTTGAGGACTAAGGTGCACTCTACCCAAACAAAGGTATTTACAATAACCTCATATGCTTGTGAAAATTGGACCATGAATAAACAAGACCACAGAAGAATTAATGCATTTGAGCTATGGTGATGGAACAGAATATTAAAAGTACCATGGATTGCCAAAAGAACAAACAAATCTGTGTTGGAAGAAATATAGCCAGAATGCTCCTTAGAAGTCAGGATGATGAGACTTCACCTCTCATACTTCACAAATATTCTCAGGAGGGTCCAGTCCCTGGAGAAGGACATCATGCCTGGTAAAGTGGAAGGTCATCAAAAAAGAGGAAGACCCCCTACAAGATGGCTTGGCACAGTGGCAACAGCAGTGAGGTCACATGTAACAACGATGGTGAGGTTGGTTCAGGTCCCAGCAATGTTTCGTTCTGTTGTACTTGAGATCGCTATGAGTTGTAACCAACTCAGCGGCACCTAGCAACAAGAAGCCTGACTCCAGAATCACTGCCTATCATCCACATCGACAACTCACTGGCCACCAGGGGCTACACGTGGCTACTGAGCACCTGAAATGCAGCTGTCAGACAGAGAAGCATTGCAATACAAAATACAGACTGGATTTTGAAAACTTGAGTGCTAAAATGGAACACTTTGGATAGAGTCCATTAAATAAAATATATTATCAAAATTAATTTCACCAGTCTCATTAGTTTTTAATGTGGCTATTGGAAAAATGATCATTATATATGTGGCTCATATTATCTTTTTATTTGATAGTGCTAATTTAGACAATAGCATACCCGGTGGTTTAATTCTGAAGACTGGCAATGTTTGTAAAGGGAAACCCTTTTGCCAAAGACACTTCCGCATGATGCTCAGGGATTAGAGAATTTCACTCCAGGTCAGAGTGAGGGTGACGATTCAAAGCCCCTTCTATTTGTAGTTTGTGTTTTTCTGTTGCTATTTGTAGTCTGATATTTCCATATAAAAAATCTCCTGGTAACTACACGTAGACAAGGGGCCCTGATGGCAAAATGGGTTAACCAATGGGCTGCTAACTGAAAAGTTAGGGGTTCGACCCCACCAGCCACTCCACAAGAGAAAGATGAGGCAGCCTGCTTCCATAAAGATTGGTCTTGGCAACCCTACGGTGCAGCTGTGCTCTGTCTTTTGTGTTCCTATGAGTCAGAAGCAACTCGATGGCAGTGAGTATGGGGTTTTTTTTTTTTATACTTACACAAATGTCTTTGGAGTCCTGGTGTGGCCCTGCAGGTTAATGCGCTAGACTGCCAGATCGGTTTAAACCGCAAGGTCGGTGGTTCAAGCTCATCAGCCGTTCCTCAGAAACTCAATATAAGGATCTCTATGAGACCGAACTGACTTGACAGCACTTAACAACAACAACACAAATGTCTTTTTACTTTTCAAAGACCTCCAAGGCAACAGGAGTCCTGGTGTGGCGCTGTGGGGTAATGCATCAGACTGCAAAGTCATTTGAACTACAATGTTAGTGGTTCAAGCTCACCAGCTGCTCCTCGGAAACCCTATCCAGGGTCGCTATGGGTCAGAATCGACTCGACGGCACTTAACAACAAAGGCAATAGAAAAAATTAGTAAATCTGATTATGTAAAAAACTTGAAACTTTTACATGTGAAGGAAAGAAAAGAAGTAGACAAGCCACTAATAGGAATATTTGCTACAGCTAGCAAGGGGTTAATATAGAAAAAAAGCCATTCCAGTGAATAAAAGACATCAAGAGATACTTCACACAAAGGGATAAATTATATATAATGTACACTCTTTAATAATCAAAGACATACTTGTAAAACAATGAATTTTGTGTTGCTCTGGTTTTGTAACCAAATTATTAAAGATAATGAAGAATGAGAAAGTCCAATTCTGAGAAGGGCCGGGAAAACGGTTTCGACATTGTATGGTTCAGTTATAAAGCTGTTATGGTATTGGGGAAAGCTATTTGGCATTTTATATCAAAATACACATGATGGTAAGATCTTTAAGAATTCCAGTTCAAATAAAAGATGTGCATTAAAGCTTTTATTATAAATACAAAAGAGTGAAGACAAAAGACCTGATTGGTCCATTAGTGATCAGTGATAAAAGAGGAAGATATACCGATGCACATTCTCCGGAGCGGGGTGGTTCTATATAAGAACTAGAGTGTGAACCACAAGGTCCTTGGCTCTATCCCCCCAGCCACTCCATAGGACAAAGGTAAGGCTTTATGTTCCTTTACAGATTTATAGCCTCGGAAACCCTATAGAGGGTTGCTATGGGTCTGAACCAACTCCCTGGCACTTAGTAACAACAACAGTACTATTACAGAAAAATGTCAGAAGAAAGATGTAACAGAATAGTATAAAACTGTTTATCTCAGATGAGAGTTATATGCAGGTGATTTTTTTTTTCCTTTCCCAATTTTCCACAATATACTCAGAACACACATAAAGGATTATTTTTAGCTTACTTTGTTAAAATCAAGTAGCATAATGGATCTAAGTTAGGTTTTCTCCCATTCCGTGGGAGAAAGATGAAGTTTTCTGCTCCCATAAAGATTCACAGTCTTAGAAACTCTATACAAGGTTGTCATGAGTCAAAACCAACTCCACGGCACACCACCAGCAGTTCCACCTCAAAAATGGAAAAGGCTTCTTAAGGGTATTATTATCATTGTAATCAATAAACACTTGACCACAAGGTCAGTCTGAACTGCAGGGTCAGTGGTTCAAACTCACCAGCTACTCCTTGGAAACCCTATAAAGGGTCGTTATGGGTTGGAACCAACTCCACGGCACTTATCAACAACAAATCAATTAGAAAAGTATTTCCTATGTTCTGGATGGCAACTCACAGACATTAGCTCATCTGATTTCAATGAATTCTATTAAACTGAACTTTCAAACTGAATCCTACAAAGTTTTTGGTTCTACCTAATTCGCAGCTACACTTTCTTTTGGGTCGTTATTGTGATAAGATATCTATCACAGAACTTCTGCAGGAATACAACTTAT
This sequence comes from Chrysochloris asiatica, assembly GCF_000296735.1. NCBI lineage: Eukaryota > Metazoa > Chordata > Mammalia > Afrosoricida > Chrysochloridae > Chrysochloris > Chrysochloris asiatica. The sequence continues at coordinate 4,778,535 of NW_006408628.1, forward strand.
TGACAGCAATTACAATAATTGGCTGTGCAACCCTATCTTTAATCAGCACAATGTTTCCATCAACACTAACCCCCAATCTCTCTCTCTACCTCCTGCCCCTGGTAACCATTAATAAACTTTGACCTTCATACATTTCCCTTTTCTTGTCTTTTTATATGAATGAGGTCATATAATAGTTGTCCTTCTGTGACTATAGATCATCCAACACAATGTCTTCCAGCATCATCCATATTGCAGCATGTATCAAGACTTCATTTTTCTTACTGGCGAAGTAGTAATTTATGAACGTACCACATTTTGTTCATACATTCCTCAGATGATAGGTATCTAGGCGGTTTCCACCTTTTGGCTATTGTGAAGAGTGCTGCAATGAACGTTGGTGTACAGCTGTTTGTCTCTCTGCTTTCATATCTTTTGAGTATATATACCTAGGAGTGGAATTACTGAGTCATACAGTAGTACTATTTTTAGTTTTTGAGGAACTGCCACACTGTTTTCTACAGCTGCTATACCATTTTGCCCTCAATCACCAATGGGTAGAGGTTCTAATTTCCCCACATCCTCGACAACTGTTGCTTTCTGTTTTGTTTTCGTTTTAATCTTACTCATCCTTGTTGTTGTTGCATCCGTTCCAACTCATAGCTATTTTGTACAGGGTTTCTGAGGAGCAGTTGGTGGGTCTGAATCGCTGACCTTGTGGTTTGCAGTCCAGTGCTGATCCTGCAGCGCTACACCAGGAGTCCTGGCAATCCTTGTAGAAGTGATTTGGAACCTCACTGCGATTTTGATTGGCATCTCTCTGCTTCAATGTTTGAAATGTCCTCTTTGGTAAAAGGTTTACTCAACTCCTTTAGACAGTTTATGGCTGAGTTGTCTTTTTTTGTTGTCAAAGTTTCATATATATTTTGGTTACTTCTGTTTGTGCTTTTGTTATATTTGAGAATTCATTGGTTAAAGCTAGGTCAACAGCACTGCAGAGCTTTTTCTCCAAACAATTTTATGGTTTTAGTTTGCACATTTAGGTCTTTAATCCAATTTAAATTTGTCTCTGTGGATGGTGTAAGGCGGGAACCTTGTTTTATTTTTCTGCAAGTGGAAATCCAATTTTCTCAGCATCTTTATTGAAGAGACTCTTCTTTCCCCATGTAATGGACTTAGCACACATGTCAAAAACCAGATGACCATAGAGTTGAGGGTTTATTTCTGGACTTTCAATCTTATTGCATTAGTTTCTATGTCCATTGTTCTATCAGTACCAAGCTGTTTTGATTATGGTCGCTGTATGCTGTTGTTAAGCGTTGTTGTATCAGTTTCAACTCAGCAATCCTGTGTAGGGTTTCCGAGGAGTGGCTGGTGGGTTTGAACTGCTGACCTTGAGGTTAGCAGTCCAATGCTTATCCTACAATGCCACACACTGAGACTCCACATATAGTATAGTTAAGGAAATAGGAATTCTCCTACTTTGTTCCTCTCTTTCAACATTGTATTAGCTAGTCAAGGCCTTGTGCCTTTCCATATCAAGTTGCGGACTGGTTTTTTTATTTCTATAAAGAAAACTGATGACATTTGATCAGGATGGCATTGCATTTACAGGTAGCTTTGAACAGTGTTGACATCTTAACAATATTATAATATTCTAAATTCATGAACAGAGAGAGAACATCTTTTCATTTACCTAAGTCTTCTTTAATTCTGTTAGTTTTCATTACATATGTTCTTCACATCCTAGTTAGATTTATTCCTAATTATCTTTTCCTCCTGTATGTTACTATTTTTGCCCATTCCAAAGACAAGTGACCCAACAGAATGTAGAAATCATAGGACAATATCTTTGTATCCCATACGAGTAAAGTTTTATTAAAGGTAATACAGAAATGGCTGCAAGCATACATTGACAAAGAACTTCCAGAGGTTCAAGCCGGATTCAGAAGAGTATGTGGGACGAGGGATATCATTGCTGATGTCCGATGGATTGTAGATGAAAGCAGAGAATACCAGAAAGATGTTTACCTGTGCTTTACTGACTACGCAAAGGCTTTCAATTGTATGGATCATGACAAGCTACAGACAACATTGAAAAGTATGAGTATTCCTGAACACTTAATTGTGCTCATGAGGAAACTGTACATGGACCAAGAGGCAGTTGTTCGAAAAAAACATGGGAACACTGAATGGTTTAAAATTAAGAAAGGTGTGTGGCAGGGTTGTATTCTTTCACCATACTTATTCAACCTGTATGCTGAGCAAATAATCTGAGAAGCTGGGTTATATGAAGGAAAATGTGGCATCAGGATTGGAGGAAGACTCATTAACAAGTACGGTATTAACAAAACTGTACTTGTTAACAAGTACTGTTTGTTAACACATTAACCTGCCATATATGCAGATGATACCACCTTGTTTGCTGAAAGTGAAGAGGACTTAAAATATGTATTGATGTAGAGCAAAGAGCACAGTCTACAGTATGGATTGCATCTCAATGTCAAGAAAACAAAATTGCTCACCACTGGACCAATAAACAACATTCTTATCAATGGAGAAAAGATTGAAGTTGTCAAGGACTTCATTCTTCTTGGATCAACTATCAACACTCATGGAAGCAGCAGTCAAGAAATCAAACAATGTACTGCATTAAGCAAATCTGCTGCACAAGATCTTTTTAAAGTGCTAAAGAGCACAGATGTCAGCTTGAGGACTAAGATGCACCTGACCCAAGCCATGATATTTTCAATAACCTCATATGCATGCAAAAGCTGAACAGTGAATAAGGAAGACCATAGAAGAATTGATGCTTCTGAGTTATGGTGTTGGAGGAGAATATTGAAAGTGCCATGGGCTGCCAAAAGTGCTCCTTGGAGGCCAGGGTGGCCAAACTTCATCTCTCATACTTTGGACATATTGTCAGGAGGGACCAGTCACTAGAGAAGGAGATCATGTTTGGTAAAGTGAAGGTCAGAGAAAAAGAGGAAGATCCCCACCGAGATGGACTGGCAAACTGGCAGCATCAATGGCTCAAGCGTGGCAACAACTGTGAGGTTGGCCCAGGACGGCGCAGTGTTTTGTTCTGTTATGCACAGGGTCGCTATGAGTCAGTACTGACTTGATGGCACCTAACGACAACAACAATATATTACTACAAATGAAATCATTTCCCTAATTGCCCTTTTCAATTTCTCTTTGCTGGTGTATAGAAATGCAACTAATTTTTGTTTGTTAACACTGTACCTTGCAGCTTTGCTAAATTCCTCTATTAGCTCTAGAAGTTTTCTTGAGAACCTTTTCGGCTGTTTTTGTTCAGTGCTATCAAGCCATCTCTGACCCATAACGACTCTATACATAACAGAAGGAAACACTGCTTGGTTCTGTCATCTTCACAATTGTTATGTTTGAGTCCAACATGTCAATCTATCTCCTCGGGGGTCTTCCTATTTGTCACTCATCTTCTATTCTAACAAGTATATTCTTTTCTAGAAACTGATCTCTCCTGATAACATTCCCAAAGTACTTGAGCCCTTCTTATCTTCTAAGGAGCACCCTGATTGTACTTCTTCCAAGACAAATTTGTTTGTTCTTCTGGCACTCCATCGTAATTTCAATATTCTTTTCTTTATCAACACCACAATTCATATGCATCGATTCTTCTCCTGTCTTCCTTATTCACTGTCCAGTTTTCACATGCATATGTGGTGACTGAAAATACCAATTAGCTCCTCTAGATAAATATGCAATGTTATCCATAGTTTATTATGATCCACACAATAGAAGCCTTTGTATAGTCAAAGGTATTCTTTCTGGTATTCTGTGCTTCCAGCCAGGATCCGCTTAACATCAGCAATAATATCTCTCATTCCACATTCTCTTTTGATTCTGTCTTGAATTTCTGGCAGCTCCCTGCTGGTGTGCCGCTACAACCATTTCTGAATAATCTTCAGCAAAATTTTACTTGCATGTGATATTAATGATTTGTTGTTGTTGTTAAGTGCCGTCGAGTCGGGTCCGACCCATAGCGACCCTGTACAGGGTTTCCGAGGGTGTAAATCTTTACGGGAGTAGAAAGCCTCATCTTTCTCCCGCGGAGCGGCTGGTAGTTTCGAACCGCTGACCTTAAGGTTCGCAGCCCAATTCGTAACCACTACGCTACTAGGGGTCAATAAATTCTGCATGTCGTAGGGTCACCTTTCATTGGAATTGACACAAAAATTGGATCTCATCCAGATGGTTAGCCAGGTAGCTGTCTTTCAAATTTCTTGGCACAGACTAGTGAGTAATCCCAGCACGGCATCAGTTTACTGAAACCTTTCAATTGGTATTTTATCAATTCCTAGAGTTTACTCTTTTGGGGATTTTCCATATATAGGATCCTATCATCCACCAACAGAGATAATATTACTTCTTTTCCAATCTGGATACCTTTTATTTCTTTTTTCTGTCTTGGTGCTCTGGCTAGGACCCATAATATAATATTTAATAGAAGTGGTGAGAGCGGGTACCCTTGTCTTGTTTCCAGTCTCAAGGTGAATGCTCTCAGTCTTTCTCCATTAAGTATTATATTGGCTGTTGGCTCTCCATAGGATTTGCAATGGCTGAATTTCAGAGCAGATCATGAAGCCTTTCTCCTGAGGCAATTTTATTGTTGTTGTTAGGTGTCATCGAGTCAGTTCTGACTCATAAGAAAACCTGTATAGGGTTGCCAAAGCCGTAAATCTTTATAGAAGCAGAAAGCCTCATCGTTCTCCCTCCAGCAGTTGGTGGGCCTGAACTGCCGACACTGTGGTTAGCAATCCAGTGCTTATCCTACAGTGCCACCAGAGTTCCTTGTTTTTGGACAAATAAGTATTTAGAATAAAGACATCCAAAATATTTGATAGGCTTCCTGGAAAGTGTCATGAATGTTACACAACAATCAGAGTTACAAAATGTATTTTGTTTATAATTTAAATGTGTTCTATTGCATGTGGTAACCCACTGACCCTCACTTGGACTAGCATTGAAAGGTGTATACCTAAAGAGAGAGGGGGACTTCTAGGGAGACAGTCTCAATGCCTCAGATTTTTTTTTCCACTTCCTCTGAGCTGCTTAATTGTCTGAATTTTTGAAATTATAAGTAAAGGTTGACATGGGGTAAGATCAATGATCCATGAGCAAATTTGATTTAACAGCCTGTGTTTGCCTGCCCCATCCTCATCACAGGATTCCTACTGTCTAACTTTTCCATAGCTTCACTGCCATTTAGACATTCTCTAAATCATCCATATCTTTCTTTAAGACACACAGTTGCAAACTAAACTTCTCCAATCACACTCTGTACATTTCTAGCATACTACATCCCAACAAACACAACCCTTTCACAAGAGACAAAAGATGCTTGCTCTCCACGTCACCTGTGAAAGAAAACGGGGCTCATTTAACTGCTGGGCATGATGATTTCAAGCCAGGCCTTGTGACACATTTTCCCTTACAATTCTAGTACCTCATTCATCGTCTATTGTTTACTCCTTTGTATTTTTCTAGTGTTCCTGGCCCCCCTACTCAAGTGTTTGGGGTGACCCCAACAAAGCCTAAAGCATGATGTAATGCCACAAGCCTCAAAGCAAAGTAACCACTTAAGCTAAAACCATCCTATAATTGCTTGGAAACTCGCTGGTTAACACATTTGTTTGTAATTACCTCATCTTTATTGGCTATTATAGACACATGGACGACTCTTTGCCAAGCCAATTAGGAAGTTGCTTATGAATCCTGAATTCAGCAGCCATTTCCAGTTTTCAAGAACTTTGCCTTGTCAGTCACCTGCCTGGTTGCTCATCATCATGGCAGGCTTTAATTATTCAAACAAGGCCCCTAACACAATTCCTAAGAACTGAAATTTCCAGAATGTAGAGAGAGGAAAATAGTGTGGCACTAACCCATGACAGAGTACGTTTTACCATGTTTGGAAATTACAGTGTATTGTTTGAGCTTAGGCTACACTCACATAATAGCTGTAAAGTTGTTTTTCAAAAGTGAAAAAAAATCACCAGAAAGTATGATCAACGTTTTCTGCCCAAAAATAAATATGGAAGAAAATTCTCTATTTCTAAAGAGGATTTCTCCTTCCAAAGTATCATAAATCAGTGGACGTAGACGCCCTCCTCAAAGGATTTGGTGATGCAACCTATTTGTATGAAAAATAAAATCAGAAAGTAATTTGAGCGCCTCCCCAAAATAAAAAAAGTCCTTTGAGCCAAGTCTATGAAGAACAAACCAAAGGCAAAGTTTGGATGTCCCTCAGCAAAGTTCTGTAAACTTTCTATAAAGAGCCTAAGAGTAAATACGAGGGTGTTTCAAAGAGTTCATGGAAAATAGAATTAAAAGATAATGGCAATGACTTCTGGCAAAATGGCAGACCAGGCGGCATGCTATACAAACCCTCTCCAACAGAGATACAGAAGACCATACCAAACAGATGTAGAGGACAGTCCTGCAACTCTGAGCTTCAGAAGGAGGGATAGGGAAGTGGGCTGAAGGCTTACTAGGAGAAGCTGAACAGGCATGCCAAGAAAAAAAGAGACAGACAGGTGAGCTGTGTCGGCCACTCTGATGCAGCACAGCCATCTAGAACTTTGCACATGGCTTTGGAAGCAGATGGCGACTTCGCAGATGCACACTAGTAACTGGCAACAACACAGGTGCGGTTTGTTCTTGTTCCCCACTCTCCCCTGATGACCAGGAGCATAGCCAGTCCCAACCCTCATCCACCCACAACACAGCCTTGCTCCCAAGGCAGTCAGAGCCAAACACTTACAAGTTACGCAACTGTGAGGTAATCATTCTGAGTTGGGTGTTCTCTGCACCAACACCAGCACCTGGATTCAGGGGAGCCTTGCTTTGGACCTGAAGAACTGGTACCAACCAGCCCTGGACTACCAGGAATATTCATGACTAGCTAGCCTGCTTCCTGCTGCCCTCTGGGCCTGAAAGTCCCTTATCCCAGCTGCTTTGGAACCTACATGAACTACTTCCAGAATGGCTGTCTCTGAACAAACACACTTAATGCTTATAGGAGCTCCAGCTTGGCCTGGGAGCACTGCTGTCTCATCCTTCCCCCAACTGCAGAACAAGGGAAAACTGAATGGTTTAAAATTAGGAAAGGTTTATGCCAGGATTCTATTCGTTCACCATACGTATTCAACCTGTATGTTGAGCAAATAATCCAAGAAGCTGGGTAATATGGAAAGAAACCCGCAGCATCAGGATTGGAGGATGACTCATTAACCACCTGCGATATGCAGATGCTACAACCTTGCTTTCTGTAAGTGAAGAGGACTTAAAATACTTACTGATGAAGATCAAAGACCACAGCCTTTGGTATGCATTGCACCTCAATGTAAAGCAAACAAAAATCCTCACCACAGGACCAATAAACAACATTCATATAATATAAATGGAGAAAAGATTGAAGTTGTCAAAGACTTCATCACTCGTTTTAGTGCTTGATGCATAAATTTAAATAATTACAGTATTAACTGCCCTTCCGTGTAGGCATATGGATATCATCCTATCCGAGACAGCATTATACTTTAAGATAGCTCTTGGAATGCTCTTTCTGACTATGAATTCAAGACCATTCCTCTACAGTACTTCATTCCCGGCATAGTAAACCATATGACTAATTCAAAATGGTCAATACCAGTCCACTTCAGTTCATAAGGCCTAGCACATCGATCTTTATGTATTCCATTTAACTGTTGACGCCTTCCAATTTTCCTAGATTCATACTTCATACATTCGATTTTTGCAGCTCTTTCTTCTCATTTTGAGTTGAGCCCCATCAGCAAATGAAGATCCCAAAAGTTAATCTCCATCCATGTCATTAAGGCCTCCTATACTTTGAGGAAACAGCTCTTTCCCATTCGTATTTTGAGTGCCTTGTAATGTGAGGGGCTCATCTTCCAGCATTATATCAGACAGTGTTCCACTGCTATTCATAAGGTTTTCAGTGGTCAAACATTCAGAAGTGGTCTGCCTCTCCTTCTGCCTAGTTTGTCTTAGTCTGGAAGCTCATATGAAACCTGTCCACCATGGGTGACTCCGCTGGTATTTTAAATACTGGTGTCATAACTTCCAGAATCACAGCAGCACAATGAACACCAGATTATGATAAACTGACAGACAGGTGTTGGCATTAACCATTGTTGTTGTTAAGTGCCGTCAAGTTGGTTCCAACCCATAGCAAGCCTGTATAGGTTTCTGAGGAGCAGCTGGTGAGCTTAAACCACCAACTTTGTGGTCAAACTGACTTTTCAGTCCAGCACATTAGCCCACAGTGCCACACCAGGACTCTGGCATTAGCTATTGTTGTTGTTGTTGTTGTTGTTAAGTGCCGTCGAGTCAGTTTCAACCCATAGCGACCCTGAACAGGGTTTCCGAGGCTGTAAATCTTTACAGGAGCAGATCGCCTCATCTTTTTCCCGCGGAGCGGCTAGTAGTTTCGAACTGCTGACCTTGCGGGTCTCAGCCCAATTAGTAACCACTACACTACCAGAGCTCCTTGGCATTAGCTATTAAGAGTGCTGCAAATCTAATCAACAATGAGATATCTCACCCTAGAATTAATGACAAAGGTCAGAAAAAAAAACACCACCACAAAATCTGGCGAAGGTATGGAAATACTGGGACTCTCCTATAGTGCTACTAGGACTGTACATGATACAAACACTATTCAAACAATACGATGCTGCCTAAAAAACTTGGAAATAGAAATACCATATGATCCAGTGCTTATCCTACAGCACCTCATCAGGATTCCATGGTAGATCATACAAGGGACAAAATTATGAAAATTTCTTAAGACATTATAAAACACCTTGAAATAATGAGTTGCTGGGCCCAAGGGCTCAGGACCATAGTGTCTGAAGACACCATAATCATTCAGCATAATGTAGTCCACAAAGATGATGTTATACATCCTACTTATTTTGCCCATATTTTGCCCTTGTTGTTAAGTTGTTAAGTGCCATCGAGTCGATTCCGACCCATAGCAACCCTGTATTTGAACCTTGCAGTTCAAATGACTTTGCAGTCTGATGTATTTGCCCACAATGCCATACCAGGATTCCATAGAATCCATCAATATTGCAAGTCGAGGCTTGATTTTTCCCTTCCATTCAGTTGAAGTAGTGCTTAAAGTGTTCTCCCCTCGGACTACAACATTACATTATATGGCAATAATTCGTCTTTTCAAGCTGCCCTTTGAATTTTTCTGCTCAGCTCTTTTACTTCATCATTTCTGCTATTAGCTTGAGCTACTCTATGTTTACTATAATAAAATATGCAAAGATTTAGAGTTAGAAAACCAAAAGGGAAGAACACGGTCAGTATTTCTC
>NW_006408628.1:4793879-4804119 GCF_000296735.1 Chrysochloris asiatica
GAACCGACTCCACCGCACATAACAACAAGTTCAAAGTATGAGACATGAAGTCTGGCCATCCTGGTCTCCAAGAGCACTCTGGCTGAACTTCTTCTAATACAGATCTCTTTGTTCTTTTGGTAGCCCATGGTACTTTCAATATTCTCCTCCAACACCATAACTCAAATGCATCAATTCTTCTAGTCTTCCTTATTCACTGTCCAGCTTTCACACGCATATGAGGCTATTGAAAATACCATGGCTTGGGTCAAGTGCACCTTAGTCCTCCAACTGACATCTTGGCTCTTCCACACTTTAAGAAAGTCTTGTGCAGTAGATTTGCCTAATAGAATACAACATTTGATTTGACTGCTGCTTCCATGAGTGTTGATGGATGATCCAAGTAAAATGAAGTCCTTGACAACTTCAATCTTTTCTCCATTGATAAGAATATTGTTTATTGGTCCAGCAGTGAGGATTTTTGTTTTCTTTACACTGAGATACAATCCATGCTGAAGGCTGTGCTCTTTGATCTTCATCAGTAAATGTTTTAAATCTTTTTCACTTTCAACAAGCAAGGTTGTATCATCTGCATATTGCAGGTTGCTAATCAGTCTTCCGCCAATCCTGATGCCACATTTTTCTTTATATAACCCAGCTTCTTGCGTTATTTGCTCAGCATACAGGCTGAATAAGTATGGTGAAAGAATACAACCCTGGTGCACACCTTTCCTATTTTAAACCATTCAGTGTTCCCATGTTCTGTTCGAACGACTGCCTCTTGGTCTAGGCACACATTCCTCATGAGCACAATTAAGTGTTCTGGAATACTCATTCTCCACAATGTTGTCTATAGCTTGTCAGAATCCACACAATCGAAAGCCTTTGCGTAGTCAGTAAAGCACAGGTAAACATCTTTCTGGTATTCTGTGCTTTCAGCCAAGATCCATCTGACGTCAGCAATGATACCCTCATTCCACGACCTCTTCTGAATCCAGCTTGAATCTCTGGAAGGTCTCTGTCAATGTATGCTTGCAGCTGTTTTTGTATTACCTTTAGTAAAACTTTACTCACATGGGATATCAAAGAGATTGTCCGATGATTTGTCTGCATTCCGTTGGGTCACCTCTCTTTGGAATGGGCACAAATACAGATCACTTCCAATCAGTGGACCAGATAGTTGTCTTCCAAATTTCTTGGAATAGATGAGTGAGTGCCTCCTGTGCTGCTTCATTTTTTTAAGTATTTCAATTTGTATTCCATCAATTCCTGGTACCTTGTTCTTTGTCAATTCCTTCAATGCACCTTGGACTTCCTCCAATATCATTGGCTCTTGATCATATGCTACCTCTTAAAATGGTTTAACATCAACTATTTCCTTTTGGTACAGTGATTCTGTGTATTCTTTCCATCTTATTTTGATGCATTCTGCATCATTCGATAATTTGCCCAGAGAATCCTTCAATAACGAAAGTTGAGGCCTGAATTTTTTCTTCAGTCCCCTCAAATGCTGAGCGTGTTCTTCCCATCTGGTTTTCTGACTCCAGATTTTTGCATATTTCGTTATAATATTTGACTTTGTCTTCTCAACCTGACCTTTGAAATTTTCTGTTCAGCTCTTGTATCTCCTCATTTATTCCATTTGCTTTAGCTATGCAAGTTTCAGAGTCTCTTCTGATATCCATTTTGATCATTTCCTTTTTTCTTGTCTTCTTAATGACTTTTTGCTTTCTTCCTGTATGATGTTCTTGATGTCATCCTACAACTTTTCTGGTCTTCGGTCTTTAGTGTCTAATGTATCAAATCTGTTCTTCAAATGATCTCTAAACTCAGTGGGGTATATTCAAGGTCATATTTTGGCTCTCATGGACTTGATTTCATTTTCTTCAGCTTCAGTCTGAATTTACATATGAGCAATTGATAGTCTATTCCACAACCTGCCCCTGGCCTTGTTTTAGCTGATAATATGGAGCTCTTCCACCGTCTCTCCACAGATGTAGTCAATATGATTTCTGTGTATTGCATCTGATGAGGTCCATGTGTATAGTCTCTTATGCGGTTTGAAAAAAATGTTATTTGAAATGAACAAATCATTGGTTTTGCAGAATTCTATCACATAATCTCCAGCATCATTTCTATCACCAAGACCATATTTTCCAACTACTGATCCTGCCTCATTATTTACAACCTTTGCATTCCAATCGCCAATGATTTTCAATAAATATTGATTGCATGTTTGATGAATTTCAGGTTGAAGAAGTTGGTAGAACTCTTCTATTACATCCTCACTGGCTTTAGTGGTTGGTGCGTAAATATGAATAATAGTGGTATTAACTGGTCTTCACTATAGGCACATGGATATTATCTTATCACAGACAGTGTTGTACTTCATGACTGATCTGGATATGTTCTTTTTGACAATGAATGCAACACCATTTTTCTTCAATTTGTCATTCCTGGCATAGTAAACCATGTGTTTGTCAGATTCAAAATGGCCAAAACCAGTCCATTTCCACTCACTAATAATGCCTACGTAGTGGTTACGAATCGGGCTGCGAACCTTAAGGTCAGCAGTTCGAAACTACCAGCCGCTCCGCAGGAGAAAGATGAGGCTTTCTACTCCCGTAAAGATTTACACCCTCGGAAATCCTGTACAGGGTCGCTATGGGTCGGAACCAACTCGACGGCACTTAACAACAACAACAACAACAATAATGCCTAAGATATCGATGTTTATGCGTTCCATTTCATTTTTAACAATTTCCAATTTTCCCAGGTTCATGCTTCGTACATTCCATGTTCCAATTATTAATGGATGTTTACAGCTGTTTCTCTTCATTTTGAGTTGTGCCCCATCAGCAAATGAAGGTCCCGTGGGCTTTTCTCTCATGGGCTTTACTCCATTCGCATCATCACGGTCAACTCTACTTTGAGGCAGCTCTTCCCCAGTCACATTTTGAGTGTCTTCCAACCTGAGGGGCTCATTTTCAGGCACTAATTCTGACAGTGTTTCTCTGCTATTCATAAGGTTTCAGTAATTAAATACCTGGAAGTAGTTCATCTCTCCTTCTTCTTAGTCTGTCTTTGTCTGGAAGCTCATCTGAAACCTGTCCACCGTGGTGACCCTGCTGGTATTTAAAATACCACTGGCATAGCTTTCAGAATTATAGCAACTGACAAGCTACCACAGTACGACAAACTGACAGATGAGTGATGGAACTTTGAATTTAGGGAACCCGAATCTTTTTTGATGGGCCTTAAGTCAGTCTGGCCTTTACTCCAGAGGTAGACACTAACTATCTCTACCTTCCAAGGCTGTTTGCTATATAACATCCTTGAAGAGATAATTCCTAAAGGACAGACATACAGTACTTCTGCTAACAGGATACCAAAGATCCAGGAGCCCCATGGAGAACTGTCTTAAACAGAGGGCCAGGTCTGCTCAGGAATCCCAAGGACTGTGAGCTTCCTAGATTAGTAACAGATCACTGGGAAAGAAAAAAATGTTGCAACGGTAAGAGACAAATATGCATTTTCTACTTGATTTGTTTGACAATTATTCCCATTCCTCTTAGAACAAATTCAGCATTCTCACCAGGGCTTACCAGGTTCTACATGTTGCATGGCCCCATTCTTTCTCTTGCTCCCTCGGCTGCAGCCACACTGCGCTTCTTGCTGTTACTGGGTTAGACCAAGCTTATTCCTGCCTCAGAAGACCCTCCACATGTGTTGTTCCCTCTGCCTGGAATGTCCTTCGCAAGGCTAACTCCCTCATCTCAGTTCTCTGCTCTCCACTGCAAAGTCATTTTCTATCAACAGATATTGCCTTCTTTTTCTTCAAAGCACTATCCCCACCTGGCATTATAAGCATCTGTTTATTTGTTGTCAGTGTCCCCTCAGTAGAATGTAATGACAGCACGCAGGCTCTGGTCAGTGTCTGTATCTGACCTCCAATAAAAAGAACTTTGACCTTATCAATGGCATGACCGCTGAATTAACACAACAAATGAAACACAGGAATCCATCTGTCAGGTATGAGTTTTCTATGTGAAACTCCTGAATAAAATGAGTATGACCCAAGATTCTGTAACTCTAAACGTTCCGAATGATCTGTACAGCAGTACTTGGCGCAGTGGATAAGTTCTGGGTCTGAGCGCCAACTCTACCTGGACTAGCAAGTCATTGAACCTCCCTGACATCAGTTTCACCTGCTGTAAAATGGGAGGTACCCACCTTCCCAACACCACAGGTGTAGGCACTCAAATGTTCCCCATGAAAGCATTCTTTAAGGAAAAGAGCTGTGCAAAGGTTAGGGCCTAGTAAGCAAAGCATCACAGCAGCTGTGACTAGTGAAGAAACACTAGCGTCAACTCTTCCCAATCTGGAAGCAGAGGTTCAGTAGAAAACCATCTTTCAGAACTAGCTTCACACTTGCCTTCTCTAGTTCCCATATGCCCAGAGGTGCTTTTATCGCCAAGTATCACATTAAAATAGGGCAAAAGATAAGAACTCTGTTATGGCTTAAGATATTAAGGTAAGGTCTGAGGAACCAATGAAATGCTAAAATGCTATGCTTTTGGACTCTGAGCAATTAAAGGTCTAAATACATTTGGGCCTGAAAGTGCTCCTCCCAACGACCAGATTCCACTGTCAAATGAGAAGCTCACAAAAAGATTAGCGGGGATGGAAATAGCCCAAGCAAACAAAATGAAGCAGGGTGGCTGGCTACAGCAAGTATTGGCTTTGCTGGCTTCCCTTCCAGACCAGCTACATGGCCTTGCTCTCTGTAACAAGAATAAGAGGGAGAGGAATCGGGAGCTGGAGAAACAAGAGACCAAGAAAAACCTTTCAAAACTAGGACAGAGGAACAGGTAGAGTAAGTGGTATGAACAGCAGCCAGTGTTTCAACACCAGCTACGGATCTGCCAGATAAAAAGGGGAATCGTTTTCAAATGCCCCTGCTTTGCCTAGCCCCCGTCAGATGAGAAGGACTTTCTGAGCACTGCCAATTAGCTGCTCACATTGTCCTACTGTCTTCTCACTCAACGATCTTCCAGGTGCTCATCCCTCTCACCAACACAGCCTCTGCAGCCCCTTGCTTGGGACAAGTGGTCTGAATTGGCCTTGACTTCCACCCTCAGGCCCAGTTCCCATCCCAAGAGTCCTGGATTCCAAACCTCCAACCCCAAAACCCACAGCAACATTATCCATGGACGTATCTGGAAACCCTGCAAGAATCATCGTCAGCCTCTCTGCTCAAACAACCTCTCCTCTCCTTCATATTTCACCAGTTAGGATGAATTTAGGTTCACCAGTTCCTCTATGAAAATTTCAAAGCAGGTTAAGTTCATCAGTCATTTGCACTTCCCACTGATTTTGGTGGGCTTTCTCTTAACACCTGCTTCTCTCTAACTGCTGGTTGGGCTGAGCCTGCATAGAATGAATATGCAACAGCAAAAACAACAACATTGCATTGGATGGAAAGATGAGAGGAAAAAAATTGAGGATTGTGGTGTCTGGGATGCAAGCCAAGCTTGGTGCGAAGCCAATGGTAGCGGGTGAATGACCCAGGAGAGGGACCCTCCAGAAGTGAGAGGGAACTCAGAACAGAGGGGGGAGGTTCAGTTTGCAGACACATCTTTGGGGAAGGGCTGAGGATAGCTCTAAGGTGCAGGGCTACTTCAAGAGTCTAGTTGATCTTAGACATGTGAGTCATGTCCTCCAAGTCTCTGGTGGCCAAGGCAAAGGGACTGTGGCTCCAGAGTGTGCAGCCACTCCACACTAGAAGAAGCTGAAACCTCACTAACTTTAGAGTGGTAACATAATATAACCCAAACAGCAACAGACATTTTGAATTAAATTGTGGTGTGGCTGCAAACCACGAGGTCAGCGATTCAAACCCACTAGCCGCTCCTGGGAAACTCTATATAGGGTCATTATGAGTCAGAACTAACTCAAAGTCACTTAACAACAACAAGGCAACAGAGACATTTTCAAAATTTACTCTGTTTTTGCAGATTGCCTGGTGTGGCGCTGTTGGTTAATGCAAAGTCAGTTTGAACTGCAAGATACCAGTTCAAGTTCACCAGTTGCTCCTTGGAAACCTTTCTATGCAAGGCCGCTATGGGTCAGAACCACCTTGACAGCACTTAACAACAACAAAAAGGTTGGGTTGAATGGGTGATTCCTTGATCGGCCCATGGTCTAAAACCTCTCTGGTCTAACAAGTTGTCTGTTGCCATTCCCATTTCTAACTTGCCTCAGGGTCTCCTTAATTGTAAATATAGCTGGGAAAGTGATTGAGGCCAATGAACCAAAGGTCATATCTCTGAAATACCCACTGTGCTTAACCACAAACTCAAACTGCAGGGAATTTTTATCTCCACCACTTATACCCATTCTCACAACTCTGGCTAGTTTACCAAAGCTGGCCCAAAGAAAGCTACAATAACTGAACACCAAAAACAAACCAGTATTTTGGTTATACTATTAAAGGTGAGGAGTCCTGGTGTGGCGCTGTGGGTTAATGCACCAGACTGCAAAGTCATTTGAACTGCAAGGTTGGTGGTTCGAGCTCACCAGCTGCTCCTCAGAAACCGTATACAGGATGGGTCCTTAGGTTGGAACTGACTACACGGCAGTGGAGTGAGTTAATGCGCTGGACTGCAAAGTCAGTTTGAACTGCAAGGTCAGAGCTTCATCAGCCACTCACTTGTAAACCCTTTACAGGGTCACTATGGGTCAGAACTGACACTTAACAAAACCACCATTAAAGGCGAGGAATCCTGGTGTGGCACTGGACCACAAGGTCCATTTGAACTGCAAGGACGGTGGTTCAAACTCACCAGCCACTCCTCACAAACCCTATACAGAGTCACTATCGGTCGGAACTGACTCGGAAAGCACTTAACAACAACATTAAAGGTGAGGCCCAGCCACACCCCATATGTCTTGCTCAGTATCTGGGCCTGGTTAATCACAAGAGCACCTGGTTCTTCTGGTTCTTTGTTGAAAATGTGATTCCCAGGCCAGGACTGGCAACCTGTGGTCCCCATGTACTCTTCCTGTACGCCGCCAGGGCACCTCTAAAGCAAAATTCTTTAGGGAAGAAGGAATTTGGTCATCTTGATGCAGGTCCATTGAAAATGATCCCAAGTTAAGTGTTTTAATAACAATGACAACAGTGAAGAGGTAGGGTGCTTGGGTGTGGATTTACCTCTCCAAAGCTAATTTGTCATTAAGTATGACAAATTATTTCAAGAGGGTGTACCCAATTCTTAATCATGAGCTATGTGGCCTGCCTCTTTAATTGCAAAAACATAAAATGGCACAACTCAATCCTTGCTTCTAAAACAAGACCAAGGCACTGGTGCTGTAAATAGCAGGGTCACGTGTAGCAAATTATGCAACAACAGGTAGCCAAGGACATAGCACCCAAATGGGAGGTTTGCTTCATAGCAAGAAAAATACCATCTCATTCCTGAGCATGTTGGGGATTGTAAATCTGAGAAGCAGCAGATCTAAGCCCCAAGAGAACAGAGCAGCTGTTTCCCTTTCTCTCCCATTTTCAATCAAAACAAAACAACAAAGAAAGCTGTTCTTATCGAATTCCCCTCACAACCCTTCCAGAAACTCGCCAGCTGAACCACGGCCACGTCATGTGTCCCAGTGTGTGGGTATCAAGGGCTCTCTCACAGGCTCCGTGTAATTATGGTTATTCTGAGAGATGCAAGAGCAGCCAGAGGAAGGGGAGTGGAGAACAAGTCGACAAAGGAGGCTCTGTCATTAGCATCCGAATTCACAGGCAGTAGGAGGGGACCAGAACTGCAGAGAAAGAGCTGGATTTAGAAGCAGCATCTTACTACATCATAAAGACAAATTTATAACACTGTAAAGATCAATGTTGACTGATGGCTTCATACACAATCTGCTTGCTACCAAAATCGAAACCCACTGTTGCCAAGTCAATTCCAACTCATAGCAACTTCCTTTATACACACTACACACACCATACCACACACAAACACACAACAAAATCAAGCAAGGCAGTTTAGAAAACCCAGGGAAATAGTTCACACAAAGTATGTGTTGTGAACTCACAGGGAGAACCCATTGCCACAGACTGGTTTCCAACTCACAGTCACCCTACAGAACAGAGTAGAGCTGCGCTCTAGGGTTTCTAGGATGCATTTGAATTGTGGTGCTGAGACATTTCTAATATACCACAGACTGCCAGAAGAATAAACAAATCTGAATTGAATGAGACACATCCAGAAAGCCCCTTGGAAGCAAAGATGGCAAGACTACATCGCATACACTTTGGACAAGTTCCCAGGAAGGAACAGTCCCTGGAGAAGAGCCTCGTGCTTGGTAAAAGGTCATCGAAACGGAGGAAGACCCTCAACCAGATGGACTGACACAGTGGCTGCAACACTGGGTACAAACAACAACTAGGAAGATGGTGCAGCGCCAGGCAGTGTTCCCTTCTATTGTATAAAAGGCCACTCACTGAGTCGACATCTGAGTCCTGGTGTGGCACCTGAGGGGAAGCACTCAACCTCAAGGGCAGTTTGAACCACAAGGGCACTTAACAACAACAACAAAATCTTTATGGGAATAGATAGCCTCATCTTTCTCCCAAGGAGTGGCTAGTGGGTTTGAACCCCTGATCTTTCTGTTAGCAGCCCAAAGCTTAACCCATTGCACCACCATGGCTCCTTAATAAAGATAATCTCATGTTAACTTTTGTTAGCAACTTTTTTTCAACAGTACAGAAAGTTAAAGAAAATCAAGTCCGTCCCCCCAGCCCCACCCCGGTCCCACTCCTCATAGGTCACCACTGTTAACAAGCTCATAGTTGGTGGCAGTTGTTCTCAGCTATGGCCCCACATTCATGTGACCCCATGCACAACAAAATAAGGTGTGGTGCCATGGGTTAATGCAATGGACTGCAAGGTTGGTCTGAACCAAAACATTGATGGTTCAAGCTCACCAACTTCTCCTCAGGGTCGTTTGGGTCAGAACTGACTTGATGGCACTTAATAATAATAACAACAACCTTCTAAGAGGACTCCTGGTGTGTGAGGCATTGTGGGTTAATGTGCTGGACTGCAAAGTTAGTTTGAACCACAAGGTCACTGGTTAAAGCTAACCAGCCATTCCTAGGAAACAGGTTCGCTAAGGGTTGGAACCAACTCGACGGCACAACAACCTTCCAGAGTCCTGGTGTGCTGCTGCAGAATAAGCAGTAGACTACTAACCTGTGAGGATGGTGGTTCAAACCCACCAGCAGCTCCTTGGAAACTCTATACAGGGTTGCTATGAATCAGAACCAACTCAACACCACTTAACAACAGCCTTCCAAAAATGTTACCACCACATACTAGCATATACATACTTTTGCATAAATGAGAAGCGCTTTTAAAAAAATGGGAATATTTTTCAACTGTCTAGTATTAATTTCTGCTCCCATAAATATTTACAGCCTTGGAAACCCTGTAGAGAGTTGCTATGAGTTGGAACTGACTCCACGGCACATAACAACAACAGTATTAATTAGGAATCCCAGTGCATTGTGGGTTAATGCATTGGACTGCAAAGTCAGTTTGAACCAAAAAATCAATGGTTCAAGCTCACCAGCTGCTCCTGGGAAACCCTATAAAGAGTCATTATCGGTCAAACCCCACTGGCTAGCACAACAGCTGCAGCAGCATTAACTAGGAATCCTGGTGGCACAGTGAGCTCAATGCTCAACTGCTAACTAGCCAATAAGGACAACTATTCAAATCCAAAAACTGCTCTGAGGAAGACAGCTGTGGCAGTCAAGATGTGTAAGGATTTACAGTCTTGGTAGCCATGTGGGGCAGTTCTATTCTGCCCTAAAGTGTTGCTATGAGTCCTCATAGACTTGATGGCAATGGGTTTGGGTTTGGTTTGGTTTTTATGGTGTTCACGGGTATAGCTACTCAACCAGGCCTCTCCTTCTGGGGGCTGGAGGGGGTGGGGGAGGGGGTGGTGATGTGCCCAGTAGTCAGTTTCAACTCACAGTGACTCTACACAGGGTTTCCGAGGCTGTAAATCTTTATGGGAGCAGAACGCCTGATCTTTCTCCCATGGAAAAGCTGGTAGCTCCAAACTGCTGACCTTGTGGTTAACAGCCCAACTAATAACCACTACGCTACTAGAGCTCCTTAGTCCTCTCATTTGTTGACCCTATGCACAACAAAACATAACACTATCCAATCCTGGGCCAACCTCACTA